>NC_139949.1:40245573-40358073 GCF_963454915.1 Gymnoscopelus microlampas | reverse complement strand
CATAGCGCGGCACCGAGTGCCGCGCTACGAGCTTGTAGATCTGCTATTTTTGAAAAATCGAGAAAATTTGTGCAAATTAATATATTTATATTCTTTTAAAGCGAACATTTTTAACTCAAATCTTTGCTTGTCGGGGTCCCTGGAACAATATATTTTGAGATGGGGATCCGCGGCCAAATAGATATCATTTTGAGGGTCCTTGACATGAAAAATTTGAGAACCACTGATATAGAAACATACGTTTTTCAGAATACTGTTGGGATTTAGAAGACGTTTCTAGAATCGGCTTCAGGTCTTAATGGGTTAAAGATGGAGCTAACCTGCACCACATCACAGGTTTATGGGGTAAGGCCCCTAAAATGATGATGCCTCTGCTCTGGCCGAGGGGAGTCATTTTGAGGAGCACAGGCAATATTAATATCCGCTCTACTATCCGCCGTTATATCCACTCTCTCGACCAGATCAGAAAAATGACAAAACGTGTTGATCCTACAGTCTGATACTTTGCTGCCACGCGTCTGCTATTTTCGGGTGCGTGACACAGGCGCGTGTATCCAAGTATAGATCACCCTTCAGTCCCTGTCAGCTCGATTGTGTTCTGTTACCGCGCCGGCACATCCACATATTTGCCAACGCGCAAGCACATGTGCGCACCACGCACACACACGCGCGTGCACGCACACGCACACGCACACGCAGTCACGCACACACAAATACATGTGCGGATGCATGCACACACGCACACACGTTTAGAAGCCTGAACTATTCCCCACTCCCAGCTCTCTCTCTCTCCCTCCCTCTCTCTCTCTCTCTCCCCCCCCGTCCCCCCCCCGTCCATCCTTGTCTCTTGTCTACCTCTCTGTTCTGCTGCATAGACGGACAGTGATGGCACCGATAGCAGCTCTTACATAACTAACATCACTGCATTAACAAGCCCATCTGTCTCTGGGTGGTGCACTGCTTAAAGTTACATCCATGCATAGTGCATTCCCGTCTCTATAACGAGTGTGCATGTGCATGCACGCATAATTACATTTTTCTCTTTTTTTTCTTTCTCCCTCAAACATTTTATTGATTGAATGCACCTCTTTGAAGGAAGAAAGTGATTAAACATTTTCACTACTTTGGCACACTTCGGTGTATTTATTTTGTCGGTCCAGGGCAGTGAGTCGTGTAATGCAATGCAAAGTGAATGCAGGCGAGCTGAGTTTATGAAGAGGTCAGGATGATGCGGGATACTGGATACTTTTTCTCCTGAACCACTTAACCCATTAAGACTTGGAACGCATCTGTGTCACTTTACATTTCTTTGGCTATTCAAAAATAGCAGATCTACAAGCTCATAGCGCGGCACCGAGTGCCGCGCTATGAGCTTGTAGATCTGCTATTTTTGAAAAATCTTGAAAAAAAAGTGTTTTGATGTTTTTTATGATTTGTTTTCAAAAAACTGTTAGGATTCAAAAACATTTTTAAGAATCGCCTCAGGTCTTAATGGGTTAAAGCCTTCACTGACCGGCGGGGGTCCCCAGGGGTGCATATTGGATCCCCTCTTTTTTCACCCCTCTACACACCAGTGGTTCTCAAACTTTTTCATGTCAAGGCCCCCCAAATTGATTATGTATTTGGCCGTGGACGCCCATGTGAAGATATTTTGTGCCAGGGACCCCCAGAAGAGAAGATCTATGTCAAAAATAATTAAAAAATGATTCAAAATGTTCCAAATATATATGTATATTTTTGTTGTTTCAAAAATAGCAGATGTACTGTACAAGCAACGAGCTTGTAGATCTGCTATTTTTGAATAGCCAACATATAAATGGATAAAGTGGTTAAAATGATTGTGATGCCATGTTACCGTAACTACTTTTAATGGTGATAGATTGCTTTATCATTTTACAAACACCTTAGGCTCAGATCACATTGGAATAAGATAGACACAGACACAGTCGGAGATCTCCGTCATATTTTACTTGGTACCAAGGAGCCAACGTCCAGCTTTACCTGAATCATTTTCTGGAGTACAAATACTTTTACATTGGTTTATATAGCAACATGAGAAGGAGATACAGTTAAGCAGGAGGCAGGGCTTAGGAAGTACTCAAAAGTATTAGACTACTGTGAGTACTCAGTACTTGAAGTTAGCAGGCAGAGCAGAGGAGGAGAGACACAGACAGCTTAGAGATAAGGAAACTATGTAAACATAGACACAGACACAGTCGGAGATCTCCGTCATATTTTACTTGGTACCAAGGAGCCAACGTCCAGCTTTACCTGAATCATTTTCTGGAGTACAAATACTTTTACATTGGTTTATATAGCAACATGAGAAGGAGATACAGTTAAGCAGGAGGCAGGGCTTAGGAAGTACTCAAAAGTATTAGACTACTGTGAGTACTCAGTACTTGAAGTTAGCAGGCAGAGCAGAGGAGGAGAGACACAGACAGCTTAGAGATAAGGAAACTATGTAAACATCTGTAGCGTACAGGAGCTTTGTAACAATAACAAACCTTCCAATATTGGCCTTTAACTCTCTCCTCCTCTCAGCACAAGCATAATAGAAATGAACATTTATGCATTAATTATATGAACACAACATTATATAAAACTGAGAATCGGCTCCGTCATTTCCTCCTCTTGATCAAATAATTAATATACATATTCTTCTTGTTTTCACCTTTTTCAGTGGCCTTGGGACTTAAGCTATCCATCTATCTCAGCTCTAGTCATGGCATAAGACAAAGTTTGTCATTGTTGATCACATGATGAGAATTATAGAATGTCACTTGATATGGTCATTAATGATAGACACGATTGTGGATAATGTCTAAAAAACCTAATGGTAGGAAAAAGATCATTATCACCCTTCATTACCATGTAATGTCTTGCTATTCGTATGAGCGGCAGCCTCAGCCCTCAACCGGGTATATCACTTGACCAATCAATTGACAGTCCTTACTCAAAACATTAACAGAGCGCATAGAAGCATTGTCCCACTTATACCCAGCTGTCTGTTCCACCTACCCCTCCCTTGACCTGTGACTCTCTGGAGGGCACTAAGGTGTTAACATCACATCACTGGCTTTTTTAGAACTAATGTCATCTGACATGGAAAACACGGTGTTTGATGGCTTCATTAGTATGTGGCTTAGCCGAGATGATGACCGTTTGGTCGGTTATCTGACGGGGGCACTAGCCCCTCCCTTCGGAGGTTGTCTTAAATCCGCCCTCATTCCACACTAACACATGATATTGCATTTATCACACTTCATACTTAGTCCGCTTCAGAGTGACATAAAAGCTCTTATTTATGTGCTTAAAACTGATCATACGTTTTGCACGGCAAATAGCTTGACCCAAGGCTCACTCACTGTTTGGATTCGCGCTTACTTACTATCAGTTAACTGGAACAGGAAATGTATGATGTAGACATATATCGCTGCAACATAACAATCATAATTATCTTAGCTTTAGCCTTCCCCTGCTTAACTTTAATAATAGAGACAAAAGATACATAGAAAAATATACAATAACATAGAAACTATAAGAAACATGGAAACTATAAAATTAAAAACCACAACCGAAGTCCACTGGTGTTTCATTGTTCTTTCTAAGTGCAACAAGGATTTGTGAGTGGGGGTAAGAATCTTCTTCCAACCTTAGATCTGACCCAGCTTTAAAAGCTAGGCCCCATCTTTCCGTTGGGTGCTACCTCATCGCTTAATGTTCGACAGTGTCCGCACCAGGTTGTGTGACTTTTGTGAGTCCATGTACACGCTGTTTTATCTCACTCCTTGATCTTTATGGCAGTTGACTCAGACCAGGACTCAGAAACGGCTTCTCAGCAGTCATGGAGGGCTCCCGTTTGGCTTGGCGACCTTATCAGCTATCTTATCAGCACCAGATCACCAGGCTTCAGTCCGTGGCCCTGTGGGGAGAAAAGAAATCTCGGCAGCTTACTAGTCCTTTTGACCTTTGTAACGTCTTCAAATTCATTTTTACAGTGTATGGCTTTTACCAGAATTTTTAAAATATAAGTTTGAATATGTTGTGAATGTGTCTTTAATTACTATTAATACTACTATTAATACTTCTTAACTCAGTGTCACTCCCTCCTGTTTGAACCATGGCCATAACTTATGGTCATGATTCAATATACAATTAATTACTTAAAAACCGCTACTTATAATGATTCACAACTTTACTTAGAACACTGCAAATATACTTCAAATATAGAGGAGAAGAAATCATCTACAAAAACAAAACTAAGTGAGAAATGGGGCCTGTGGCACACTAGTATCAAGACACAACAAATGAAAGATAAGTTCCATGAGAACTGAACTCGCTTCCTTTACTATTTTTTTTTATATAAGCATTCCCATGGGCTTGGAACGTGGGAGTCACTGCTCTCGTCATAACAGCTTGCAGGCTGAGATTAGAATGCCTTCACATGATATACTCCTCACTTGAGTAGAAATACTTTTCAGTCAAAGTGACTAAATGCTTTTAGAAACATGGCAGCTTCTTACTTGTGAAGAGGGAAAGGGCCAAACCTATGAATATTACTAATTCTCAAACTTGGACGAAGTGTCACTAATCTTTTAACAAAAATACCAACAACGGGGGATTTCATAGTAGTGAATGAATACAGAAAGACACCTTTTTCTTAATCATGACTTTGTGGAATCAACAACAAAAACAGAAAAGAACCAGGGTTTAGTCCCTATCTACATGAAGAAAACAACCTTTGCCCTTTAAGTGTTCTGTAACTAAAGGGCTTGGACACAGCCTTGACTTCAAATAAGTCTTCAACTAATACTTAAGGTACTTTTCATTATTGAGTATTTCTTAAAATCAACAACTGCTCTACAGCTTGTAGATCTGTCATCTTTTGGAAAAAGATTTCCATTGCTAGTTACGACACAAATGTCACTTTCAAAAATAGAACTGCCTGCCATTTGACTCAATTTTAATCAAAACAAAAATATTGATTGAATACAGTTTTAATAAACTTAAAGTTTGTGAGCCACTCCATGGCACAGCGGATTCAGACTTGCAGCCCTGCAGTAGCTTGCAACCTCAACCCCCACTCCAGGACACGACACACAAACCTCTACGCTTCTTCTCTGGACAGTAATGCCCCTTGACCCTGCAGTGCACATTCCTAGCTTGGGGTACTTGGAACGAATCCCTCTTAATACTTAAGGTTCACTTCTTGTCGCTAATTTACTAAAAACTTCATATTCTACCGCAATGAGCTCAATATCATTAAGCAAAGGCCCATGTTACTTTGATCACTCTTCCAGAGTAAACCACCCACAGGCCTTAATTCAATGTAATGTCACCGCAACAGAACAGAAGTCATAACACATCTTTAACATTTGAGTTTAGACAAAGGGCTTCAACAGAAAAATGGGCCTTATATGGGAGCTGGTTAATAGCTTTAACTGCACAAACTTCACTGATAAGGGCTCCTAAATATCACTAGAACTTATGGCCTTTTGTGATGTTTTTTTTTTTTCACTTCATCACTGTCTTTCTGTCTCGCTCTGTTAGCACACAGCCCGCACACACACGTGCACATACACACGTGCACACAGACTCCTCTAAACACCCACACACACAGTACCACACAGCAACCCTATTGGTTGGCATTTAAGTACAGTACTTGAGTAAATGTACTCAATTACTTTCCAACATACACTCATTTCAACTGTTCGCTGTAACTCATTCATACCAACCACAAAAATACTTTTACTCTCTGGGAATTACTCATTTACTCAGTCACCATTCTGTCACTTCTTCCCCACACACGTATGTGATACTTAAGTACAGTACTTGAGTAAATGTACTCAGTCACTTTCACACTCACACTCTTGAGAATGGTTTATACAGTAAACTACATCTGAAGCTGTAACGCCCAGTGATTAAGTATACTCATAGCGGTATTTGGAGTCCAATGTACATGATCTCCCACTGTCTGAAAATCACGCGCTGGGATTGGTGTCAGGTGCCGATAGTTTGTTTCGATGAACAAATTAAGGGATAAGAGACTTTCTTGCTGTAGCCAACTCAGTGATGTGGAATAATTTAGCAAGGGCATATAGATGATTGCATTTGGAAACGTTTCCCTGGCACTGAGATGCAAAGCGTCTAACAGTGCATTATTACGTAGCAGATCTGGTTGGTCTTTACTATTAATGCCTAAAGATAAGACCAGTATCTCTGCATGTACATCTCTATGGGACCTCTTGATCATTTCACATACATTATGAAAATTCCCTCCCACGAAACTTTCGACTTGCATGTTAAAATAAGGAATACTCGGTATTCTAGCCAAATTGCTGTCTCCCATTAATAGGATGGGTAGATGTCGATTAAATGCCCATGATCTCTTGTCATATCCTGCATGCTTGAAAGGGACCGAATAATCACGCACAGGAGGACCTGCATATCGCATCCCGGTGCTGGGCATTGTCCACGCCTGAGAGCGCGCTAATATTTGCCTACGATTAGGGGTACTGCGAGGAGACCAGTATGCCATTTGCAACGATTAAAAAGGAAATAGATATATGTGTGGCTTGTATATTTATATCTATTTTCCAACAACACTGCTCCCTGGGAAGTCTAATTATGAATGTAATACGATTTGGGGCTTTTATTCATGCATAAAACTTTGCTTTAGACTGGCTACTGTAAACAGGTAAGGGGCTTTCTCTCCCATCTTGCATACACGCACGCTTGAGTACAGTATCTGAGTAAATGTACTCAGTTACTTTTCCACACTCTCAAGCAGTCGCTATCTCTCTCTGCTCGGCACACACATGCAGCCCTCACACACACACACATTCACTTGTATTCCTATACTCGTGAGGACATACACAGACACTGAAAATCTTATTCATTCACAGTCACACAAAGAGAGGCAGATCCACTCATTAGTCTTTAAACAGTCTATATAACTTTCTAAATCACGCACTTAGTCTCTCTCTCTCTCTCTCATTCACATATATTCCACTGAACATTCCTCACAATCTCTCATAGGCTTCTACAGGAACATACACATATTCCCTGGGGATCCCCACACACATTCACTGTACTCTCATTCATAGATTCATACAGAAATCACCAGTCCACGCGACTGTCCCAAACAGACCTCGTCTCTCAACCACCGTGATTATCATTCATACTTATTTCGAGCGTTATTTACACTGCTGTATACTGGTTGAATCGCACTTCACACATTCCTTAATAACACATCTTAATATACACTATCACCACTTTCCCAACGGCTTTCTCACCGAGACACCCAAGTTTAGATGTGGGTTATCTCTAGCTGATAGATCCAGAAAGGTGCTCACGGTATTGAGGATCGGAGAGAGAATTGTTAGACCGGTTAACTCACTTAGTGCTTCGGCACACTTATAGAGACTTAAATGTGTCACACATAATGATGACGCGGTTTCTGACAATTTCTGTGATTTAACTTTTAGTAATATTAAGCACAAAACAATATAAACACATTCAGTTTCACAAACGGATCACACTTAGAAATTCACGGATCACATAAAAGATCCCGCGGATTCTAGTGAGTACCCAACCTCTGTGATTTCACTCACTCCACAGTATACAATTTGCAGGAAATAAATCACTCTTGTTGCTTCTAAAACATAGCAACATACCCTAAGCTTTCACTGCCTACAGTGCTTAGGTTCATGTTTATATGCACGCAGATAAACAATGTCTATATACACATAGATAGACAACTTTTGTGTCTCACTTACGTGCTATCTTATAGTTGTGTGATCAGCGTTCAAATGCCGTCGGCCGTTCCTTGAAGAGCAGATGTTAGACTGATTTGACCGCCGACCTGGATCGAATTCACGCTCCAGGATTTTTGCAGGATCCGGGTCCTGGCTGCTTGCAGACTTTTCCAGCGTCGTCTTCCTTCTTACTCTTCTTGGAACAGCTCTGACATCCAGGCTCGAGGGACCATTGTAATGATAGATTGCTTTATCATTTTACAAACACCTTAGGCTCAGATCACATTGGAATAAGATAGACACAGACACAGTCGGAGATCTCCGTCATATTTTACTTGGTACCAAGGAGCCAACGTCCAGCTTTACCTGAATCATTTTCTGGAGTACAAATACTTTTACATTGGTTTATATAGCAACATGAGAAGGAGATACAGTTAAGCAGGAGGCAGGGCTTAGGAAGTACTCAAAAGTATTAGACTACTGTGAGTACTCAGTACTTGAAGTTAGCAGGCAGAGCAGAGGAGGAGAGACACAGACAGCTTAGAGATAAGGAAACTATGTAAACATCTGTAGCGTACAGGAGCTTTGTAACAATAACAAACCTTCCAATATTGGCCTTTAACTCTCTCCTCCTCTCAGCACAAGCATAATAGAAATGAACATTTATGCATTAATTATATGAACACAACATTATATAAAACTGAGAATCGGCTCCGTCAAATGGGGACCCCCCTGGAGCCCTCCCAAGGACCCCTGGGGGTCCCCGGACCCCACTTTGAGAACCAATGCTCTACACCCAATCTCTTTGCCGAGAGCTTGGGTGTAGATCTGCTTTGTTCCCAAAATGTTTGCCTACTGTCACCAAATGTTCACCAAGTATAATGACGTGCCCAGAATAAGGATGCTACTCTGGATTCATGTGGTTAATATCTATGCTGTTGTTCATTACCTCAATTTATCATACCCCCTAGAACAGGGTATGTGTGTGTGTGCGTGTGCGTGTGCGCGTGCGTGCGTGCGTGCGTGCGTGCGTGCGTGCGTGCGTGCGTGCGTGTGTTTTTATAGGTTCATGTGGTTAATATCCGTGCTTTTGTCCATTACCTCAATTTATCATGCTGCCTAGAACAGGGTGTGTGTGTGTGTGTGTGTGTGTGTGTGTGTGTGTGTGTGTGTGTGAGTGTGAGTGTGGCAGCACGGAGGTGAAGCGCCGGTGAACGCCAATGTTGTTATTATAACATCTTAACAACCACAACCCCGTTGTAACTACGACTGTTAATGTAGTAGGTGCATATTTGAGACGCATGTACAGCTTCTATACATGGACAGTATGTACTGTATGTTACTGTACAGATATATATGTGTATACTGTATGTATGCCCCCTCAAAAGAACACTAATTATCATAGCGCATTCCGCTATGTGTAGGCTGACAACACAGAGCCTTGAAGCATGGTGGTGAAGTAACACAGAGCCTTGAAGCATGGTGAAGGACTGTGAAAGTGCAGAGCGGCTTAGAGTTGAATATCTATGCATGTAAATACACATTGAAGTATTTATGAAGATGAGACTTATACTGTAGTCTTTCAGCAGACTGTAGGGTCAGTCAGTAACTGTATAGTGTATAGTCTTAACCACTGAACACCACATTGTGATTTGTGCGGCTTCATTCACAAACTGGCACACATAATAAGTTGTTATTTATAGCTAAACACTGCACAGTCAGACCACACCATTATTATGCTCTAATGCCTGAGTTATACAGTACTTGGTTGAAGATCTACAAGCTCACAATACGGTACTCGCGCTGTGAGCTTTGTACACATGCAATTTTCGGTGCGACACGATGCGCAACCAAGCATTAATCACGCATATTGACCTTTTTACGTGCACACATACACAGTTACACACACACTGAACAGCATTCTGTTCAGTAGAAGGACGGACATGTTAGTGTTTGATGAACACATCAACTCCGGAAACGTGGAAAGAGACCTTGAGTGATGAGAGAGGGAAACAACATTGGTTGTGTGTGTGTGTGTGTGTGTGTGTGTGTGTGTGTGTGGGGGGGGGTAGGGGGGGGGCTTAATTTGATCCCAGAAGAGGTGGCTGTTGTTTATCAGCTGCCATCATGACTTGTTAGATTCAGAGCCTGAGCCTCATTACCGCACAGGGGTGTTTGTGTGTCAGGTGTGTGCGTGCGTGTGTGTGTGTGTGTGTGTGTGCGTGTGCGTGTGCGCGTCTGTGTGTGTTTGTTTGTCTCACTTACTCTTTTGTGTGTGTGTGTCTGACCAGTTAGTTGTGTACTACAGTTGTGGCGTGTTGTGGCTTGTTCCATCTGAAGAATTGAGATGCCAGGCTTAAAGTGGTTAACATCGTACACATCGGCACAGTCGGCAGCCTCCAACGGCGAACCCCCGGGTGGCGGTTAAATAACCCGGAAAACGCTGCTTGTCTAAGAGTCTAAGGGCGCCAATTTATTTTTTGGGATCTAAAATTTCCCTCATTGAAATCCAAGCTCTCTCTCTGCTCCATCAGTCATGGTAGATTACCGTTGTCTTCTGGCCAAGTGCTGTGCTGATGGGCGAGCGACGAAAACAGCAGGCAGGGATATGCGGCTACAGCTGCATATATATACCTGCATGCAGGCGACTCAGGATACTGATCGTTCCCTCACTGCATTGGTTCACAAAGTGGGGTCCGGGGACCCCCAGGGGTACTTGAGGGGTTTCCAGGGGGTCCCCAGCTAAATGATGGATAGGAACCAAATGGACCCCTTTGGGTCTGTAACTCTGAGAGTGTAGAAATGGAACGGGTCCATTTGGTTCCATTTGTACACTCTCAGAGTTACATTAACATTGATTTTACTATATAAATTGGGGTCCCAGAGAGTGTACAAATGGAACCAAATGGACCCGTTAGGGTCCATTTGGTTCCATTTGTACACACTCAGAGTTAAATTAACATTGATTTTACTATATAAATTGGGGTCCCAGAGATAGAAATGCCATTAAATGGGGGTCCGTAGCCTAATGCATGTCAAACTGGGGGTCCTTGAAATTAAAATGGTTGAGAATCACTGCTAGAGCCGTAAAGATCTTCTCTTATGGGGGTCCTTGGCATATCTTTTCAAAAGGGGGGTCCGCGGGCTAGTAAGTGTCAATTTGGGGGTCCTTGACATGAAAAAGTTTGAGAACCACTTTGAGAACGATCAGGATACTGATCGTTCCCTCACTGGACCGAAGCAGCATCGAAGCCTGGCGGCACCCTGAGCGACTGAGGAAGGACCCCCATTTGAAAAGATTGTGTGCCAGGGACCCCCGTAACGGCCGTAAGAGAACATTTGATAACACTTGTCAAGATTTGCAAGGTCACAAGTTGCAACGTGTCACATCGCAATGGGTTGTAGATCGGCTTGTAGATCGGCTATTTTAGAATAGCCGAAAAATAAAATAGGGCTTAGGTGTTCAAACTGTTCCTCATTTTGCTGCATGGGACCCTCTGGGGCCCGACGGGCCCCATCAAGGACCCCCCGGACTCCACAGTGCCCTAAACATTGTCTGCTTCAAAACATCCTAGGCAGCCTACCACAGCTGCCGGTATCATACACGCTGGATCGTACTGTATGTGTATGTCAATGTTTTATATCCATCCGAGCAAGATATGGTATTTTCTTATGAAAACCCCCAGTTTTTATTTAACCCCCATTTTTCATTTAACCAAATATCCTATATCCTAGCGTATATAACAACCAAACCGCTTGAAAATGGTTTAAAATTCTGCAACCTGTGATGTTTTTAATTGCGGTGAGACGTCCTGCTTCAATAGACATGCAGTACATGCATTAGCAGGCACAGCTTGCCCAAACCAATATGGCAGCCACTTTGATGTGATAAAAATGAAAAAGACCAAAGATAAAAGTGATACCACTCACTGCTGGTGCCTGGAATGTGCGTATAGTTTGATGGACACACACACACACACAACTGGATCAGAAAGATCTGAGAGCTGCAGCGTCCTCGTGGGCAGAGAGCTATTCGGATACAATACTGGACAGGTGACCAGTGTTGCCAGATTTTGTGAGAGAAATAAGCAACCAGGTCTATGAAAACAAGCTCAAATGGAAATGGGAACTTTAAACCTATTATGCATCGGCTATTTGTGAGCTTGTAGATCTGCTATTTTCAAACAAATCTTGAAAAAAAAAAAGCAAAACATTTTGAACATTTTAACAACACAAATCTGATACGGGGATCCCTGGCACGAAACATTTTCAGATGCATATCAATTTAGGGGTCCATGCCATGAACATATTTGAGAAACACTGGTTTAAACATTAGTAAGCAAGCCCAAATAAGCAACTACACTTTAGAAACAAGCCCAAAAAAACACAACCCGCAACTACCAATATTTACAAGCAACTCTAAAGAAAAACGTATGTTTCGTAATGTTCTTCTGGAGTGGATGAGGGCAGGAGGAGAGACGTGATGCCGGTGTTGGTTTTGCAGTATAAAACCAACCGGCAAAGCCTACCCCAAGGGTATAAATGACAGTTTAATGACCCTAAAGCTCTATCTATTAGGAAAAAATCCCCAAAAAACATCACAAACTATGGTGGATGAAGAAGAAGACGAAATGTGTGTACATTTCCATGGATGCAGGTATTTTTCTCTGTTGGTTACTGTGTAGGGATGTGTTATTGGGTGTGTTTACGTTATGCGTACATAATATGCCACCCAGCTGGGGAGGCTGGTGATTGAATTTCAGTGCACACCGCCTCCGAAACAGAGGCCAAAGGGGTCTGAGTTTCATGCATCTTGAGTTGGAAATCAGGAAAACTGATTTCTGATGTAATTTATCTGAAACTATGTTCAAGCATTTAGTCGATGCCGCTATCCGGAGTGACTTGAGAAGTGAGTGCTGCAGTCTAAATCAACTTTTCAACTTTATCCTTGCGGTATTATGATTTCATCTTCCATAATATCATTCCAAATGGTTTATTGTAGCAAAAGAAAAAGCTGCATTCGTTGTTCATTGCCTTATATAAAAAACACAGATAGTCATCGATCTTTAAATTGATATTATTTTAAAGTGAAACAAAAGTCTTCAGTAACAACCTTACCAATTCTTAAAGGGGTAGTACTGTATACCCCAAACTTATGAAAACAAAAGTGATAGATACAGTGGAGATAGTCAGGAAACAGGGAGAGAGAGATGGGGGGAGGCATGCCGTGAAGATCGTCGGGATTGGGACTCGAACCCACGATGTACTGTCAGGCTACATTGGTGTCAATTCAATGCAGGATGTTAGGTGTTCAATCAAAACAATTTCAGATGACTCTGTTGCACTTGTACCATGTTAACGTGGTCTAAATCAGCACTGCCAGCGTGGCAAATGTACTGAATTATTTTTCATAAAGTACGATACGATAGATTATTAAAATTAATAATCCAAATATTCACATAAAGAATCCCGAAAGTGATTCGACCAATTCAATTCTGATTCGGGTACAGTCCTAGTGGTGAGGCGTATCTCATGGGATACGGCATACAGTATAGCGGAAATAGCAGATCTACATGTTCACCAGCAAAGTATAAATCAGGATTAAAAGATTGAAAGGGAGTCTGCTTTATCGGCATGCTGTTGTCTGCCCCAACCGCTGCTTGTTTACAGCCAACTTGGCCCTGCTGCATTTGGGCGCCAGGGTGTCATTGGTGTTAATGGTGTGTGTGTGTGTGTGTGTGCGTGTGTGTGTGTGTGTGTGTGTGTGTGTGTGTGTGTGTGTGTGTGTGTGTGTGTGTGTGTGTGTGTGTGTGTGTGTGTGTGTGTGTGTGTGTGTGTGTCTGTCTAGGGGGGGATCTGTTTATAGGAGATTACTGCAGCAGAGACCCTGCAGCCGTCTGGCCTCCTCTCAATTAACCCATTGATACCTGGAACGCATCTGTGTCACTTTCGATTTCTTTGGCTATTCAAAAATAGCAGATATACAAGCTCATAGCGCGGCACCGAGTGCCGCGCTATGAGCTTGTAGATCTGCTATTTTTGAAAAAACGTGAAAATATTTTTTACATTTTTTTTTCCGAAAAACTGTCAGAATTTAGATTTTTTTTTTGAAGCGGCCTCAGGTCTCCATGGGTTAAGTCGAGTATTACACCCGTCTTGGGGTCGGCTGGGGGTAGGGGTTGGGGGTAGAGAGACAGACAGAGACAGAGAGAAAGGGTGAGGTGATCCCCAGTGTGATCCACACAGTGCACCCTCAGATCAACCTCTTCCCTGTATTTTACTTTAATCTGCTTAAGCTGTCAACCTCAAATGGATGCTGTACACATCCATAAGAGAAGACAAACAGACAATGCTTTGTAATTAATGGGGGGGGGGGGGGGCGGGGAGGGGGCTGGAGGGGATTACAAACCTTTTAAGTGACCGGCGAACAAGCTCGATACATCACAATTACTGCCTCAAAGCGCTGAACGTCGCGTTTGCCCCACCTTGCTAGCTAGCGAGTGAGTCCAATTGTCTTCCCGATTCCGTGACCTCTCCGCGAACCGCCGGAGAATCCGGACTTCCGGCGGCGTTTGTCCCCGCTGAGCGACCTCAGTCGCCTAGGGTCTCGACTCCTCAACGTATAAGCTCGCCATATAAGCCTGATTTATAATTAGTTGCTCGACACACAATTATAACTCCGGCTTTAGCCCTCGCGCGACACCAGCCATTCATTTAGTGACGTGGCTTGTATGGCGGGGGGGGGGGGGGGAGTACGCAAACCCGCAAATGGTGGTAATGTTACGTCATGAGTGTTAATATGTGAATAATAATTCAGAGAGAAAGGGCCCTATTTTACGCGTCTTAAGTAGCCTGGTAAAGCCCCTCCCTCCGGAAAATCTAATTTCCATTTGACTTCAGGAAGGAGTCTGGCCTGAAGGCTTGTCTGGGCGTTTCTAGCCCGTTCACCAAATGGACGAGCCTATCAGCGTCGTCGTTCATCGTTCTGTGATTGACAGTGCTTGTGCGTTGTCTTCACTTCTTACTTTCGGTTTTAAAACGCTCTCAAACTTCTTTTTTGAGGCACGGAATTTACTTTTAAGATATCGTTTGGATAGAATTTAGTTGTGGTCAATTAATCATGACAGAGCCTATTTAAAAATAAAAATTCAGAGAACCGGCAGGGGCGGGCAGTGACACGCATGTATCCGAATAAGGCAACCTAGTTTGGGCATGGCCGTCTCAAAAGTCCCGTTGCGTCACATTAGTCTGGAGGTGGTAAAAATGCACTGCTGATTGGCTGAAGGGGAACACTGCTGATTGGCTGAAGGGGTTGTCAGTCAATGGTATTACTCCCGCCCAACTCCAGCCCACAGCCAAAATTGCAGAATGGGCGATCATGCCAGACTCACTCCTGAAATAAATGACAAATGAGATTTCCGGAGGGAGGGTTTACCAGGCTACGTCTTAAGTACCAGGTCTTATGACTTAACTTATGACTTAACTTAAGACCGGGAGGCGTGGCCAATGCTGTTTCGCTATTTTGAGTGCCAAACAGCATTGGCCACGCCTCCAGGTCTTAAGTTAAGTCATAAGACCTGGTAATTAAGATGCGCAAAATAGGGCCCAAAGAGAGAGAGAGAGAGAGAGCTTGCACGTCATGTTAAGATGCTAAGGTTTTCACCTCGTGTGCCTTGTCCCCCCCCCCCCCCCGGCCCGCCCGCCCGCCCCCCCCGCCCCGCCCCGCCCCACCAATGATTCAATCGCCCCTGACAGATAATCGCTGGGGAATTGGCCTTACCTAACAATATTGTGATCCCCCCGAGCTCCGTCATGCCCTGTGTTGTTATTATTATGATTACGACAGCACTCCTGTCCTGGTAAAGGACCTGGCAGTCCCACAGCTGTCAAGAGACGCGGGGGCAGGATGCCCGAACGCACCAGCTGTGCCAGCCCCCCCGACGTCACATTAACCCGTTAAGACCTGGAACGCATCTGTGTCATTTTTAGATTAGAGCTAAAAAGCGTTATTTTACACTTTGGGCTATTCAAAAATAGCAGATCTACAAGCTCGTAGCGCGGCACTGAGTGCCGCGCTACGAGCTTGTAGATCTGCTATTTTTGAGAAATCGTAAAAATGTGTGCAAATCTTTGAATGTATTTTTTTTCAAGCGAGCATTTGTAACTCATATCTTTGCTTCTGGAGGGTCCCTGGAACAAAATGGGGGTCTTTGGTCAAATACATATACATTTTGGGGGTCCTTGACATGTAAAAGTTTGAGAATCACTGACATAAAAACAGTTTTAGAAGACATTCTAAAAACAGACATTTTGTAGAATCCGCCGCAGGTCTGAATGGGTTAATCACCCGAGAGAACAGAGAGCAAGGGAGGGGAGGATGAGGGGGGGGGGACGTATAGGGAGGTGTAGGGAGAAAGGGAGGATGTGACGGATAAGAAAGAAAAAGAGCAGAAGGAGGTATGATTGAGGAGAGAGAGAGAGAGGGAGGTATAAGGGGAGGGAGGGAGGGAATACAATTTTGAGAGTGAGGAAGAGGAGGGATCGGGGGAGAAGATGAACGAGGGAGAGAAGAGGAAGCTGGGGGGGGGGACGGGGGTTGAGGGTTAGGGAAGAGGATGGATGAAGGGGGTCAAGAGTGAAGAAAAAGGATGGGCGAGTGGGGAGTGAAGATGAAGAGGAAGTAGTTGGAGATAGGTGACTGAGGTGAAGATAGGCGTATATATAGAAGAGATTTGTGTGTATGGTGTGTGTGTGTGCGTTCATGTGTTGGGGGGTGGCGGGGGGGCAGTGTCTGAGTGAGAACACAAAGGGAGGTGTGAGAAGAAGAAGAAGAGACGGGGGGATGAGCGATAGGTGAAGAGGCGAGAGTCGTCTTGGAAGAGAGAGGGATGCGTTGGACGGAGAGAGAGAGAGAGAGATACAGAGGGAGCATGCGCCGGCAGGCTCGTGCCAAGAGAGATCGAGAAATTGAGCGATGAGAAGAGAATGAGAGCATGAGCTGACAGGAGTGAGTGTGTGTGCGCACGAATGCGTGCATGTGTGTGTGTGTGTGTGTGTGTGTGCGTGCAGAGGAGGAAGTGAAGTGCAGGCGAACGTCTCATGCTGTGTTTTGGAACAAGTGAGAGAAAAGCATGGGGGGGAGGAAGGGAGGGAGGGAGGGAGGAGATGGTAATTTCAGACGTGTTTAGAGTCGATTCCTCTGCCCAGAGGATCGATATCCCCACAATCTGCCTTGTAGCAGCGCCAATGTGCAACCACACAGAATGCACTATGGACTAAGTGACTCCTATTCTGACAGCCTTTTCAGGATTCAAGATTCTTTGTCGTCATGTTCCATTATAAAAGTATAAAAGAATACAATTCTTGATTCTTGGCTCCTTGCAGCAACAAGACAGAAAACACACACACACACACACACACACACACACACACACACACACACACACACACACACACACACACACACACACGCACACGCACACACGCACACGCACACGCACACACACACACACAATAAAAGAAATAAAATAACAATAGAAGTAGCTGTAAAAAATAGCACTGAAATCACGCAGCCTCGGATGCCGTCTGACCCGGACGGGTGCTGACACTTGAGCAACCCCTGTGTACGTCATAGCCTTCCCGGTGACCTGAGTGCATGCTGTTGGTGGTGGCGGTGGAGGTTGGCTCCCTCCGGAAGGTTGGTGTTTGTTAATAACCTTGAAACTCCAGGAGGGAGGCAGCGAGGTTGGCTGTGCAGCTGGATCTCCCTTTAAAGTCTGATATTGTGCGTAGCGCCTGCCACATACTATGTGGGTCATTACCACTTAGCTGTGTCTCAGTCTTCTTGCCGTGTTCCCGTCGGGCTGCTGTCCTGTCTGCTCTCTGCTCTGCGGTGAACGTAACAGGCCTTTGTTCCTTCCCACTTTCTCTCTGGAGATCAAGGCGATTTCCTCGCACTTTGAGGGCAGCTGGAACGGAACTGCTGATCCATGGCTTCTGATTTGATACACTCGGGCAGGTTTTGTGGAGGCAACGTCCTCTATATACGCTCCCAGATGATTATTCCAATGACTGCTTCCATGTACTCATCGACGTTGCCGTCAAGAATGGGGCTTTGAATATTGTCAGTGAGGAAATTGGTAAATTGCTCACATCAAATCAACATGGATAATATGTATTTAGGCCTATATAAGATCAGTCCTCAGAATTGGATTTTAAACAGTGGGGGTTGGATCTCCAGGGCCTGATGGTGGAGTGATCTAATTTGACGAATGGCTGGCAGAGGAGGGATTTGAACATAGATATAGAAACCTAGATACCTCATTGGCCGCCATATGAGAGCGGGCACGCCGCCACTCCAGAGTGACTACTGGCCAATCGCTAGCGCGTTGACTACTGGCCAATCACAGCGCGTCTTTTCCAGGACTTGTCAGAATCTAGTTGTCCCGCCCCCACCTGCCTCTGATTGGCCTGCCGAACGTCCCCTTCTGTGACGCACGCGGAAGATTCCCGCTTGCCCTGTGGAAGCGGAAGCGTGCCCGAGATACAGACGCCTCAGAGCCGGAGGAGGCGTCTCTCTTTATACTGTATGTCTATGGATTTGAAGGCATTGCGGAAGGGAGCAGTGCAGTGGTCAAGTAAACGTCCTCCCCTTGTGTTTACATAGATATGTTAAAAGTAGACCCTCCAGAAAAACGCGGGCAAAAATCCTTGATTATGCGGGCTAAAACTCTTGATTATGCGGGCTAAAATCCTTGATTTTGCAATGAAATATGCGTTTTTTTTCTTCACATATTCCATGTACATACATATTCCAGGTCTGGGACTTGAGGAAATGCATCAAAGTGTTGACCATGAAACATGCACCACCTCCCTCGCTTTTTGCCAAAGAGTGCAAAACACGGAGAACCCCCGGGGTACGATGCCAAGGTCTGGTATCTCTTCTGACAGCCAAGAGATGTCTCCCTCTGTCTATCACTAGAGGGCAGAGGCTATGTTTGTTAATGAACTAGACAAGACAGGAATGTCAACACAAACTGTGAACCTGTCAGGGGAAGAATTATGACTCAGCTGACCTTTTCAGATTAAACTAACTAATTACGAATGCATCTATCTCTCCCTCTCTCCCTCTCTCTCGCTGTCGGTCTGTTTCCAGAGTTGACAGGTGTAGCCGTCTTAGGTTTTGAAGACAAGCTTGTACGTCCTTATGGTGGTAATGAGGAGATTGGGGAGAAGGGATGACTGAGCTGCCGGAATATTAATTAGGACGGTTATGGTCAATATCATGGATCTGTACTGTATATTAATCTCCTAGTCGATGGGGACACCGGCTGTTGTCATTTGAATAAAAGTGGACCTTTTGGTCAGCTCAATAGCTCAGCCATCATCGATCCCACACTGTACGATCTGAGCGAGTTTGGCGTGTGAGGGCTGTGTCACCGCTCAACAGAAGTTGGTCATGTACTGTTGCTGACTACAATCGTGCACAAAGATGAACTATGCCTATGAACTATGTTTCAGTAGTCAATAAAAATGGTGTAAAAAAAATACATTAACTACATGAATCTATCATGTCCCTATTCTGGGCATATCATAATAGGCGAACATTCAGTGAAAATGGGCAAGCATTCTACAAAAATGTGCAGATCTACAAGCTCATAATGCAACGTGTTGTGAGCTTGTAGATCAGGTATTTTCGCGGAAGAAATAGGGGACCAAGCATAGACCCTCAAGTGTATAGGGTTTAAGTGGTTAAAGTTTAAATCTTATTTTTTCTCTTTTTCAGACTTTAATTAAACAAAGTGCTTTCATGTACAGACCCTGATGACCTAATTTCCCACGAAGAAGCAATAGCATGCATGTCCAACATGAATGTCATGGACGAGCAGCAAGCTCAGGCAGCACTTTGAGGCCATTTTATCTCAATGGCAGTTTGGTGGCAGCCAATACGTGATGTGACACATCTGGCTCAATACTGTGGTCATGGAAAACGTGCTGAAGGAGAAAAAATGAAAAAGGCATTAGCCTAGTACACATTTGTGCAGCTGAGATGAAAAACAAACTCATAACGGGGCTCATAACAAACGTGTCCAATCTCAGAACAAACAGCAATCAGCAGTCAATTAGTCCGGTAATCAATAGAATCCCGCTTTGAATTGCTGCTGTCCACTAGCCTCCCAGTGCCTTGTTTTTCTTTCCCTCTGCCTCCTTCCCACATCTACCTCTCCGCCTCAGAAGAACCTTACACGCTCTGTTAACCAATAGATCAAGGCAATGGTGTCGTCGACGTCTCCAAATGTCAATGCACAAGCATGTTCCCCGCGGACGGACGCGCACATCGGAAAAGGATTTTCATGTCACACATGCGCTTGGTGGCCACACGGGGAATGCTTTGCATGCCGTGTGTACGGATGCATACACAGTAGAATCATTGCTGTTAATGCGTCTATTTTTAACTCTTGAGAGTGTAGAAATGCACTCCGACTGACTGATTGCTCTTGCTTGTTGATAATGTGCTAATTGAGACACACATGCACGTATATGCTTGTGGTAAAGTGGGTGATAGGATAAGTGTGGGAGTGAAAGGCAGAATGAAAGAGCTATTGTGTTGGTGACAGAGTGGAGTGACTTAATTCCTCTTTAATCACCCTGGAGTTGTCAGAGAAACAGAGGGTAATAGCCAGTAATCCACTGCCTCAATCCCCCTCCTACCCTCTTGCCACACAATGCAATGATGAGTGTCAGTTTAGCTCTGAGAGTGTACAATCACAGCTCAGGCTTTTTTTTACCAGTGTACCCGTGGCCTCTGCCAGTCGTGTGGACGGACGCTCAGGTGGCGTGGGAGAAAAATGTGCAGCAACAACGGCAGGCTGCTGTTTTGAAACAAACAAACACACGCACGCACGCACGCACGCACACACACACACACACACACACACACACACACACACACACACACACACACACACACACACACACACACACACACACACACACACACACACACACACACACACACACACACGTTTGTATTACTATACTTGTGAGGACATCAACACTTTAGGACAGCCATGTTATGAATGCCATTTAAAAATAATAATTGCCATTCTAACCGTAAGCCTAAAGCCGAAAAACAGCAGATCTACAAGCCCACAACAATCAGCTATTTTTCGGTGCATGACACTTGCGCGCAACTAAGTATAAATCATGTTGAACTCTAAAGCTAACCTCTAAGACACCTAAATGTCTAATTGTAAACGGATCTCTAAAACATCATTTTTTTTTAACTATAAAACAACCATTTGTCTTGTGAGGACCAGGAAAACGGTCCTCACAATGTATATTTCTTCAAATTCTACTATACTTGGTCCTCGCAAGTAAACACACACACACACACACACACACACACACACACACACACACACAATTCAATTCAATTTCAATTCAAAGGGCTTTATTGGCATGAGAAAACATACGTTTACATTGCCAAAGCAAAAAGCACAATACAACAATACAGCAATACAATCAAAACAAAAAATGTACATTTGAAAGTCAGAATCTTCAATAGATCAATTTCTATGTACCAAGATCACTGGGTGCAGGTATAGTGCAGGAATATACACAATGATTAGTCTTTAGGGTGGTTGTGTTCCGTTCGATATCCTTCTCCTATCACAACAACTCACGAATCTTGCTGCTGTGTTTGCACATTGTTGTACTTCGCCCAGCAGATATGGGAGTTTTTTGTCGTTGGTCATGTTTTCAAAGTCTCTGTGTGTGGTTGTAATCTGTGGGAAGTATGTGTCTCTGATGTCTTGGTACAATGGACAGACGGTTAGGAAGTGTAGCTCGGTTTCCACTTCCTTTTGTGTGCAGTGGGTGCATAGTCTGTCTTCTCTCGGGATACAGGTCTGCCTGTGACGACCTTTCTCGATCGCAAGACTGTGCTCACTGAGTCTGTATCTAGTTAAGATTTTTCTTTGTTTTGGGTCGGTCACGGTGCTCAGGTATTCTGCCACTGCGTATTCTCTGTTTAGGGCCAGATAGCATTCTAGTTTACTCACACACACACACACACACACACAGTTTCCCTGCTCCCTCCTTAATTCGCTACACACACCATGTGAAGTGATGAGGCAGCTCCCCTTTTGAACCAGGGCTCCAAATCTTTTGTTGGCCGTGTAAAATTCACATCAGAACCACGAGTCTCAACCATAAGCCTTCTAGTGATAAAAGGAAACACATGACACCTCCCTTCACACATGCACACAAAGGGATACTCACACAGACAGAACGTGTCGGACAGTATGTGTGTGTGTGTGTGTGTGTGTGTGTGTGTGTGTGTGTGTGTGTGTGTATCTCGTCCCCTGGCCTCGCTGTGGCTGCCTCTGGTTTCAAGTGGAATTAGTGATGCCAACTCGGGTTAGCGGGGGCCTCAGCTCTTCTCTCTGTGGACCTCGGGGGTATTCTCTGGGTTAACATGCTAGGATTGTGGCATGGAGAGTGGAAGGAAACCAATTAAGGGGGAGAAGGGAGACGGCGTGTGTGTGTGCGTGTGTGCGTGTGTGTGTGTGTGTGTGTGTGTGTGTGTCCCCGTGTGCACGCGTGCATGTGGATTTACTAAACGTCTCATCAGTGTGTGTGTGTGTGTGTGCGCGTGCACACACACACACACACACACACACACACACACACACACACACACACACACACACACACACACACACACACACACACACACACACACACACACACACACACACATTATTATAAAATGTGCAATTTGTAAACCACAAAATATATATATTTTCCCCCCAATATCATGCAAGTATCAGACGTCACATTCAGGAGATCTTTATCCAGAGATACTCATACAGTGAGTGAACAGGTAGAGGACACTGTGACGGACGCATTATGGGGCTCTCACTATGACGGATGCGTCGTGGGACACTCACTGTCTGCCAGGCAGTGGTGGGAAAAGTACTCAAATGTTTTACTTAAGTAAAAGTATCAATACTGCATGATGTAGAAGTACTCTGTTACAAGTAAAAGTCCGGAAATTAAAAATGTACTTGAGTAAAAGTACAAAAGTATTGGTATCAAAATGTACTTAAAGTACCAAAAGTAAAAGTACTAAAACGTTTGAAAATAGCTTGTAGTGAGCTTGTAGATCTGCTATTTTCTAATAGCCTAGGTATAAAACAGGGCTGAAGTGGTTAATGTATGTTTAATAATATAATAATTTATATATGCAAAGTAACTAGTAACTAAAGTTATCAGATAATTGTAGTGGAGTAAAAGTACAATATTTGCCTCTGAGGTGTTGTGGAGTAGAAGTAAAAGTATAGACAATTGGAAATACTCCAGTAAAGTAAAAGTACCTCAACATTTTACTTAAGTACAGTACTTGAGTAAATGTACTTCGTTACATTACACCACAGGTTTTAGGAAAGCACCATGGCAGTCCTTCTCCCTTATCTAGGCCAGTGATTCTCAAACTGTTCTAATTTCAAGGACCCCCATACAGTAACTCTGAGAGCGTACGAATGGAACCAAACGGTTCCATTAGATAATCTAATAATTCGATTATTTTAACACTTATCATCTCTTATTGTGGGTCCCTGGCAGGGTTGCCAGATCAGCTTATTACAATTTCAGCGCAAGATTGTATTTGAAAATAGCCGATAGATCTGCTATTTTCAAATAGCTGATGTATATGTCAAAGTCCTCATGTGGCACATAGTCGCTTCTTTTGGGATGGTTTTCCCTAGACCTGGTTCCTTGTTTCTCTCACAGAATCTGGCAACACTGGTCCCTGGCACCAAATGTTTTCAGATGGGGGGTCTGCGGCCAAATACATCACCTGATCTAGGCCATTGGTTCTCAAAGTGGGGTCCGGGGACCCCCAGGGGTACTTGAGGGGGTTCCAGGGAGTCCCCAGCTAAATGATGGATAGGAAATGGACCCTTATGGGTCTGTAACTCTACCTGAGAGTGTACAAATGGTTCCATTTGTACACTCTCAAAGTTCAATTAACATTGATTTTACTATATAAATTGGGGTCCCAGAGATAGAAATGCCATTAAATGGGGGTCCGTAGCCTAATGCATGTCAAACTGGGGGTCCTTGAAATTAAAATGGTTGAGAATCACTGCTAGAGAGCCGTAAAGATCTTCTCTTATGGGGGTCCCCAGGCATATCTTTTAAGATGGGGGGTCCGCGGGCTAGTAAGTGTCAATTTGGGGGTCCTTGACATGAAAAAGTTTGAGAACCACTGATCTAGGCCATCAACTGTGTCTTCAGTGAGCTGTTTTTTTTGGTAGTGGACCTTTAAAAATGTACACAGCATAATTTGCATTATCAATGCATTATCATATCCCATTACTACAGTGCTTACTAATGTTCTTTTAAAAAAAAATGGTAATCAAGGTATTATTTATAGGATGAGGTGCTCATAGCTACATTTCGAATATAAATGTGAGGCGCACACCCACGGATCTACATTCCATTAACCCTTTAAGACTGGGAAAGCAGCATATGTGTCATTTTTTGATTTCTTTGGCTATTCAAAAATAGCAGATATACAAGCTCATAGCGCGGCACCGAGTGCCACGCTATGAGCTTGTAGATCTGCTATTTTTGAAAAATCGTGAAAATGTGTGCAAATCTTTGAATACATATTGTTTTAAAGCGAACATTTTTTAACTCAAATCTTTGCTTCTGGGACCCCCATGGAACAAAATATTTTGAGATGGGGGTCCGCGGCCAAATACATGTACATTTGGGGGTCCTTGACATGAAAAAGATTGAGCCCCACTGATATAGAAAACATCTTAAAATGACACAGATGCGTTCCCTTCCCGGCCTTGAAGGGTTAATGAAAATTATCTTCACTAGAGATTACTGCCTATTCTTTTTTAATTATGAGATGGTTTCACTGTGCGATAAGCTCCTTATCGTACCGTGAGCATCAGCTCATCCTAAATGAGTCACTGATATGAAAACACAGTAAGGCTCAAATGTGTGTTGGCACACGCACACGCATGCACGCACGGCACGCATACTCCCCCCCCCCCCCACACACACACACACCTAATGAGCCTAAGCACCTAATGAGCCCATCCATGTCTGTCCACGACGAACAGAATGCAAAAGTTTCCAGACAGAAGGAGCCAGTCAGGCAAAGAAGCTGGCCATGGTGCTGAATTCTATTATAGAACGGTGTGGCTACAATTAGTGCGGCCTCGTTATTAGTCCAACAGACACGCGCGCGCACACACACATCTATTTTATACCTAGGCTATTTGAAAATAGCAGATCTACAAGCTCACAGCTCGTTGTGAGCTTGTAGATCCGCTATTTTCGAACATTTAGTACTTTTACTTTTGGTACTTTAAGTACATATTGATACCAATACTGTTGTACTTTTACTCAAGTAAATTTTGAATTCCGGACTTTCACTTGTAACAGAGTACTTCTACAACGCACTATTGATACTTTTACTTAAGTAAAACTATGAGCACTTTTTCCACCACTGACGCACTGACGCACGCACGCACGCGACACACACACACACACACGCGCGCACACGCGCACACGCGCACACACGCACACACGCACACACACACACACACACACACACACACACACACACACAGACACCTGCCCTGGGTTTTCACATCGCCGTCCGAGTTAGTATTTCCATTGACTTTGTCACTGTGCCACAATTGATTTGCCTTCATGTAAGAGGAAGCCGAAGAGAGGCTCTAAGCCAGGGAATACGGAGCTGCATTATGTGGTGACAGAGTGTTGCCATAATTTTTCAGTCAGAAAATAGCCGACCTACAAGCTCAGAACGTGCCGTGTGTGCGAAGCGCTGTGAGCTTGTAGATCGGCTATTTTCAGTGCGCGACGACACCGCCGTATATTATGACAAAATATTTATTTGGCTTAAGGAGATGCATTATAGTGCTATGGACAGAGTGTGGAGATGCATCATACTGCACGCTGTGGACATAGTGAGGAGATAGTCACGCAGACAGGAGATGCATTATATGCTATGTGGACACAGCAATTAATCCATTAAGACCTGGAATGCATTTGTGTCACTTTTTCATTTGAGCTAGAAAGCATTATTTTACACTTTGGCTATTCAAAAATAGCAGATATACAAGCTCATAGCGCGGCACCGAGTGCCGCGCTACGAGCTTGTAGATCTGCTAATTTTTTTTTAATCGTGAAAATGTGTGCAAATCATTGAATATATATTGTTTAAAGCGAACATTTGTAACTCTATTCTGTGCTTCTGGGAAGTCCCTGGAACTAAATATTTTGAGATGGGGGTCCGCGGCCAAATACATATCATTTTGGGGGTCCTTGACATGAAAAAGTTTGAGAACCACTGATATAGAAACATAGGTTTTTCAGAAAACTAGGATTCAGAAGACATTTGTAGAATCGACTTCGGGTCTTAATGGGTTAAGAGATTGAGATGGAGAGCTGGGATGGGAATAAGACACGCCGAGGCAGAAGATAGATACACAATGTAAAATCTCGAGTGTTACTTTAACTGCGAGCGTGTACACATGCTATATTTTGTACACGCTCAGACCTCACAAATGGACAAATTAACACCGAGGATTTTACTGTGTTGGGAGGGGAGAGTGGGCTCTGCGAAATGACAGATAAATTGACGGAGCCGATCGGAAGAGCGGATGAGGGGAAAGTATAATGAAAATAAATGGGGAGGAAGGAAGGACGGACAGAAACAGGAACAGCGAAGGAAGTGGCGAAGGAGAGACCCGTCAGAAAGGGGCGGACGAGAAAGCGTAGATTGGAATAGATGGAGCGCGTCAGTCTAGTGATATAATGACTGCCCCAATAAATGTCACTCATCCAAGCGGGCTGGGAGGGAGGGAGGGAGCGCGCAGGAGATGCTGTTGTTTAGATGACACTGTCAAATAGAGTATGGAGTCCATTTGGTTGCTCTATGGGCAGAAACCTCGTATCTCCATATTGGTAAATTACTTCCTCATACAAGAGTGTCACACGAAAGCAATGAAAATAGCCGATCTGCAAGAGCGTGTAGATCGGCTATTTTCACTATTACAAATCGTTTTTAGCGGTGCCAACCGCTCTACACTTGACTTTGTGTGTATGTACGTATGCGCCTGGGATGAGCACGGCACACAAGCAACACATACAAACACACGCACACACACACACACACACACACACACACACACACACACACACACACACACGGACTTGGACATTGCCTATGCCATCTCTCCTCTCTTTGCCCACACGTGCCACTGCTTATCAAAGAGGGGTCCAGGGACCCCCAGCGTATGATATGTCCGTCCGCCCGTTTAGAGTACGGGATTTCAAACAGCTATAACTCCAGTTCGCAGCATGCCACCAAGTCCTAATTTGATATGTGGACTTAGACCACCAATAGGGACCAGCATGAATTGCTGAAGTTATCAAAGCGGGGTCCAGGGACCCCCCCCGTATGTTATGTCCGTCCGCCCGTTTGAGCACGGGATGAGCACGGGATTTTACACAGCTATAACTCCACTTTGCAGCATGCCACCAAGTCCAACTTCGGTATGTGGACTTAGACCACCAATAGGGACGCGCATGAATCACTGAAGTTCTCCAAGCAGGGTCCAGGGACCCCCAGCACATATTATGTCCGTCCGCCCGTTTGAGCCCGGGATGAGCACGGGATTTTCAACAGCTATAACTCCAGTTTGCAGCATGCCACCAACTCCACCTTTGGTACATACACTCATCAAAGGCACCGCTTCCTTCACACAGGGTGTGATTTTTAATGAATGATAAAAAAAAGGAAGGAACGGTTTTGGACTTACAGGGTTTCCACCTGACAGCAATAAGGACTCGGTTCCATTTGGAGTAATACGAATGGATAAAAACAAACACTGAGTATTTGAGTGTGTGTACAGTGTTTAAGCACATCTGCTGAAAACAGGGACGATAACAGCTTAGCTCGCTAACAGCTGCTGCTGCCGGGGGGGGGAGAGCAGGGACATCGGCGGGACGTACACACAGCGTGGACTTGGTGACGACGGGGACAACTGGGAGGGGGGGGGGGGGGGGCGGGGGGTCCTCCATTAGCCGCGTAGCCCGGTCTATCTGTGTCAACCTCTGCCTGCAAACAGAGTCCCTTAGCTGTCCCACTTTAGACAGGTTCTTCTTTTAACCCCATAGAGACATTCATGTCCGTCTCCCCAGTCCAGAGAGAGAAGGGCTGGAGATGAAAGGATAGAGACAGACAGAGATGTGTGAATCATTGACAGATGGAGAGGAGTGTGTGTGCGTGTGCGTGTGCGTGTGCGTGTGTGTGCGCGCGTGCGTGTGTGTGTAGGACGTGTGCACTTTTGTGTTTACGCTTCAGGTGTATGTGCGCAAGTATAAATGGGCATTGTGTTTGTGTGTGAGTGTGGTATGTTTATGTGGTTTGGCCTCATTGGGGGTTAGTTTTTTAAAGGACAGGGCAGTGTGTAAATGCAGAGGACAACTTTCACATAATCTGTAATTCCTTTTAACAGGTCGTTCATGAAAGTCCTTGCGGTCTTGTTTCCAATGAGAACCTGTGAGCAATTAGGGGTTAAGAGTCTTGCTCAGGGACAAATTTCATTTCATCGACACATATGCTGGCGTGGCCTGGAATCGAACCTGGGGCAACCAGGGACTCTGGCGCCCTAGGCGGGCTTACTAACCACTCAGCTATGGCCGCCCCCCTGTACACGTGCTAAATGTACAGTGACAAAAACATACCCCAAAGGAAAGGAACCGGTGCATCAGGAGGATAGAGGGTGACAGTACGTTCAGCAGGCTGAAGAGGCGTTGTTCATAAAAGAGAACAAATGCAAGGAATTTTAAGCAAATAGAGCTCGAGCTTTGAACATGTGTGCTTTTCATTAACTAGAGGAAATGTTCCTTGTAACATACAGCAGTTAATATGAAATGTAATGTGAAAAGTAATACCCATTTCAATCAGAAACACTCACGTCAAAGTAGATCTAACCATTTACTGCAACAAATGGAAGACAGTTAAGCTTGGCGTTAAAGCTCCGCTCTTGGGAGATATTCCCTGAATTCCGTCGAAGCAGCCTGATAAGCATATATTCAGGGAATTCTAAGCAAATCCCCCAAAGGGATACAATGTCAACAATAAGCAGTACATTGACATATTAGTTTGAATTAGTAGACATACATGATAATCACAAGTATTTCAGCCTATGCCAGACTCTAAACAAAGCAGATACACATGATAATCACAAGTATTTGAGCCTATGCCAGACTCTAAACAAAGCAGATACACATGATAATCACAAGTATTTGAGTCTAATCAAAAGGTGGAGGCTGGGGTGGAGGAGGAGCTAGCAGAATGCATTGGTCAGCAACCAAGAAAGACCTAGTGAATATGAAGCCGTAATTAAAGGAACCCCTTGCTAATGCGTGAGTTGTGATTGGAGTATGAATGTGTGATGTAATGACCAGCAGCGCTGTGAATGGGGAATAGAAAGCTGATGTTCAACATCAGCTGACTGACAGCTGATTACAGCTTTGGCGTGCAAGACTTCCGTGTCCTGCATGAACTAACGCTATGCTTCATTTAATATGAAAAGTAATACCCATTACTGTGGAAATATGTACTTAAAGGACAATAGCAGTGGTATGTGTAGTCTCATGGTACTGGATACTTGAGAAATAAGGCACGAAAGGGAGTGCGGGGGCAATGGCACTTCACTTTGCGCTGTGCCTGCCTATGCCACAGATAAAGCACCACGATAAAGCATGACCATGAAGTATTTTATTGCTTTTATATACAACAGCAGTGCACTGAAAATATGTATTAGTAGTGTTCAAAATCTCAAAATTCTGTTGCTATCTCGGGTTTGGTGATATGTCAAAATATTCCTACCGGCTACCGTCAGCCCAAATACTGTATGTCCAATATACTGCATTTGCGTGAGAAAAGCAGTTCACACTCCCCAGTCCCTCTGGAGGTCCCCAGCCGTTGCCAACAAGGAACACAAATAAGACAACCCGACTGTCTTTCTGTGGGCACGCACCTCTCTACGAAGTGCCTAGAATGGCATATAAAAAACACGGTGAAGCAGCATTCTGCTTCTACGGACCGACGGCTTGGAATAAACTCCCATTACACCTAAGACAGACAGCCTTTGTAGATACCTGTAGTTTTGAAGCACAGCTCAAGACCTATTTCTTCCCTCTTGCTTTTAGTTGATTTTGTTTTTAAATCTCTGTGTTGTCATGTCTTCACTGTTTTGCCTGATTCACTGCCTTTGTTGCTATTATTTTAATGTTGTTTTAATGTTGTTTTATACTTTTTCTTTTTCTTTTGCTTTATTCTTGCTCTGTAAAGCACTTTGAGCACTTTGTAGTGACCACTTTTCTGTTAAAGACTCGTCGGAAATCAATGCAACAAGAAAGTGCATAATATGGCACAAATTGATTGACATTTCACACACGCTTTGTACTGCGCTTTACAGATTAATTGTAGTTTCGAGGAGGCAGCCCATTACATTTGCTAAATCCCCCCAAAAATCGGCCAATAAAAACAACCGACGATCCAATAGCATATTGCTATCAACCCTCTGCGCTCAAAGTATTCGTCATTGGTTACTGTTGCTATGGACCATTGGTTCTCAAAGTGGGGTCCGGGGACCCCCAGGGGTACTTGAGGGGGTTCATGGGGGTCCCCAGCTAAATGATGGATAGTTAGGAACCAAATGGACCCTTATGTGTCTGTAACTCTGAGAGTGTACAAATGGAACCAAATGGACCCTAATGGTCCATGGTTATTGGCATGGCTCCGAATGCCATTGACCAATCACAATGCATTGGCTGAACCTTACATTTCTTGCTGACCCTTTTCCCAAGCATTTATGGTTTGTTTCATTTCAGAGGAAGCCACTGGAATTTCAGTATTTTATGAACCTCTACTTGCAGAGACAGTAGGTAATTTATCTCTGCAACATTATGTCTGTCAAAAGTATGTTATTGTTTCATTTTAATGCAGTTTAAAGCACAGACTGGTTTGAACAATCTAGATGACGATTGTCGCCGGAGAACTCAATTATTCAGGTAGGTTTGATAATATATTATGACTTTGGAGAAAATGTAAACAAATGTGACATCTAAAAATGAAGCCATTAACGGGAAACTGGTTTATGTATGATATATTGCTGAAATATGTGAAAACCATTTTACACTCATGAATGCTCCAGATTTTATTGTGCAGACAATTTGGAGGTGTACTTAATACATTTGTGTTCGTGCACGTATGGAGTATGCATGCAAGTGTGTGTACGTGCACACATTCATAAATACATTCAAGTAGTCATGACTGAATCCAGCCTTAATTACAGTAGGTGTTTTCAAGCATTGGTCGGAATAAAATAGTAAGTAATACGAAAATAAAATAAAAAGTTTGATTGTACCTTGAGAGTTGTAGGCGGACATTTTCTGTTTGTCCTGTATTACACTCGGTTAACGTGTGTAACGCTGTCGTGTAATGCTGTCCTTGGAGAATGTAGTTCTTTGATTGGGGTCTAATTATACACTTGCCAGATTTGCATGCATTGGAGATGACCTTCCCACTCGTCCCTCGACTGTTTTCACTTAACATTTTTATTGGCTTATGCTGTGACTGTGACTGGAAGCAGATGGTATGGCTTGAGTCAAAGTATAATACATGTTAACCCATTAAGACCTAAATCTCAACAGTTTTTTGAAAAAAAATCTGGAAAATATTTTTTCAAGATTTTTCAAAAATATCAGATCTACAAGCTCATAGCGCGGCACCGAGTGCCGCGCTACGAGCTTGATAAACTTTCATAAACTTTTCCATGCCAAGGACCTCCAAATAGCCATAGCCTCTGGCTGCAGCCCTCTAATGTGCAAGTGCAAGATAATTAAATACGATCTACAAGCTCACAACGTGTTGTCGCCACTCTTTGGCGCACACAGGATATCCAGAAATCCGATGGGCAGATTGCCATAGAACTTACTGAGTGCATTCATGCAAGAAGGATGACCTTAACCACCTGACCTTTCCTCTAGCACCACCTGCAGAAAAATTTCAACCTCGCACGCAAGATTTTCCTCATAAGCAGGAAGGAACTGCAGGATTAACCCTAAGGAGCTGCACAGCCTCTAGGGGCGGCTACTGTAGCTGGGCTTTGAGTCCTATCATGAGCCAGGAGGCGTGCAGCGAATGGGTGAATTGACAATTTCTTGAAGCGAAGCAATGTGTCCCCCCCCCACCCCCCCGCCTGCTTGTGTTTGGTATTTTGGGAACGTACAGTGCGCCGGTGTCGGAGGAGAGGTGCAGTATAGGGGGTGTGTAGTTGTAGCAAATTGTAGCATATCTTTAATGCTTGTATCCGTGAAAGGTGTTGCAATGGAATATTGAAGGCGTAATATCCACATCAGTTTACCCTGATATGGTTCTGTTTGGTTAGGTATTGTTTAAAGCAAGGAGCTACTACTATCGTTGAATGCCCCGCCACTCGCCGACCCCACCCCCTCTCCGAAACTGCCCCTGCAAAACTATACACGCACACGCGCACACACACACACACACACACACACACACACACACACGCACACGCACACGCACACGCACACGCACTTGCGCGCGATGGCGCGAATAATAATAAAAATAACTTGGACTGGACCATTAACAAGGTGCATGAGAGTTTAAATTAAAATAATCAATTCCCTCTATGAAACCGCAGAGGAATGCCATTCCGCTTATTACGAAGGCTATTCCATCCATTTTCTAGTTAAGTACCAGGGCTTTCTCCTGTGAAGTTGTTTCTAAGACAAAAAAAAAAGTGCTCTGCCACTTATTTTCTTTAACGAGGCTGTCAAGTGCATTTAATTGACTAGCTTGCCGACAAGTTCCAAGTGCACACCTCCCTTCACTCCCATTGCAGGCAAAACAAAAAGATGCTACCTTGAGATGGTGAATAACAAAGCCACCGTGGACACATACCGTATACTCCCCTTTCCCAGTTTCAGTTTGAAATGACATTTTAGAAGTATCTCTTCTGTAGTTTATACTGCTGTTCAGAGACAGACATTTTTTTTTCATTCTGGCAGCATTCAGCCTTGTTAGGGACTAGTCCCCCCGTCCACAAAAACTCACAAACACATACTCGCCTCATCGCTCAAACATGCACACGCACTCAAACACACACGCACGCACATACACACAGACACACACAAACATTGCGCACACACACGCACGCACATGCACACACACACATGCATGCCTCAAGCTAGTGGCTTGGATGTGATTGCGGTGAAGATGAGCAGATGTTTCCATGTTGGAACAGAGAGTGATGTGTTCACACGTTGCATAGTAAAGCAGATTGATCTACAGTGTGCCTCATGTTCATCATTGACCAGCCCATCCTGACACCAGTAACGGAGAGGCTGTGACACAATTATAGCATATGTGGGGGTTGAAAAAATACAAACCATTTAAATAACAATGAGACAATGAGGGTGGCAGACTGAACCCATTTACATCCCATTTGAAATCACTTAAAATCCTATACACTATGTTGACTGGAGTCCCCTAGGGGTCTATCCAATGCCCCTTAATTGTCTCCCTCGACACCAAATCTCCTTGCCGTAAATAGCACTACATAAGCGTTTTGAGCTTGTAGATTGGCTATTGTTTTGCAGAATTCGTACAAATATAGAATATATAAGTATAAAATAGAGCTTCTCTCACTCTATTTCCAAAGCAGAGTACAAGTAGTAGTAGCGAGCACCTTAGTAGAAATTCACATTTTCTTTCCTCCATGCCCCTTAAAAGCCAAATGCACATTTTTTATTACATTTTTTTACCCCTTTTCCTCCCCACACACATTTCGTGTGTTGTCGCTGCTGACTGAGCCCCCACCGGGAGGACGTAGAGCCTTCACCTTGCTCCTCCTGCCCGACCCGCGGACAGGTGCCGCCCCCAGCCCATAGGAGTACATGCAGTGACAAATATGTTAACTCCCCGCCCGGCTTCACCTCCCCCGAACACGGGCCAATTGTGTTCATATAGACGCTCGACAACGGCGGATGAACCACGATGGATTGTAAACCCACAATCTCCGCGTTGGTGGGCAGGCAATTTACCACTGTGCCACCCGAGCGCCTGAACATGAAATTGCTATACCAATAAAATGTATTATTATTTCACTTGAAATGCCATCCTGGTGCACTTTGACACCATGTGACAAGGACATTCATTCGTTATTTTTTTTATGTCAAGGTGGTCAGATGACAGTTTCTCATCATCTAGTCCATTGGTTCTCAAATAGGGGTCCGGGGACCCCCAGGGGTACTTGAGGGGGTTCCAGGGGGTCCCCAGCTAGATGATGGACAGGAACCAAATGGACCCTTATGGGTCTGTAACTCTGAGAGTGTACAAATGGAACCGTCCATTTGTACACTCTCAGAGTTAAATTAACATTGGTTTTACAATGTGAATTGGGGTCCCAGAGGTATAAATGCCATTAAATGGGGGTCCGTAGCCTAATGCATGTCAAACTGGGGGTCCTTGAAATTAAAATGGTTGAGAATCACTGCTAGAGACGTAAAAACCTTCTCTTATTGGGGTGCCTGGCTTATCTTTTCAAATGGGGGTCCATGGGGTAATAAGTGTCAATTAGAGGGTCCTTGACATGAAAAAGTGTGAGAACCACTGATCTAGTCAATACAATTCCAATTCATACATTTCGGACTGCATTGTCTTTAGGCTAATTTAGCTGTTGATCATCACACATTATGATACAGTATGTACAGTAATAGGCCTACATTGCAATTGCTGAGGTCTGTGTGGTTGCTGAACAACTGCGGTATTTTTGGTGCAGCATCAAGAGGACTTTTTTTTTTCTTTCCTTTTTCTTTACTCATTGTACTGTTGTGTGTTCCTTTTTTAAAAAGAGTTATGTCTGGCATGTATTGCTATATTTAGGTAGGACAGTGGAGAGACACAGGAAGAGAGAGTAGCCATAGACCTAACGTCTTGCACGTCTGATTAAAACTATTCGCAACTCACAAGGAGCATTACACTGGTATGTAACTTGTTGACCCTCCAAGCACCCCTACCCATTCTACAGTGGTACAGTAGCATCAGGTTTGACTTTCTTAACTACTTAAGGCTTTAGTCCTATATACTTAGTCATTATGACAAATAACAAAAAAATCACACCCAGTGTGAAGAGAGTGGTGCCTTTGAAAGTGTAACTGGTTGCATCCTTGTGTTGCAATCAGCAACAATATGTTGTCACGTGACACGTGACAACATATTGTCACGTGTCACGTGAAGCTTGACCAATCATATGGACGGACATACGGACGGACATACAGAGGGACGGACGGACATACGGACAAAGTCAAATGTAGGAGTGGTTGGCACCACTCAAAAATAGCTTAAACATTTTGAAAATGTGCCCAAAATAGGGATGCCAGGGTCAAACCTACATTTTTAATTAAATTGTGATACTATCAAACATGAATATTAAACATATCAGACAGTCTACATTTCCCAAAATAAATTGCCTAATTAAGTCCGACCAGAAGCAGGGATAGAACATTTCTCCAACGGCATTCAAAATGAATGACCAGAGGGGGGATATCGAAAGCAGAGGCATACATGGATCCCCCAAAATCCTCCCCGGCAAATCAAACCCTGGATAGGATTGTATGCAGTACTAATGCAAGGAAGATGGAGTGAAGTATGGAGGGGGAAAAAAAGCTTCTGCTATATGTGCAGTGCAGTCAAACAGCGTACGGTTATCTCTTTCACAGTGGGCAGAGGAGATGGTGAATTTGGAACAGGAAGACGAAAGAGGGAGCAGATAGTAATTTGGAGTCGGACTCAGTGAGCTGTGAGAGAGGCACATGAAATCTGTTGGCTTTGATGTTTGTGAAGTCTTCCTTGACAGCTACGCGATGCCGGCATCTAATTTTCCAATTATTTTAATCCCTGAAATGTGTATGGACGTTGGGAACCACTCCGGTTAACAGACATTTTTTTCAGGTAATAAGCAGTTGTACTTGATGGAAAACCACAAGTGGTGCAAAGGTACAGATGGCTACTGCGCCGTCCCACAAATAGTTATTTGCTGTGTGTGTGTGTGAGAGAAAAATAACAGAAATCCTCCGAAACTCAGAGTGTGTACAAATTGATTTGGTTTCGCAATCAATTATCCTCAATAGCTCAACAATTGATATTTAAAAAATACTCTCCTCATTGATTTACATTACATGGTGAAACCCGACGCTTTCCCCCCTTTGAATACAAATAGTCAACTTTGTGTTACTATTTCGAATAGTGATTTTGTTTTAATTTAACGTTACATATTGTCAGAATCTGTTTGTGTTCGTTTATGTGCTAAAATAGTAACTTTGAGACTTATTTCACTGTGCAATGTAAGTCAAAGGGGAGAATATTATTGAAGTATATCTTACCAATATTTGGAGTTACATCATGGCATAATTATGCTGCATAACTGCACAACCCCAGCCACTGACAAAGTGTAATTTTGCTTTAGAAGAGGAGTGTTCGTAGGAGGAAACGGCACAATCAACTCTAATCTATGCATGAAAAAAGTGTGCACAGCCCCCTGCACACACTTGATACGGCTTATTCAAAACTCCACATCAAAATCCTCACGTGTTAATTTTTGGAACTTGTAACTAATTTTACAGTGTATCCAGATTACGAGTCATGGTGGCATGGACACCGTTTCATCCATAGCTACTGTGCATGTTTACCATGACTGCAAGCAGAACACCAGGTCTGTCTGGCCACAGTTCTGTGCAACTGATAACCTTATCTAATGGATTCCTTTCTGTTCCACACTTCAGTGTTTCCTTCTGTGTTGCCCTCTTCCCTGATTTGCTGTAGGCCCGTTTGTTGTTCCACTTCAATTTACTCCATGACAAAATTGAAAACGTCTGAGTGGGTGTAATTATTTCTATTTTACATACAGCGCGCGCACAGCGCACGCACGCACACGCGCACACGCACACACACACACACACAGTATATTCACATTACAGTACAATACTGTACCGTATACTGTACCGTGCACACACAAACACACACACACACACACACACACACACACACACACACACACACACACACACACACACACACACACACACACACACACACACACACACACACACACACACACACACACACACACACCACACACACACACACACACACACACACACACACAGTAATTGTATACTTGTGAGGACATCACAACATAAAAATAGCAGCGACTATTTCCTGGTGGGTGACATCGGCGTGGAACTAAAAATAAAACAGGCATAACTTCGACCCCCTATCCTAAATCTAACCTCTAAATGTCTAATCCTAACCTGTTTGATTGATTGATTGAATACTTAATTAGCAAAGACAAGCACAGGGAAATACAGTTCAATACAAGGTATGTTAAGAGGATTTTAAACCCAAGGAAGCATTATGGCTTGTTTCCATTGGGGTCCTTTGTACTCAATTCATCAAAGCCCCTGATTGTTATTTAAAAACAACCACTTTCTTGTGAGAACCAGGAAAATAGTCTATTTCTCTAATTCTACTATACTTGTGGGGACATTTGGCCCTCACAAGAATAGGAATACAAGTACACACACACACACGAGCGCACACCCACGCACCCAGAGAACACCGGGCTGATCATTGGCAAGTGGTGTCACAGTGCTGTCCAGTTGTCACAGTGTATTAAATTAGAGACAGACTCTTGGTTGTGACACTCTGGGCCTTGGGGTCGCTAACAAGGTTTGAGCAGCAGGATAACAGGAACAGAGCGTTTTTTGTGTGCATGTGTAGCTGTGCGTGTGTGTGTGTGTGTGTGTGTGTGTGTGTGTGTGTGTGTGTGTGTGTGTGTGTGTGTGTGTGTGTGTGTGTGTGTGTGTGTGTGTGTGTGTGCGTGTGTGTGGCTGTGCAGGCACAATATGTACTTTCTTGCAGTTAGGTACACATCTCAGGTCAACTTAATTGCGGCTGACAAGATTGCCTCTTAGGTAATGTGGGCTGCGTTTCCTTGTCATTATGTATACGGTAGATGCACAGTAATGGCAGATACAGGGAGTGGGTTGAAATGACTAAGTAGAGAGAGTCTAAGGTGGTGGTTCTCATACTTTTTCATGTCAAGGACTCCCAAGTTAATATATATATGACCCCCGTCTGAAAATAGTTTGCGCCAGGGACCCCGTTTCAATATGTGTTTGTTAAAATGTTTCAAAATCTTTCACATTTTTTCAAGATGATTTGAAAATAGTAGATCTACAAGCTACATACTTTACACAAGTATATAGCTACAATAATAGACATATGGCATACATAAGAGTTATGTGGGCCTGTTACAAATATTACGCAACCTCCTTATTATTTTGCATAATCATTAGAATCATGTCCATTCATCTGCATAAAAACAGCCTAATTAGTTTCATGTTATTGTCCATGCACTTTCATCCTGGTGTCCTTATTTTGGGCATTTCGTGATTTAGTTTTTCCCAAAATGTTTCCTAAATGTCCAAAAATCTTTGGAAATACAGATCTACAAACTACATGTTACATTGTGATGCATTGTGAGCTTGTAAATTGGCTTGTAGATAATCAAAAAATATTAATTACATACATTATTTTGATCGTCATTGTCTTTTAATAGACTTTGTATATTTAAGTTATTTGTCATATCTGCCCTGTTTACAAACCCCAAGGCAAACAGAAATGTAAATAAGATTTACATTTCTTTGAATTAAGTCAGCTTAGTTGCCAGAGGGGTCGAGTTTGCTTTCAGTACAGCACATATTGACTGCCAGAAAGTTGAGGCAGCCAACGATAGTTGAAAGCCTAATTAGGTGTTTCTGTGGTGGAAAACATTCCCTTAGACAAACTGGTAAAATCCCTGGCCATCTGGTTTTGCATGCATGTAAAAACAAACACTGAGCGACCTTTGCAAAAAGCAAGATGCAGATTACTCCAAACTAACAAATGCAGTGCCTTGCCGAAATCCTGTGATGTGACTGGTCAGACACGCACGCGATTTATACTGATTTATTTCCGCAATCTGCTAGCAACTGTACAATGGACAGTTTTGAAGAAAGGTTGGCTGTGGAGGTTATGAGACACAAACCTTTTTATCACTCTCTGAGCCGAGGGACTGCAGGCACAACCAGACGGCAATTAATTAATGGAGCGAGAACACACGTTGTCCACTGTGTCTGTCGCCAGAAATGGCGAAACCTCTGAGACAAATTATCTCAAAGCACGCGAGAGGTTGATGTAAACAAATGGCAGAGATCTGTGGTAAACAATCACCTTTCCAGCACTGTACAAAAAGTTTGAGTTCTTTTTGGAGTATGCTGCCAGCTTTAGTAATACACAACACTGAATAGATGTTAGAACTGTAAGTAATACACAACACTGAAACCCTTGATGAGTGTTGCCACATGTTGTCACATTCGTCATTCTCTGATCCCATTGCCGGGGGATCAACGCAACAAGAAAATAATCTCACTATAATTACTTTCTTTTTTTTTTTAAACTTTCTTTTTATTTTCTTTTTCTTAGGGCAGGTTAGGTCATGTTGGGCATCACATATACATTAAATTAAATGAGTACATTTCTGGCAAACTATAATTACTTTCTATTTATGAACACAAATATTTGGGCATTTTCGCCTCCTCTTGTTCCCTTTTCACAATAAAACAAAATGGACTCGTGCTCATCCTATGCCGCATTAGCGCCCGGGCCGTAATCAAATATGGCACTCCTCCAATACTGTACCATGGCCCGTTTATTGCTTTTGTGCGAGCTGCTCTCTCATCATGTTTTAGTCTCAGTAGCCTCGAGGTTCCCATTAACCCATTGAGACCTGAAGCCGATTCTACATGTCTCCTAAATCCCAACAGTTTTCTGAAAAACGTATGTTTCTATATCAGTGGTGCTCAATCTTTTTCATGTCAAGGACCCCCAAAATTATATGCATTTGGCCGCGGACCCCCATCAAAATATTTTGTTCCAGGGACCCCCCAGAAGCAAAGATTTGAGTTAAAAATGTTCGCTTTAAAAATATATATATTCAGAAGATTTGCACACATTTTCACGATTTTTCAAAAATAGCAGATCTACAAGCTCGAGTGCCGCGCTATGAGCTTGTATATCTGCTATTTTTGAATAGCCCAAAGTGCAAAATGCTTTTTTAACTCAAATCAAAAAATGAGACAGTTCCAGGTCTTAATGGGTTAAACAGTTTTACCCATATGCTGCAGCCGGCAGTGTCAACACATGCACAGAGCATGCGCGCACGCACGCACGCACACACACACACACACAATCTAATCCTCCGTTATTGTCTCGCTCCACATCTACTTTCACAGGGCCAGGGGGAACAGGCATTTATGCAAAACAGGCCCCCGTAAAGTCCACCAGCGCAGAGATATGCAGACACATGCAGGCACATTCATACTCATCAACGGCTACGTGTGTGTGTGTGTGTGTCTCTGTGCGCACACAGACGTGCACACACATGCACACACACCGCCTCTTAAGTTCCTCATGAAGAAATGTCAGTTGTAACAGTTTTAAATTTGTTTGGAACGGGAGCAGATGGCGTGGCACTTTCCGTATGGAAATGTAGACGTCGCCTGAATAAATGCCTTTCCGTCACAAAATGATTTGCTTCTTTTTTTTTCTTTTAGTAAGTGAGTAGTAAGCACTGTCACCCACACACAGATGCACACACACACGCATGCACACACACATAATATGTATTTCTATACTGTACTTGAGAGGACATTACAAATTTTGCCCCTTACCCCAACTCTTAAATCCCTAATGATAACCCTTGCCCCGACCTGAATCTTGTCCTAATTGTAAGGCTTACTCTAGATCTGTGTTGATGTTTTTTTATGCATAAAACCACCATTGCTCTTGTGAGGAGCAGGAAAAAAGTGCATGTCCTCAGAATGCATATTTTCCTAATTCTACTAATCGTGTGAACACTTTTTCCCATTACAATCAGTGGTGGAAAAAGTATTCAAATATTTTACTTAAGTAAAAGTATCAGTACTGCAATGTAGAAATACTCTGTTACAAGTAAAAGTCCGGAATTCTAAATTTACTTGAGTAAAAGTACAAAAGTATTGGTATCAAAATGTTCTTTAAGTACCAAAAGTAGAAAGTACTCATTACGCAGAATGCCCCTTTCACAAGTTTTCAAATGTATAAAATCTTTTGAATAGCAGATCTACAAGCTCCCAATGCGTTGCATCGCGACGCATTGTGAGCTTGTAGATCGGCTATTTTCAAATGGCCTAAATGTATATAGGGCTAAAGTGGTTAATGCATGTTTTGTAATAATAATCTAAATCAACAAAAGTTGTCAAATAATTGTAGCGGAGTAAAAGTGTAATATTTGCCTCTGAAATGTAAAAGTATTGAAAATTGGAAATACTAATATTAAAGTAAAAGTACCTCAAAATTGTTACTTCCCACCATGATTACAATTATAGCAAAACAAGCATGAACGTCGCACGCACCCACGCTCATTCATCCAGTAAGAAAGAGCTGCAACAGCATGTAAACTAGTTACGATAAGGCTGTTGTGACAGCATGTCAGTAAAGCACAATGGACTGTTCATTTTGTAGATGGCCTGCAGAGACATTATGGGGGGAGCTGATGTGAGGGGTTTGCATTAACCCATTAAGACCTAGAACTGTGTCATTTTTAGATTTGAGCTAAAAAGCATTATTTTACACTTTGGGCTATTCAAAAATAGCAGATATACAAGCTCATAGCGCGGCACCGAGTGCCGCGCTATGAGCTTGTAGATCTGCTATTTTTGAAAAATCGTGAAAATGTGTGCAAATCTTTGAATATATATATCTTTTAAAGCGAACATTTTTAACTCAAATCTTTGCTTCTGGGGGTCCCTGGAACAAAATATTTTGATGGGGGTCCGCGGCCAAATACATATAATTTTGGGGGTCCTTGACATGAAAAAGATGGAACACCACTGATATAGAAACATATGTTTTTCAGAATACTGTTGAGATTTAGGAGACATGTAGAATCGGCTTCAGGTCTCAATGGGTTAACAGGGAGTACACGTGTATACACGTGTGCCGTGGGGCCTCCTACACAGGAAACACCTACTGTAGTTCCTCCTTGCCATTCCTCCATTGTCATATGGCGGGACACAAACAGCAGCGTCAGGTCGTACTGTATGTTCAGTTTCACGAATCAAAACAATAAGAACCTTCAATCTTCTTTAATGCTATATATAATTAGGGCTGTCAAAGTAGAAAATATATCTTAAAGGAGGAGTTCACCCAAAAAAAGACTTATTTTCTATCAACTGCACACCCCATGAAGCCTTGAATTCATGTTTTTTTTTGTTTTGTTTTTTTTACGGTAATCGCATTCCTAAGCCAATCATTTGATGACCGGATGTATTTCCGGTAAGAGACACAAATCTACTTTGTGTCTCCTACCGGATACATTAACCGGTAGGAGACGGGAATCAAATCATGGGGTGTGCAAATGATAGAGAATAAGTCACTACTAAAATTAGCTTTTATCTTAACTACATTAAAACGTGGGCACATTTTCAATTTTATTCTAAATTAATATTATTAGGTTAGATTTGTTTCTAAATCTTAAAAAAAATAGTGAAATTAGCAAATCTATGAGCTGATGAGTCACACACTTGTATTAAACTTTTTAAACTGCGTTACAAGTTATGAAATAAGAGACTATCTAATTACTTTCTAGGTGGATTGAGTAGATTACTGTATATTTACAGCAAGATGCAAGTTATCGAGTTCCTTTCCAGTTAGATGAATCAATGAATCTCACAGATAATCCTGAATGCCCTTCTGTCACACAGCCCAGAGTTTGGCTTTCAGGTTCACAAACAAAAATAACCACGTCATAAAAACTTGACAGGTTCCTCAAAAATTCAAAGTGTAACCTCCGGGTTAATCAAAGTACAGCTAATCAGCCTTCACGTACAGGAGTTCTGCTTGTACTCATCTATATTCAATTAAATGTTGAGTAATGAATTTGAGGTAGCAGTTCTTACATTTCAGCAATTTAGAAAAATGCAGATATAGCACATTGGATTGAAAAGCCCTTTATCCATGTGAGGGACGCAGAGGCCTGTTCAGATAAATGAAATGTTTTTATGCAAATGAGTGTGAATACCTAGAAAAATACTCATTATTTGTCTAATTTATCCATTTGTTAGTCTTAGCGGGTAGAAATGTGTTATATTTCTGTTTTTATGATCAACACTTTATTTGAGTTTTAGTTTTAGCAGAAGAAATAATAAAACAAATACTGTATACAAATAAACATGTTATAAAAATGAATATTTAAAGGTAGGGTAAGTGATATTTTTTGGTTAAAACAAAAAGTATTTTGTTAAAAGGTTAAAATACTATATTCTGATAGTAATCATTGCTATAGAGTGTTTGTTCAGTAACAGATTGTCTCCCTGTCTCTCCAGCTCTTTAATAAACAGAAAATACATTTTTCGATAGGTGTCAAAATCTCAGCCAATCAGGAGAAAGTACCAATTTTTAAGCTTAATTTGTATAGTGTTCCAGTTCCAATTTTGTCAGCTCATTTCTTAGTGTCATCACTTCCAATTTCACTTGTTTAATCTGTATCCTGATTGAGTTCTCTGTCCTGGTTGGATACAATTGGAAATGAAACTGAAACTGAAACGAAAATGCATTTTCTGTTTAATAAAGAGGTGGAGAGACAAGGAGACTCCTAATACTGAACAAACGCTCTATAGCAATGAGTACTATCAGAATATAGAGCTATTTAACACTTATTTTAACCAAAGCAAATCACTTACCCTACCTTTAAAGATAATCAAAGTAAGACCATTTACAAAAAAAACAACAACAACAGCAATATACAAATATATATGCATATTATATATGAGAGCACAAAAATATAAAACATTTAAAAGAAAAAGAAAAGATAAAAAACATACAGTTTTCACGACCAATAATGCAGCATCATCTACCGTATCATACTGTATGTATATAAAACATGAAATTGGTTATATTTCTACCCTCTCAGAGGTACATTAAGTTTAACTGTGTGCAATTCAGAAAACAGGGAATGTGACTCATCTTCATGCCAGATGGTTGTTCTCCCTTCCTGTTAGATTCATCTCACCTCGTGGATAAGAAGCCCATTCTTCCATATCAGTATCATTATTTGTTTAAGCAAACAATCTTTCCTTTTTAATGAAGAGTTAGTAATTTACAGACTGGAATCTCAATGAGAGTGAGGAGTATAGCTAGTTTTCAATGCGAGACATTACAAAGTACATTTATAGGCCAATATTATATTTTAAGAAAGTATGTGTAAGTGATAAGTATAGTCAATACACTATGTATAACTAGCAACACGGTGGTGATGTCATTCTTCATAACCGGACAACTGCTTTTTCAGAAGTTATTGAATGTTTCTAATGTTAAGTCATTTCCATTATTTTGTTTAAAAGCAACTGATGTTGTTGTCTAGATATGGACTATGTGTCTGAAGTCGTTCCTCATCTGTTGCCCTACTTTTGATAAATCGGGGCTTGATGACTAACCCAGAGCTGACCTGCATTTCTTTCAAAAAGTTCTGATGCAATGCGGTTCAGTGTCAGAGTTTGACTTCAACCCCCTCTATGAACCCTCCCAATCCACTTTCACAGCCCAACATTGCCCTGTGGCAGCTCAGACTCTAGCACCTATGTCACACTCACACATCCCACTGTGCTCTGACACAGACTAATGTCTGCCCTGATCTATACTCGGTTACTCACTGTGCACTGTGACACGTTGTGAGCTTGTAGATCGGCGATTTTCAGTGCGCGACACCCACGCGCAACCTAGTATGAATCGCCTTTTACTGGGCCTGATCAACCATGACACTTGAACATCCCGGGAAATTGAAAAACATCTGTAAAATGAGTTACTACATGTCCTTGAGAATCATGGGAAGTACTTTAATCAAAATGTAATTCCATCTCTCTGTCTTTCTAATGCTAGAACCGCTGTAAATCTAATCCTGCAGATGAACTAGACGGCCGAAGTTTCTGTGGGAAAACAACTGCGCCTATTGCAGATATTATTGAAAACGCTTTGAGGCCAAGGCCTTTGAAGGACTCCTGGGCGACTACAAAAGGGAGCCTGAAATTGCATATCAGAGGAACGGTCGTTAGAAAAGGCACGGCAGCCAGGGAAGAGCTTCAAACACCCAGTGCAGATGAGGCAGGTGTGGACTCAGGGAAGCTCAGCACTTTATTGAGCCAACAGACAACAGAAGTACAAGTGAAATGAACTGTGTGTTTTTGCCACGAAGATGTTGGCAGCGCTGGCTCCAGGCAGCTCTTCTGCCTTAAAGCTTTAAAGTGGTATGTCTTGTTATTTCACAAAAACAAAACAAAAACTTTTCTGAGGAGATTCAGCAGCACCATTATATGTTTCTCGTTCAACTTGTGCTCGACTTGTATCATATTATTGAGCAGACTATGGATTTCCAGACACTGGGGGGTTTTCAAAGTTATTTGAATGATGCACTACAAAAAACTTTTTTTAAAGCTCGATTTTGACCTGTCATAGCACTTCAGGGAGACAATATATGACTGTCAAAGAGCTACGAGCTGTCTTTTGATGAATACTTAAACAAATCCAGACACACTGATGGTACAGTACTGAACTGGAATGCAAAGAGGGGAAGGATGGAGAGTTTTTGGAAGAGATGATTTCTTTGGAAAAAATCTACCATCACTTGATGTTTGGAAGCATTTTTCAAATTTCTACGGACAGGCCAGCTGGATTTTACGCTGGAAATTGCAAGACGACAGACCTCAGGATGTCCCAGTTATGTCAGGGTTGATCAATGTATGGAGCCATAATCTAATCTAAGTGCATGACAGCTCTCAACAAGAGGAGAGAGAAAACAATAGCAACTATTCTGTGATTCAGCTCAAATGACTTTGCTAATCGCTATGATTGTTTCCAAATCCCTTCAAGGTTTCCTATTCAAATGGTTGTGTAGGGTGTGCAAATTAATTAAGAAAAAGGTACGGTAAGATAAACCTTTATTGATTCCCCTGGGGAAATTCAGCTGTTGTAGCAGAAACAGCAGTAAGCATGAAACACTGGATAGGTACAGGTAAGAACAGAGATTGATTCTTTATTGTTATGTATTATAATTATACACAAGTATAATTAGAGTCACATTATTGGGGTTCGGCTCCTCGACATGGCAGCAACATGAGAATTTAAAAAAAGGATAAAATAACAATAGAAATAGCTGTTAAGAAATACTAAAGTGATCTCTGTCCGGGTTGTCTGCCCTGGGTTTGTGTCAGCTTAGCTGTGGTGTGTAGCCGTTGGCAATTACAGGCAAACAATAATATGGAGTATGAATGAACACCTAGTTTGGTGTCATTGTCACATGACGAATGAGCACATTTGTGCCTAATTTAATTTAAAGAAAAATATCCTGTGTCTGCCACAAACAGTGATTTGTAGCATTTGTGGTGTCCCATATGGGTTGAAGTCAAATTGCATTTGGGTCTGTGTTTAAAGGCCCCTCAATCTGTAAAAACTGGGGCAGATCTGATCAGTTCATGATTTGTGGCTGAATGCCCACACCTACTATTACATTATAGAGGGGCTTAGAGGGGTTAACAAGGATAGCGTCCTGAGAGCTTCCTCCTCACCCCCCTCTCTGCAACTACCAAACAGATTGTCACGTTTAAATCCAACTACAGAGCTAGCCTTCCTCACCAGTTTATACAAGAAATACAGGCAGCTGTGCAGGAACGCATCAACGGCCAAAAATACACTTTTCCAAAAAGCAAATTGCCATCAGTCATGTGCATCCCTGAGTACTGGGAAAGAGGCCACTGCTGCTTTTGCACATAAGGGGTGGGACAGCTTGATCCACTGTTCATCGTGGCTTACTGCATGCTTTGACAAGAAGTATTTTTTGCAGATGAAAATAGATCATTTCTATCAAGCAACATGACCCACAACACCATTTCGCCAAAGCATGAATTACTAATTGCAGGCTTTAAATTTGAGAAAGTCCCAGAGCGTCTACTTGATGCTAAACGCTGCAATGCTTCCCAGAGTGACAAAGCGCTTACAAAATGCAAAGCCCTGCTGTCTTGGATTCAAACCACAAAGCGACATGCCAACATGTTGTTTACAGCAGCTTTTACAGCATTTGGATGATTCACCAGTGGCGAATAAGGAGTTTGCGAACCTGTGGGAACTGTGGGAAGTGTCTCTTCACGTGTACTGTCATATCGACAGCTAATCGATTTAATCAAAATTGTTGCAAGACCTTTGCGTGAAAAATGCACCTCTCGATTATTAGATTAATCGAAAAAGACACTTTATTTTTGCATTGCACGGGAGCCAGAATAAAGCACACATAGTACTGTATGTACAAGCAAAAAGAGTGGACCACATCAGCGTCCACATCACTGAGAAACTCACCTGGGACGTAAACCAACTAAGTGGTGAGGAAGGCACAGTAATGCCTCCGTTACCTCAGGCTACTGAGTTTGGTATGAGCCCCACGGTCCTATGGGCCTAACGCAGAGAGACCACTGAAAGCATCTTGACAGGTTGCATCACTAGTATGGGAACGGTACTGACCTCAACCACAAAGCAATGCAGAGGGTTGTGCGGACAGCCGAGCGCATCAGTGGATGTCAGCTTCCCTCCATCCAGGATATATACAATGGACGTTGTACTGTATATATCCTGTGTCTTTGATAAGCTTGCAGGCTTATCAAAGATCCTAGCCATCCCAACCCAACAACGGACTGTTTCAGATGTAGCCACAGAACCAAGAGCAGTAGATTGCTAAATATAGCTACTTCCCCCTGACAATCAGGGTCATGACCGAAACAAGTCAGGAAAAAGACAAATAAGCTTGCGTGTCGCATCGCGATGCATTGTGAGCTTAGCTTGTAGATCGGCTATTTTCACTACTATTGCGTGACACTGTCATAAAATAAGGCATTCATTTATGAAAAAAACATAGGATTGAATGTGGAGATACAAGGTTTCTGCCTGACAGTGACGATCGAAATATCTTGAAATGATTTAGTTATACGTGCAGCCATGTTTATATAAAATTAGCTAGCCAGCTTGTCTGCTCAACTCCTTGTCACTGGCAGCCTACCTGCATCACAAAGACCGTTTCCCTTTTCAGTAGTTCTATAAGTAATTCTTCCATAGTTTTAATTTGAAATGGTTTCGGGCCTGTATTTTGAATCATGTCACGATGGATATTTCATGTGATCTTTGATCAGGATCTGTCCTGTTTCTAAACAACAATAATAATGATGCTGCATAATATCTTTTTTGCCGCAATACCAAAACACATGCATTTATTTATTTATGCATGCATAAATAAATGGTGAATTTATGCATACAGTGCTGCTCAAAGTGCTCATCAACATTGCATTGTTTGCATACTCTTTCCGTAACTAGGCCCTTTTGTGGAGTCAAGCCCATAAATCATTAATGTAAGTCATGGCAGTTTTTCAGCATTTATCCAGGGAAGCATGTGTTTTTTCTGCACTCTGCCCATGTAGAATTGCAGAGTTTTCTTAAGCTGCGGATCACGGAGCAGTTCCAGGGGAGCAATTGTGGGATAAGTGCCTTGCTCAAGGGCACTTTAAGATGCTTTTGTTCCCTTTCCTGCCCAAGACGCTCCCAGACCGCACTTGTCACAAGCCTGTGTCTCTGACTGTAATGTCCCCACTGCAACTATAAGACTTACAAGAGCAGTACCGTTATGCTTCAGTATACTTCAGTATGACGTAATCAGACGTTTGGAGGCCGGTCTGGAACTACGTGGAACTCCATATTTGGGCAACAATGACGTCATCAAATTTGCAGATAGAGACAGAAAGTTAGGCCAAACACAGACAGATAAGTTGCCGTTGGTCCGTTCGCAACACAAATCTTGTACGGGGGTCCCTGGCTCACCATATTTTATGATGGGCGTCCACGGCCAAATGCATTTTAATTTGGGGGTTTAAGAATCACTGTTTTAAAGCACTGTGTGCTTGGCATGATGCTGGTACCATGGTCTACTGTACCCTGTGTCCCTCCCTGCTGCTATCATGTTCCACCAGGACAAAGCGTTTAGCCCCCCTGCACCATGCTGCTGTAAGCACTGACCTTTTCATCTAGCTCTATTTCCATCCCATGGATCTATACTGTCAGTGTTATGTTATGTGACTTAATGGTGCAGGAACTCAATTACATGACGCTCCGTTGAAGAAATGCTTGCGTCGTGTTGGTATAAAGCAGTGGTTCTCAAACTTTTTCATGTCAAGGACCCCCAAATTGACACTTTTTAGCCCGCGGACCCCCATTTAAAAAGATATGCCAGGGACCCCTATAAGAGAAGATTTTTTTACGGCTCTAGCAGTGATTCTCAACCATTTTAATTTCAAGGGCCCGCAGTTTGACATGCATTAGGGCTACGGACCCCCATTTAATGGCATTTATATCACTTGGACCGCAATTTATATTGTAAAAACAATGTTAATGTAACTCTGAGAGTGTACAAAATTTGTACACTCTCAGAGTTACAGACCCATAAGGGTCCATTTGTTGCCTAATCAATCATTTAGCTGGGGACCCCCTGGAACTCCCTCAAGGACCCCTGGGGGTCCCCGGACCCCACTTTGAGAACCAATGGTATAAAGAACTGGCTCTCAACGAGGGGGAACCTGGGGTTCGGGGCAACCCCAGGGGTCCTCGAGGTGGATCCAGGCAGGGGGTCCACGGGTAAATGATTGATAGATAGAAAACATATGGACCGTTACGGGTCTGTAACTCAGAGAGTGTATACGAATGGAACCAAATGGACATTTGGTTCCTTTCGTGCACTCTCATAGATTTGACAGTATAGATTGGGCTCCCAGACATAAAAATCTAACCAAATGGGGGTCCATGGCCTAATGCATATTAAACTGCGGGGCCTTGGAATTAAAAGTTTGAAAATCACTACAGTAAAGTATATTGCTCATTTACTCAATACAGCTTTTTAATTTCCTGGAATGTATTCAAAACGTTAATTATCACATTTAAGTTTGTGCGCTTTACTTGATTGCGACACAAACCTGGGGGATTTGATTATGAGGAAACACATTGACGTTATGAATCTAAATTTAAATGCTTAAGCTCGGCAAAGCTTGCTCATTTTGTATCATCGTAATTACAACCAATGTGTATGTGTCTTTAGATCTCAGGTCTTCTCTCGTTGGGAATAGAAACATTGCATACAGATTTACCGTGATGTAGGCTACAGTCCAAGTTAAGTGATTAGCCATTGCACAACGTGATACAGTACACGTGAGTAATCAGCCTGTCTTTTGCACATACAGTACACATCTGTCTCCATCACATATATTCACAATAACGCTCTGCTCCTATCTGCCTCTGCCTCAGTCAGGGACGTCACAGGCTCTCAGAAGGTGGGGGGGATGGACTTTCGGTGGACTATACCCCTTACTTTACACTTTGGCTATTGAAAAATAGCAGATATACAAGCTTTTAAAAAGCGTGAAAAACATTTGTTTTTCGTTTTTTGGGCGGATTTTGTTAGTTTTTTTTCCGTGTTTTTGTTACTTTATTTCGGTTTTAGGGTTAGGGTTAGGTTATTTAATTCTTATTTTTGCCTGATTTTACCGATTTATTATCAAAAAATATGTATATTTTTTATTTTTTCAAAAGGTGGGGGGTATGAAATCACGGATCTGTGAGAGTGTCGCGTCGTACGCACAGTGAACGGCCGTGACGCCCCTGGCCTCAGTCCTTCCCTCTGTTGTCAGTGCAGTATCAGAGCATCCATCTGTCCATTCAGCACTTCGGTCCCGACTCCCAAACAACATTATCTCGAAAAACGCATGGATGCATTGCCATGGAATTTGCTGTGCACCTTTATTAACCACCGACAAAGGTCACTTATTTTGGTGACCCCTATGGCCTTTCCTCATTAAGCCAAAATTGTCCACTTTCCCACAAGAGATCTCAAAATCTAATGGCCGAATTGTGTGAAAAGCGCACACATGCTCCCTGGAGGATGAATCCTACTGATTTTGGTGACCCCATGGGCCAACATTTGGCCAGTTTCCAGCTAGGTGTATGGAACAGCGTGGCCTCTAGGGGGTGCTAAGATTTTTGACATCATTTGCTCTATCACGCGCCGAAGACATCGTATTTTTTCCTGAGCGACAGCAGTCAGTCACTCCATGAAGTTTAAATTAGACGTTATACGGCCGTCTCTCTGCTCAACTCATTATGCTGCAGGGCCAGCTGGTAATTAGTGGTATTTTAACAAGCATGTAAATTGCTCCCAGTGCTGCTCCTCACCTCTTTCTCTCCCCTCCTCCACTTATGCATCTTTCCTCTCTATCCACCACTTCTACCCCCCCCCAGTCTCTCTCTCTCTCTCTCTCTCTCTCTCTCTCTCTCTCTCTCTCTCTCTCTCTCTCTCTCTCTCTCTCTCTCTCTCTCTCTCTCTCTCTCTCTCTCTCTCTCTCTCTCTCTCTCTCTCTCTCTCTCTCTCTCTCTCTCTCTCTCTCTCTCTCTCTCTCTCTCTCTCTCTCTCTCCACGCCGGTGGAATACACCAGTGGTACTCAACCTGTGGGTCGGGACCCCCAGGAGGGTCCCCAAATGATTTTGGGGGGGTCCCCAGATGACAGTGAACTTTTAAGACTTTTTTTAATACCTAAAAAAAATAAAGCAAACTATACTATAAAACTGGTCAAACATTGGCAAAATTGTCAAATAGTGTAAGAAAGAGGAAAACATTTTGAAAATATCTACTATTTTCACATTTCAAATATGATTCTTTTGGGGGGTCACGGCCTGAAAAGAGGTTCAGAACCACTGAAATATGCCATCAAATGAACGGCGGGGGTGAAGTCGAGCGGCTGGATCTGCTGTGTCTGTACTTGTGTGGTTTGCGTCTCACCTCCTGGCCTCTTCTCTCCACCCAGTCGAGCCGGGCCCACGCTCATACATCCTCCAATCACATACAGTATATGCCCACCATCTTGATGGAACGGCTACACTGTCTATTTAACCCATTAAGACCTGAAGCCGATTTCTACAAAATGTCTTCTAAATCCCAGAAGTTTTCTGAAAAACCTATGTTTCTATATCAGTGGTGCTCAATCTTTTTCATGCCAAGGACCCCCAAAATGATATTTATTTGACCACGGACCCCCATCTCAAAATATGTTGTTCCAGGGACCCCCAGACGCAAAGATTTGAGACGTTCGCTTTAAAAGAATATAAATATATTAATTTGCACACATTCTCTTGATTTCTCAAAAATAGCAGAAGTACAAGCTCGCCGCGCTATGAGCTTGTATATCTGCTATTTTTGAATAGCCCAAAGTGTAAAATAGTGCTTTTTTAGCTCAAATGAAAAAGTGACGCAGATGCTTCTTCCGGTCTTAATGGATTAAGCACACCGACGCTCACACTTACAGTACATGCTCGGCATATCCCTCGCTATACCACTTCTGCCAGCTTGTCAGTGATCAAACTCCCACCACCTCCTCAGCCTGGCTCCTGTAGTAGCGTTCATGTCTTCACTTCAGCATGCCACTCGCTGCAGGTTCATATGTATATTATTATCATGTTCATAATATCTATGTGTAGTGGGTTTACCCTATGAGGGGTTCAGTGCAGTATTGTCTATTATCTCGCCCATGAGTGTGAAAACACACTCTTAACTGTAAGAGTGTATCTTTCTTTACACAGGCACGTCCCCAGTGTTCATTTATATCCATTTGTAACTTGGGGCAAAAGTTGCAGGTCCATTTGGTTACGTCTCTCAACGGACACTGAGGATTTTGTTAGGTTGGGGGGGGGGCGTTATTATCCTCTGAGGTCTTTCCCAGATTGTTTTTGAGCATCACGGGAGCAGAATGAGCCACGCCGGCAAATACAACGTGATATCATTGCAGTAAATGGTTTTCATCTCGACTAAAGTGTCTTTACTGAAACATAGGAGAGAGAGAGAGAGACTGAAATATAGGAGAGAGAGAGAGAGAGAGACTGAAATATAGGAGGGAAAGAGGGAGAGAGAGAGAGAAAGCGAGAGAGAGAGAGAGAGGGAGAGAGAGGTTGGTTGTGGTTGAGGTTGGTGTTCCTCTCTGCCTCTTCCTCTTGTCTCTGATCGCTCCACATTGTTCTGGCGTTCGCCTTCACACAGTGGTGGAAGAAGTACTCTTTAGATTAGATATTTTACATAAGTAAAAGGCTGGTGTTCAAAATGTTACTTGAGTAAAAGTACAAAAGTATTGGCATCAAAATATACTTAAAGTACCAAAAGTAAAAGTACTAAAATGTTTGAAAATAGCAGATCTACAAGCTCGCGAGCTTGTAGATTGGCTATTTTCAAATAGCCTATGCATAAAAGAGTGGTTAATGTATGTTTTGTAATATAATCATTTATATCTGTATCTATAAGTTACTTGTAACTAAAGTTTTCAAATAATTGAAGTGGAGTAAAAGTGCAATATTTGCCTCTGTGTATGTAGTGGAGTAGAAGTACTGAAAACTGGGAAAACTCCAGTAAAGTAAGAAAAATACCTCAAAATTGTACTTAAGTACAGTACTTGAGTAAATGTACTTAGTTACTTTACACCGCTGCCTTCACAGTGGTGTTCCTTTCACTAACCCCCCTCCTCTCCTCTTTCTGTGGCTCCTCCATGGTTCTCTGTTTGCCATGCCTTCCACAAACACACCTGTCTAATTACAGGAGATAGAGGAGCCAGAGAATAAAAGCCAAAACAAGAGGGAACAAGAAGACAGATCTCCTTCTCTTCCTCCCTCCCTCCTGCTATCACTCCTCTCTATCTCCCTCTGTCTCTATCCATCTTTGGTACTTTTCTTTGCACAGACAGACAGACAGACAGACAGACAGACAGACAGACACACACAACACACACACACACACACACACACACACACACACACACACACACACACACACCGTGCGTGGTCCAGATGGACGAGACAGATGAACATGTAAGCTCTCCTCATCGGTGGATTTGAATTACTGTTTGCAACAACCAGCAGAGGGGAATGATGGTGTGTGTGCGTGTGCGTGTGCATGTGCGTGCGCGCGTGTGTGTGTGTGCGTTTGACATGTGCGTGCGTGATATTTTCACTTTGTGTCTGTCAACGATCTCTCTGCAACGTGCGTTCAGCAGACACATGCACAGACACAGTCTACCCCAGCTAATGAGTTCCATCATTGCAAAACGTGACATGATAGCATATCGCAGGCAGGCGGTATACTTTAACCCATTAAGACCTTAAAAATGTTTTCTAAATCCTAACAGTTTTTTGAAAAAAAATCACGATTTTTCAAAAATAGCGGATCTACAAGCTCATAGCGCGGCACTCGGTGCCGCGCTATGAGCTTGTATATCTGCTGTTTTTCAATAGCTAAATAAATCTTAAAGTGACACAGATGCGTTCCAGGTCTTAATGGGTTAAGACCCACACGTGGATTGCCGTCCTGTCGAGCTAACGGGGCGAGCGCTCAGCGGCTCGATTAGCTCGTCGCTTGTCTCCCCAACGGAAGGCCCCGGATTTGTTTACGGCTGTTTTGGGCCCGGGCTCGTTGCCATGCCGATTGCCGATCATCAAACCACACGCGTTGCTTTTTCACAACGTCTGCTCTTCTCATTCGCCGTGGTTACGGTACATTTAGCCCAATGGGACGCTATTATTATCGTGGCCTCTATTAGCGACGAACAGACAACATGTCTTGCCGGTAACGGCGCTCATTTATTATCACCTGGAACTATGCTAACTGAGAAAACCAGCCATCTGCTAGTGGTGGAGGATAGACGCGCGCTCTGCAGGGAAGAGAAACACAACCCAAAGCAATGAAATAGCACCTTCAGAGATGGGGCGGTATTTCTCATACAGGTATTTCAAATACTAAAATGTTGTTTCCGATAACAACAAAGTGTACACATACACAAAAAAGTTGTCAAGAATTCTTGGGTTAGGCAAAGACATGATAATGGACCCTATAGAGCAGTGCTTCTCAAACTTTTTCATGCCAGGGACCCCCAAATTGATATATATTTGGCCGCGGACCCCCATCTGAAAATAATATGTTCCCAGAAGCAAAGATTTGTGTTAAAATGTTCGCTTTAAAAGAAACATATTCAAAGATTTGCACAAATCTTCAAGATTATTCAAAAATAGCAGATATACAAGCTCGTAGCGCGGCACTCGGTGCCGCGCTATGAGCTTGTATATCTGCTGTTTTTGAATAGCCAAAGTATAAAATTATTGTGACGCTATATTCACACATTTTGCTGGGGAATACTGATCATGGGGCGTCCGGGTGGCGTAGAGGTAAAACACTCGCCCAGCACCATGACAGAGGCCTGGGTTCGAGAGGTGAAGGAGGGCGGCTGGTGATTCCAGGTGTATGGCAGGAGATGTGGTTGTCTAAAACCCTCCCCACCAGACCAACAGTGGGGGGTTGGCAATGACAGGGACCACAGTACTACTCATGGGGATTGACTGAATCGGGGATAAAACATAAAAAGTCATAATACTGTCGATGACGATGATACCGCGGGCCTCCCACGTACCCGCTGGGACTGAGTACATACATGCTTTATACGCACCTAATATAAGTTGACGTTGAAATGCTAACAACCATACATCAAGATACTGTTAACATCACCACCAGTTAGCCGTATACACTGCAAGTTGCTGAATGGCCTTTATGTGCAGGCTTACACTTTTGTTTTTACCCTTTTCTCATTATACATTCAGTATATACAGTGCGCTGTTAAAAATGTGCGCGCGCAAGTGTACATGTGTCATGACTCATGATCATTATCATTACTGTCTACGGTGCACATCGTCGCTATCATTTTGATTTGGTATCGCTGATGGCAGGCATATATAAAATGTGCGAATATAGGCGACCATGGTGGGTGTGGGTGTCTCTGTGTGTGATAGCGTTTCTTGTTAGTGTTGGCATTACTATGTAATGGCAGTAATGCTTAAGATGAAGGTTAGAGTTGAGCTAATGGTCTCTAAAGGCCTGTGTGTTTATCCCATTAAGACCGGGAACGCATCTGTGTGTCATTTTAAGATTTCTTTGGGCTATTCAAAAATAGTAGATCTACAAGCTCATAGCGCGGCACCGAGTGCCGCGCTATGAGCTTGTAGATCTGCTATTTTTTTTTAAAATTGTGAAAATATTTGAATATATTCTTTTTTAAAGGGAACATTTTGACTCAAATCTTTGCTTCTGGGGGGTCCCTTGAACAAAATATTTTTAGGTGGGGGTCCGTGGCAAAATACATATAATTTTGGGGCTCCTTGACAAGAAAAACGTTGAGAACCACTGATATAGAAACATACGTTTTTCAAAAAACTGTTAGGATTTAGAAGACATTTGTAGAATCCCCAGAAAGATCCCCAGCAAAGATTTGAGTTAAAAATGTTCACTTTAAAAATATATATATTCAAAAGATTTGCACACATTTTCACGATTTTTCCAAAATAGCAGATCTACAAGCTCATAGCACGGCACTCGGTGCCGCGCTATGAGCTTGTATATCTGCTCTTTTTGAATAGCAAAATAAATCTTAAAATGACACGCATGCGTTCCCTTCCCGGCCTTAAAGGGTTATCTTGTCCTTGTCAACATGAAATATAACCTCTCTCTCTCCTTTCTCTTCGTACTCATCATCACCCCCTTCTCCTCTCTCTCACACTCTCTCTCTCTCTCTCTCTCTCTCTCTCTGTCTCTCTCTCTCTCCATCTGTGATAATAGCAGTGTGTTATTGCTGTGGGTCTCGGTCATCTGCTCTCCTCAGAAAGCCGGATCCGTGTGTAGCTACCGCAGCGGATCGTTGGGAAATTTAATTACCCGTCTGAAAGCTCTTTCAATCAGACAGATTACCCACTGTGTGTGTTTGTGTGTGTGTGTGTGTGTGTGTGTGTGTGTGTGTGTGTGTGTGTGTGTGTGTGTGTGTGTTGGACTCTAGAGGGGGGTGGTGAGGGTACACCTTTTCTTAAAAGTGCCCTTTTTTCCCCTCATACTAGAGAGAGCAAGATTAATGGAGGGGTTGGAGAGCCTTTTGATCGATTTCCATCGCGCAGAGACAGATTTCTTACAAAGTAAATCAAAAGAAAAATCGCTCTTTGATATTCTAACTCTAGACCCTGTTTTATTTAATAACAGGGAATGAGACTCCAGAGCTCCTGAAAGAAAAAAGGCTTCCCAGCAGATTCGGCACCTAAGGCGGATAAAACCAAGAGTCCCTAAATGCCTTTGAAATGAATGGCTGGAAAATCTAGCGCAAATCAATTCTCTATTGAGCTCTTACACCCGGGATAGATAGATACACTGTAATGTACTTAAATACACCTCCAGGGGTTGAACCCGGACCGGACTGCGTCGGTAGGGGAGAGGCCCTTCCGTACGCTCGATCACAGGTCGCGATTTACATCGTGGAACGCGCTGTGAGATTGTCTGGTACACGAAGCCTGGCAGTGACTTATAGGCTATATCGCTATATCGCCCCTAGACTAGATGACGAGTTGCATCGATTGATTGGACATGATCTATCGCCTGAAGAGCATCTTTTCATCTCAATGCTACCAAAGCCTGTGTGTCATCATCGTTCACAACGGAGAGGATGATTGATAAAAATCACGTGAAATCCGTTTTGGAATCGAAGTCAAACAATCACTTGTTTTTATATTACTCAAGAGTCATGTCCTCAACTGAATTAATCTATAGGTAGTGGCTCCTGAAGCGGCAGTAATATACCCACAATGCATTGCGCGAACAGACAGGGGTGAGCAGAGCCGACCCAAGTTCAGGTATAATGTTAAATGGTTGTGTTTAGGCATTACATTAGAGATGGTTACGTTTAGAACGCTTTCATGTTGTTACGGTCAGGTTTGCGGTCAGGTTTGTGACCTCAAACTCACAGACTCTGAGCTTTTAGAAAATGGATACTGGTACCGTTTCAGCGCCCATGACCTTTATATATTTGTGATAATTCAGAATAACTGCTTTACATTTATGAAAAGCTGTTTTTCATCCTGCTTTGTGCAACGTTTATAAGCCCTTTTCACAGAAGACATTTTGATGGGTTAACATCTGAAGGTAATAACATTGATTAGGTTAAGACCATACTCTTTAATTTACTGAGACCCAACAATTCCCCCATGAGCAAGCAGTTGTCATGGGCCAAGGAGGAGCTACTGTAGCATGGCCAATCACAAGGAAGAGCTACTGTAGCATAGCCAATCACAAAAAGGTTCATACTTTCACAACGGATTGAAATGGATTGTCCTCAAGTACTGTAGCAAAGCACAACCATTTAACGTAGTCTATATAATAACCACAGGGTGCAGTTAATCAGAGTTAATCAGATCAATTTGAATCGTTTCATGTCAATTTATGTAAATTGGAAAATTCTTATGTACCGTGCGCTATTCTTCGGGGAATTGCGGTAATAGATTATGTGGCGTGCGGTGTAGAGGAAGAAACACTCCAAGAAAGCAGGGCCTCATTTACAAAAAAAAGGTTCTTATACTCAATTTCAAACGGAAGCAATTAATGAAAATTAGAAATGGAAGAATATGACAAGATACCATTTTTGTTTTTATTTTGTTCATTCAGAAACAGTTTGCTGGGTACATTGTGGAACACACTGTCCAGGGCAGCTATAGGCAGTGTGAAATGCGCCCAGGTACAACAAGGTGTTCCTGCCAGTCACTGAACAGGTTCTCTGGATAAAAGAAGTTCAAGCAATTCCCTTGCAAAAAGATCACAAAGGTAGTTGTCGACGAGGGAGGTGAGGGCGACGGACCGTTACTATTCCACTTTCCCCAGCAACATTTCCCCCACTAATCTGGGTAGTTGAAGCAGTCACTTTTCTGTCAAAAGCTGGGGGAAATGCATTTGGATGACTAGCAATTTAAGCCATTAAGACCTGAAGCCGATTCCACATGTCTCCTTAATCTCAGCAGTATTCTGAAAAACGTATGTTTCTATATCAGTGGTGCTCAATCTTTTTCATGTCAAGGACCCCCAAAATGATATGTATTTGGCCGCGGACTCCCATCAAAATATTTTGTTCCAGGGACCCCCCAGAAGCAAAGATTTGAGTTAAAAATGTTTGCTTTAAAAATATCAATATTCAAAGATTTGCACACATTTTCACGATTTTTGAATAGCCCAAAGTTTAAAATAATGCTTTTTAGCTCAAATCTAAAAATGACACAGTTCCAGGTCTTAAAGGGTTAACCACATGAACCCCAGCGTCCATATTCAGGCTTGTGGGCATGCCGTAATAGGCGAACATTCGGCGAATATATATATTAGTGTTGATAGCTGAAAATGGTGGTACATTGGCAAACGACATTCATCGCCCTCCAACTTCTCAAAATTGCTGCCACATTTCAGACAGATTTTCCTGATCTCTAGCAGTATGGTAGCTGTCAGTCACGCAGCTCACTGAGCTGCAGGATATATTTTTTTTAACACTTGAACCCTAGCATCTCTATTCTGGAGGCGATCATTCGCCAAGAATAGCTGATCTACTAGCTTACAACCGCATGAAGCCTAGCGCCTCTATTTTGGGCATGTCATAATAAGCAAAACTTCAGGCAAATAGCAGATCGGCTATGCGGATAAGGTTTAGATGGGAAAATGAGGGGGCTTTTGGATAGATGCTGGGGGACCACGGTGAACAAAGTATATAGGTTAACGCATTGAGACCTGAAGCCGATTCTACATGTCTCCTAAATCCCAACAGTATTCTGAAAAACGCGTGTTTCTATATCAGTGGTGTTCAATCTTTTTCATGTCAAGGACCCCCAGAATGATATGTATTTGACCGCAGACCCCCATCAAAATATGTTGTTCCAGGGACCCCCAGAAGCAAAGATTTGAGTTAAAAATATTCGCTTTAAAAATATATATATTCAAAGATTTGCACACATTTTCACGATTTTTCAAAAAATAGCAGATCTACAAGCTCGTAGCGCGGCACTCGGTGCCGCGCTATGAGCTTGTATATCTGCTATTTTTGAATAGCCCAAAGTGTAAAGTAATGCATTTTAGCTCAAATCTAAAAATGACACAGTTCCAGGTCTTAATGGGTTAACATAATTCAAGCTTGTTGAAAAGTGAGTATGGCATTGACATTGACAGCAATGGCAGGCACATTTGCATTCCGTCCTGTGATGTCTTTTTACACATCCATATGTTACCAGTTTCCAGTCGGTTTGTACCGGGAGAAGATCTGTCCACACGCATGCCATCAGCGCATGCCTGCAGCCACACAGAAAGTGTGATATTTTCCCATGCATGTATGTATGAATGTTTGTTTGTGTTTTTTGCCTGTCTGAGTGCATGTGTGCATGTGTGATTGTTTGCCAAGATGCCAAGAGGAGAGAGAGAGAGAGAGAGAGAGAGAGAGAGAGAGAGAGAGAGAGAGAGAGAGAGAGAGAAGCTTGGGTGTGCATTTCTGTACAAGCACCTCTGCATATGTCCTCATGCCCTGCACACACGCGTGTGTGTGTGTGTGTGTGTGTGTGTGTGTGTGTGTGTGTGTGTGTGTGTGTGTGTGTGTGTGTGTGTGTGTGTGTGTGTGTGTGTGTGTGTGTGTGTGTGTGTGTGTGTGTGTGTGTGTGTGTGTGTGTGTGTGTGTGTGTGTGTGTGTGCGTGCGTGCGTGCGCGTGCGCGTGCGTGCGTGTGTGTGTGTGTGTCATGTACAGTGCATCATGTTCCGTACAGACTAGAATATTCTCAGCTACATAATGAAGTTTGATGCATGGTATGGATGAGTCATGTGGGCAGCTAGTGTTTGTGTCAGTCACACTTAGCGTCAGTACTTGGACACCCGTACCTATAGGCTGTCAGCCATCCTATAGACTGTACGCTACACCAATGTGATATCAAAATCAAGAGTGTTCATTTAACGCCTAAAGGTACACTGTATATATACGACCTTGTGTATGAAATCTACGTTTACATCCGTGACTGTCCAGACTCATTGTATAGTGAAGACTTTGAAGGAATGTAACTACTCAAACCCCAGCATCTGTATTGTCCCATTGAGACCTGAAGCCGATTCTACATGTCTCCTAAATCTCAACTTTTCAGAAAAACGTGTGTTTCTATATCAGTGGTGCTCAATCTTTTTCATGTCAAGGACCCCCAAAATTATATATATTTGGCCGCGGACCCCCATAAAAAGATTTTGTTCCAGGGACCCCCCAGAAGCAAAGATTTGAGTTAAAAATGTTCACTTTAAAATATATATATATTCAAAGATTTTCACACATTTTCACGATTTTTCAAAAATAGCAGATCTACAAGCTCGTAGCGCGGCACTCGGTGCCGCGCTATGAACTTGTATATCTGCTATTTTTGAATAGCCCAAAGTGTAAAATAATGCTTTTTAGCTCAAATCTAAAATTGACACAGTTCCAGGTCTTAATGGGTTAAGGGGAAAGCTTCCGCTGAAAACAGCCCCGAAAAACATAATCCCTCCGGAACGGCTGTCCGCAAGTGGAGGGGTGAAGATAACAACAACAAAAAAATGTGAGGGGTGTACGAATGTATGAGAGGGAATGTCCAGAGTCGTAGAGTATAGTACATAGATTATTTAGATATTTATTTTCACGCCTCAGGCTACACTGCTTTTTATTGCGACAGCCAGGAGAGCAGGAAAGTGACGAGAGAGACGGAACAGTGATGGCAGAGAGATTACAAGCCCTGAGGAAGGAATCAAACAGGATGTCACAGTTATGTGGTCAGCACATTAAATGGTGGCGCCACAAGGGTGCCCCCATACATGAACACGGGTATATAATAAATATATAATCAGAGTTGGTCCATTATAGTCCATATGTGTCTCCTGACCCCATACATGTAGCGATGCATATTTATAATATTTTATTTCCGTGTCACTGGATGTAGGTTGTAACTTTGATTGTGCTGGTTTTTGTATTTTATGCCTCACTGCGCTATGCACACAATGACTTTATTGCTTATTTGAGCAATTCTTACTCAAGGCAATGTGCCAAATCACCATGTATTTGTGCATGTAGTGTATTTAATAGTAGCCTTTTTCTTCATTAAGTTTCCATCCATCACCTCTTCTCTTCTGAAGCTGGTCTGTATATCTGTTACTTCATCTCTTTTCTCTCTATTTTTCCTCTCTTTTTTTGTTTTGCTGGTACAACTCTTGTATTGTCTCTCTATATACACGAAAAAGCCTGACATCTCATCGTATGATGGTGTCGTGCAGTGAAAATAGCCGATGTACAAGCTCACAACGCCTTACATCACGACGTGTTACATGTGTTTTGCTTACTGTAAATCGCTCTGGATTAAGAGCGTCTGCTAAATGCCTTATCATTCGACCTGCAACGCTGTCATACGACCCTCCACGAGACGCACATTTCTTTCGGATCTCGCCCCTCCTGTCTCCACCCTCCTCTCACCTCTTTCATTTTTGTGCCTCCAGCTTTTCGCTCTCAAACCTCATCTTGTCCGTCTATCTCTCTCTCTCTCTCTCTCTTCTATTTTTTATTTCCTTTCTTGCGCTCCCAACCAATACCCAATGTCATGGTTCATTAAGAGATCATGTGAGCGTGTGCGGAAACATCTCCTCTTTTTCTCGGCGTCGTTAGTTTTTGACCCTATGCTGTCTCCTGGGCTTTTTACCCAAGTCCATTGTTTTAACCCTCCATAGGGTTTCAGAGATGAGAGGCTGTCCCTTTTTACATTAGAAGCATAAAATGTCAACTGAAGTCAACAACAAGTCAATGGGGAAAACTCAAATGCTTCACAAGGAATACATGAAGAAATAAAGGTTACTATATATATATATATATATATACGTATATACACACACACACGCACACACACACACACACGCACGTAGTAGTAGGATATACTGTGTGCATAAATAAGGTTTTACGATTTTCGTACATTAAAAATATAGTAACTAGCTACATAATGGGTTAAAGGAACTCCTGTACTGTACTGTACTTCTACTGTAATCTTTCCCTCATGTGCTTCTAAGGAATAAATCTGGGATTAAATTTCCCTTTGGTCAGTAATCTCTATAGAGATAGGATAGCAGACTTTGTGAACATTGTATCATAGCCAGACTGTTTCATCATATCATGATGGTGACATGTCCGTTTGCCTTGTTTAGGAAATGTAATCTAATATTGTCCCACTTAATCTTACTCTGCTAATATATGTTGTCTAGTATGCTGTGTCCCTAGTGTGCATAATGTGTTTTATGGTTTTATGTAAGCTCTCCACTCAGCTCCTCTCAGCGGAATAAATCGGCTTTAAAATGGTATAGGAGGATAAGGGCAGAGCGATTGTCTCAAAATACGTTATGTTTGTGTGGTTGGCCACTAGCGCAGGTCAGCGGTCAGTAAAAAAAGCAGGTACTGTACTCTACATGATCCTAAGTACATTGGCTCCCAGCTATTATTATACCAAAGCTCTATTAAAGCATATACAGTGTGCGCACGCCTGTATTGTTATTCAATCTGTATTTAATCTTGAATAATTGATTGAGGGCAAGCCCTCATTTGCAACAGAGTACAGTTAACAATATAATTTATATATATGCATATAATAATGAAACTCAAAACAGTTAAAAACTGAATAAACATACAAATCAACAAAAAGACTTTACTGCATAATCCTGAAGCATCCAGAAGGGAGAAGAGAATTCAGGCTTAAGTAACACTGCAGGTGATTCCAAGAGTCTAACTCACTCACTCACTCACTCAGACTGGGGTAATGTCTGCATTCCGACATCTCACTACTCCGACTAGTGGCTTCCGCGTGCGGTTAGGGTTAGGGTTAGGGTTAGGTATGGGTTTAGTTAACGTCGGAAAGGCGACATGTCGGAAAGGCGACATGTAACCACTCAGACTCACTTCAAATCAGAAATGCCTCCATACTGCCTAAAATGCTCGAATCAGTATCGCAGAGTACTCAAATCTATGCACTGATCTGATGATAGCATATTTACGCTAAGCAATTTTTGTCTCCGCCAGAGTGAAGGCGTGGCCGAGACTATGTTTTGCACCCTGTGCGTCCGTCCGTATGTGTGTTTGTGTGTCCGTGTGTCCGTCCGTCTGCGAGCAACTAATCTCCGGCACCGTTGGCTAGAAAGAAGCAAAACTGTGCACGTACACTCCCTAGATGCTAGAGATTTCCGTGAAATTTCCACTAGGCCGAGGAAGAAATCACATTGGCCTGTTATAGCGCCAATGTGATTTTTGCAAACACATTTTTTTAACAAAATGCCTGAAATCATGAGCGTCCGATTGCAGTGAAAGGCCGAGCACTACAGGAAATGGCAACCTTTTCACATTGGCCTATGATAGCGCCACCAGGAGGCCACAATAACCTACCTGACCTGGCGGATACCTGTGCTCCGATGAGCACTTTTTCTATTTTTGAATGTTTTTGTTTTAACCAAAACGTATCACATATCACAGCATCTTTAAGTCTGTGGGTTTTATACATTTCTGACCAATGAATGAAAAGTAACAAGTGTGTGACTAAAATAATAACTACATTGGATCCATTGGAACACAGGTTCTTCTTACGAATTTCCCTTAAAAGTAACGTTTTTTTTTTAACATAAAATGGTAAATGGTTACTGTATATAGCGCCTTTATCCAAGGCGCTTTACAATGATTGTGCATTACATTACATTACATTACATACTCTGTTTATGGTTCAGGGAGCTAATACATTGTGGTAGACTGGTATTTTGTATAGGGCAGGGGTCTTCAACGTTTTCAGGCCAAGGACCTCCTAGCTGAGAGAGAGATGAAGCAGGGACCCCCTACTCTATATTGTATAAAATTGTGTTTCAGATTAGTTTTAGTTTTTTTTTTAACTTAGTCTGCTCTTTTTTCCCTCTACACCTATAGCCTCTTTGCCAAAAATAGCCGATCTACAAGCTCTCAACGCCTCACAGCGCGAGGCGTTGAGAGCTTGTAGATCTGCTATTTTCGGCTAATGTTCCCCTCAGAAAAGGAATTCTAGGGTTCAAGTGGTTAATGTAAAAAATCACACAAAGATTTGGCGGACCCCCTATAGTAGCTCTGAGGACCCCCTAGGGGTCCCGGACCCCCTGTTGAAGACCCCTGGTATAGGGTATCGACAAATATTTACTAAAAACGTTTCCCTCTTTCCTGATGGCCACTAAAGAATAATGGCTATTCTATGTAATTGTCATAGGTCTGTGTGTTAACTTGTGAGTCATAGACTCTCAAATTGGGGTGTTGTCCCCGGGTGCTTGCACTCAATGATTTGTGTATCCTGCCCTCCTCTGTTCTTTTTGTACCTGTCTCCTCACACTTTCCAGTATACCTGACGAAGGCCACATCGGCCGAAACGTTGTTATATTGACCGCTCTATTCATAAAATTGCCGGGAGCATTAAGACGGTGTGCGGACTCTTTTCTTTTGTTCATGTTTATTCAGTTGGATCCAGCACCCGTTGCAATTCTTGGATGTGCGTGCACCACCTAACCGCTGTGCATTACATTCACCCATACATGGTGGAGGAAACCATGCAAGGCACCAACCTGCTCATCGGGAGCAATTAGGGGTTCAGCGTCTTGCTCAAGGACACTTCGACACTAACCCTGGGGTAGCCAATCCGGGATCGACCTGAGCTTCTGCCAGGCCCCTACGTAAAAGGTTTTCTCTCGACAGCGGGGACATACGCGATCGCACCGCCGTAGCTCTCCTTCAGTACTATTCCAGGACTGTTCTAATTGATGCCTGTAATGCCAGAGGTATAGAGAGCGTTCCATACTAACTCATGTTTATCCTCTCTCCCCCATGACCCCTGACCTTGGATAAGCCAGAGCAAAGCCTTCTGGGAGATGGAACGTGAAGGCAGTTATTTGATGCCTTTTTTTCTGCAGAGCACTACAGAAAGACTCATATATAATTAGAGCCCTGTATGTGTGCACACGCATACAGTAAACTACACACGTGTGTGCACGCATGCATGCCTATTAACCCATTAAGACCTGAGCCCGATTCTACACATGCCTTCTAAATCAGTAACTCTGAAACCTTTTTTTTGTGCCAAGGACCCCCAAAATGCTATATATTTGGTCGCGCCCCACTGCCCCATCTGAAAATGTCTTGTGCCAGGGACCCCCAGAAGAGAAGATTTTGTGTTAAAAAAAATTTAAAAACACTTTGAAGATTTTATGAAAAATGCTCAAAAATAGCTGATGTACAAGATCTGCTATTTTTGAATAGCCAACGCTAAAATCTAAACAGATGCTTACAGTACATGTTCATGCACACATTCATAGCACCCCCCCCCCACACACACAAAACCATACAGTACACGCACGCATGCACACATGCATGCACGCACACACATGCACACATGCACACAGGCATGCATGCACACATGAACACCTCAACATGAAAGACAAACCACTCAGCAGTATGAGGGCGGTCCAGTGACCCTGAAGTGACCGCGCTACACTTTGACATTAACTGATCAATGGTCTCCATTGACGCCGCACTGTATAGCCGCCGTCTCTGATAATAATGGATGTTCAGTGTGAGGAAGACTTTAGAGGCAGACACCGTCCCTAAGGGAGCAGTTATTCTGAGATGGAATGGACGGTGTACCGCGGTATGTCACCATAATATATGCTGCACCTGGCAGAAAAACACATCACTTTCAGCCCCGTGACCTTTCCCTCCATCACACACTGAATCTCCCACCCATGGCTGACCACAACGGTCATCATTATCACTCCCAAAATAGAATGTTTTTGCATTGCCTACGTATTTCTCCGCCTTAATTGCTGTGTTCCAACACCACGGTTTTCGGGCTTAACCCATTGAGACCTGAAGCCGATTCTACATGTCTCCTAAATCTCAACAGTATTCTGAGAAACGTATGTTTCTATATCAGTGGTGCTCAATCTTTTTCATGTCAAGGACCCCCAAAATGATATGTATTTGGCCGCGGACCCCCATCAAAATACTGTATCTTGTTTCAGGGACCCCCCAGAAGCAAAGATTTGAGTTAAAAATGTTCGCTTTAAAAATATATATATTAAAAGATTTGCACACATTTTCACGAATTTTCAAAAATAGCAGATCTACAAGCTCGTAGCGCGGCACTCGGTGCCGCGCTATGAGCTTGTATATCTGTTATTTTTGAATAGCCCAAAGGGTAAATAATGCTTTTTAGCTCAAATCTAAAAATGACACAGTTCCAGGTCTTAATGGGTTAACCACTTATGCACTATATATTTCGTTGACCGGGGTTGACGGTCAATGTTTCGCCTATTATGACATGCCCAGAATAGGGACGCTCACTCTCAAAGGTAATAATTTGGTTCCATTTGTACAATCGCAGAGTTATGGAGGTCCTTGAAATTAAAAGGTTTGAGAACCACTAATCTAGGAATACATTTAAATTCCATTGATAATTGTTAAAGTGCAGCTACAAGTTAGTAAAATAATCATGTCAATTGTACAGTAAGAGTATAAAACAGTCGTGCAACATCAACTGAGGCACTCAAAATATGACTGTAAATGAAATATCATGTGATAAATCACGTACGTGGTATCGCATTGGCACAGACTGACATACTCGCCGATACCGATACCAGCATTTTAGGGAGTATCGGCAGCTTTTCCGATAATGGTATCGATATCAGAACAACTCTGCATCAGACGAACATTTCCAAGTTTTGCAGAGAAATACACAGAATGCATAAAGTATTTTTTGCCACACTATGTATTGATCATCTCATGTTTAACCCTTTAAGGCCGGGGAAGGGAACGCATGTGTGTCATTTTAAGATTTCTTTGGCTATTCAAAAATAGCAGATACACAAGCTCATAGCGCGGCATCGAGTGCCGCGCTATGAGCTTGTAGGACAAATGCTATTTTTAGAAAAATCTTGAAAATTTGTGCAAATCATTTTTAACTCAAATCTTTGCTTCTGGGGGTCCCTGGAACAAAATATTTTTAGATGGGGGGGGTCTGCGGACAAATACATATTATTTTGGGGGGTCCTTGACATCATAAGTAAAAAAATAAATAATAATAATAAACTGTTTTAGAAGACATTTGTAAAATCCCCAGAAGCAAAGATTTGAGTTAAAAACTTTCGCTTTAAAAAAGCATATATATATTCAAACTAAAGATTTGCACACATTTTCACGATTTTTCAAAACAAATACAGTAGCAGATCTACAAGCTCGTAGCACGGCACTCGGTGCCGCGCTATGAGCTTGTATATCTGCTATTTTTATAGAGCCAAAGAAATCTTAAAATGACACACAGATGCGTTCCCGGTTTTAAAGGGTTAAGGAGATATCGTATAGTATGTCAAGGAGAACAAGTAGAGCGTCTGTGCTAGTAAACAGACAGTTGTTGAGGCTGTTCCAGCAGACGTTATAGCTTGTGATTTATCTATGACAGGTAGCAAGAGAAGGGAACTTAAAATAGCCACAGCTCAATATAGAGATGTTGAGATTCAGACCTGAACTGCCAGCAGTTTATTTTTCAGTAAAAAGAAAAACTGATATTTCTTTCTTTTTTTTTTTTTTTACAGTGCCCAATAAGCTTTTTTCATCGTAAAGTAATGTCCAGTTTAACCCATTAAGACCTGAAGCTGATCCTACAAAATGTCTTCTAAATCCTAACAGTTTTCTGAAAAACGTATGTTGCTATATCAGCGGTTCTAAAAGGAAAATCATGTCACGGACCCCCACAATTATATGTATTTGGCCGTACACCCCAATCTCAAAATATTTTGTTCCAGGGACCCCCCCCCCAGAAGCAAAGATTTGAGTTAAAAAAAATGTTCGCTTTGGCCTGGACCGCTGGCGTAGCCTGACAGCACAGTGACGCGGGTTCGAGTCCCGATTCCCGACTGCCTTTGCTGCATGTCACTCCCCATCTCCCTGTCAGCCTACTGTCCTATCAAATAAAGGCATACAAAATCCCAAAAATACATCTTAAAAAATAAAAAAAAATGTTCGCTTTAAAAAAAAAAGATATACAGGCCTATTCAAAGATTTGCACAAATCTTCAAGATTTTTCAAAAATAGCAGATCTACAACCTCATAGCTATGAGCTTGTATATCTGCTATTTTTGAATATCCCAAGTAAAAAAGTATGCTTTTTTAGCTCAAATCTAAACTGACACATGATGCTTGCCCGGTTTTCTACAAATGTCTTCTAAATCCCAACAGTTTTCTGAAAAACGTATGTTTCTATATCAGTGGTGCTCAATCTTTTCTATGTCAAGGACCCCCAAAATGATATGTATTTGGCCACCGACCCCCATCTCAAAATATTTTGTTCCAGGGACCCCCCGGAAGCAAAGATTTGAGTTACAAATGTTCGCTTTAAAAATATATATATTCAAAGATTTGCACACGTTTTCATGATGTTTCAAAAATAGCAGATCTACAAGCTCATATTGTATATCTGCTATTTTTGAATAGCAAAGTGTAAAATAATGCTTTTTTTAGCTCAAATCAAAAAGTGACACAGATGCGTTCCAGGTCTCAAAGGGTTAATGGGATAAAGTGCAGGATAAGGACGACATGAAAGAAAGGCATCGAGATGGCGACGGTGACGCTAAGAGTCAGACTGGAGTCACAACGGTGTCACAACGGGGTCTGCTCTCGTGCGGTACGTAGCCTAAGTGTGATCCATCTTGCTGAGCAACCAGGGCGGCCCGGAGGCATGCTTGTTATTTATTGTTCCAGCCTTACTCTAGCTTTCATCACAAAGGCTCCGTGACCTCGCTTCATTCTGCCACAAACCAACCACCTGTGAATACAGCTGTTGCTAATGACGCTCGTTGAGGCCCCGGGGCTAGACACTGAGCAAGGACTATACGAGGATATATGTCTAACAATCTACCTCTCAGGGTAACTATTGGCAGGAATGTGCGGGATGAAAGGCAAGTTTTAGAGTCGGCTGTGTAGAATGTAGATGGGGTGGTAGTGGCGTGATCTTTATTTTTCGACGTCGTCGGTTAACCCATTAAAGGGACTACACCATGAATTTAAATAATAATAATAATAATAATAATGTTTAATATCATATTGTTTATGTCCCTCAAACGTTTTTCAAAAGGTTTGAGCCTAAATCAAGCCTCAGATATACTCATTCCAACTAACTTCTCTCTGGCTTATAAAGCACTTTCACCTGCAATATCACATTGTCCTGTTTGGCACGGGGCGCTATTGAGCCAGTTTGTATGCATGTTATCTCCTGGTTCTGTGTGGAAAAAGTAAAAAAATAAAATAAGAAAAAATAAGAAAAATAAGAAAATATATATATATTTTTTTTTGGGGTTGGAACTGAAAAGCGGGAGGAATTGACCAAATCAGTTTGGCCTGTTTTTAGACCAATTTACAGAAAACCCCAGATTTGCTGTGAAAGCCTGAGTGTTCAAACTGGGGTATTTTTGAGGATAGAAGAGAGGTAGGGGAGACCAAAAACACACAAAAAAGAAGAAAAAGTTAAAATTCATGGTGTAGTCCCTTTAAGATTTAGCTACATCAGTGGTGCTCAAAACCTTTTCCATGCCGGGACCCCCAAAATTATATGTATCCCCCCCATCTCAATGTTCCAGGGACCCCCAGAAGTAGCCATGTCACAAGCGTCATGGCGCTGCTTGATCGATTGATTATTATTTTTTATATATAATGTATCAGAGTGCCCAACCGATTGGGCGCGTAGTTGAAAGCACATGGAGAAAATTCGGAGAAAATGGCCACTGATGGGATTAAAATGCTTTTTATTGAACAATACGGAAGATACGGGTACTTAGACTTTAACTTGCTACATCTGTGGCTTTGGGGTAAGCACTTTATATTTGAAATCTGAACGGTTATGTAGATGTACTGGTTGTAAATGTAACATTTTCAAAAACCAGGAACAAGTAGCGCCATGATGACTGTCATGATATGACAGCCATGTGTCAGGGCTACCCCAGAAGCAAAGATTTAAGTTAACATTTTTCGATTTAAGAAAAATAGCAGCTCTACAAGCTCATAGCGCGGCACAAAGTGACGCGCTATGAGCTTGTAGATCTGCTATCTTTGAATAGGCAAACTTACAGTTGGGTAAAAAGCCTGTTCTCTCTTTTTGACATACTGTACCAACATCGGACTTTTTCAAACACGGATAAACACCTTAGGGCTTATAACTCACGTCCGAGCCGACTGTGCAGCTTACAAATCAAACACAGATGGCGGCACTAGATACGACTCCAGCTAGCTTAACGCACTCACACTCGCACATACACTCACACGTACTCTTTCGTTTTATAACATCATACTGTATACCGCATGCCATCAAACATGCACTCACACTCGCAATAAAATCCTCAGTGTTAATGTTTTCCATTTCTAACTCTGAGAGTAAGATTGATGCTCAGGGTTCCACAGTGTAGCAACAATACACACAGACAGTACTTAAACACACGATAAGACTCGCATTACGTTCTAAGGGTCATAAACATTACATTGAGTACCGTGTTGGTGGTGCCGGTGTGTTTATCAGACACTAATCAGCTTTTATCAGGGACACGTACAGTAGTATCAGCCATTAAACCTTTAAGGCCGGGAAGGGAACGCATGTGTGTCATTTTAAGATTTCTTTGGCTATTCAAAAATAGCAGATACACAAGCTCATAGCGCGGCACCGAGTGCCGCGCTATGAGCTTGTAAATCTGCTATTTTTTTTTCGTGAAAAAATCGTGAAAATTTGTGCAAATCATTTTTAACTCAAATCTTTGCTTCTGGGGGTCCCTGGAACAAAATATTTTTAAGATGGGAGGGGGTCCGCGGACAAATACATATTATTTTGGGGGTCCTTGACATGAAAAAAGTTTGAAAACCATTGAAAATATAGCAACATAAGTAAAAAATAAAATAAAAAACTTTGGGAGAAAAAAAAAAACTGTTAGGATTTAGAAGACATTTGTAAAATCCCCAGAAGCAAAGCTTTGAGTTAAAAACTTTTGCTTTAAAAAAGTATATATATATTCAAACTAAAATCTTAAAATGACACACAGATGCGTTCCCGGTCTTAAAGGGTTAATTCAGTGTTGATACACTGCACGGATCACTGCAAAAAACTACTGGCAGTCTCTCAGGTCTAATTCCTGTGTGAGCGCGCTGGAGCTCCAGCAGCAGTGAGATATTTAATGTCAGTACACTCGCACGCACGCACACACACACGCACGCACGCACAAGTGTGTGCAGTGGTGGAAAGTAACTAAATACAGTTACTCAAGTACTCTACTTAAGTGCAATTTTGAGGTACTTTTACTTTGCTAAAGCATGTCCGATTTTCAATACTTTATCCTTTTACTCTGCTACATCTCAGAGGCAAATATTGTACTTTTTTTTACTCCACTACAATTATTTGAAAACTTTAGTTACTAGTTACTTTGTAGATTTTGATTCGCATCGCGACACATTGTGAGCTTGTAGATCTGTTATTTTCAAAGGATTACATTTTATACATTTGAAAACTTGTGAAACGGGACATTCTGTATAACGACTACTGTTTACTTAAGTATATTTTTGATGCCACAATACGTTTGTACTTTTACTCGAGTCAATTTTTAATACAGGACTTGTACTTGCAACAGAGTATTTCTACATTGCAGTATTGATACTTTTACTTAAGTAAAAACACGAGTGAGTACTTCTTCTTCCACCACTGCGTGAGTGTGCGTGTATTTATTTAATGGAACTGAGCCTAATTGCCTTTTTGGAGGTTTCGGTCACCATGGAACTGTTTCATATTGCCCGTCAACAAAAGCAAATAATTAAAGTGATCACAGCGAAATTGTCCACGTTTCCCCCCCCCCCACCCGGCGTTCCGCTGTCCCGCTGTCCCCCGTCTGATGCTGCGGGTGACGGGCACAAACAGTGACAAACAGATAAATCACCGGCAGAGCTTCAAAGGGGGAACATCAGAGCGCCTCCTTAACCCTTTAAGACCGGGAACGCATCTGTGTCATTTTTAAGATTTCTTTGGCTATTCAAAAATAGCAGATCTACAAGCTCGTAGCGCGGCACCGAGTGCCGCGCTACGAGCTTGTAGATCTGCTATTTTTTTTAGAAAAATCATGAAAATGTGTGCAAATCTTTAGTTTGAATATATATATATACTTTTTTAAAGCGAAAGCGTTCTTTTTTTTTACTTATGTTGCTATATTATCAATGGTTTTCAAACTTGTCAAGGACCCCCAAAATAATATGTACTTGACCGCGGACCCCCTCCCATCTAAAAATATTATCTTCCAGGGAGAGTTAAAAATGTATAAAGATTTGCACACCTTTTCAGGATTTTTCCAAAACATAGCAGATCTACAGTATAAGCTCATAGCCCGGCCTTAAAGGGTTAATGTGTCTGATGCCCCCCCCCCCCCCCCCCCCCCTGACCCTGTCCTTCCATCTGTCCGTCGTTCTGTCCGTCGGTGTTCTTTCGGTTCATCAGCTGGGCTTTTCGCTCCTGTTTGTCCTTGAGTTCCCCCTTCATGTTGCCCTGGGCGGTGGTTAAGGCAGCATCTCTAATAGATAATCAATAGTCTCCCCTCTCTCCCGTGCCCCCCTCCCTGCACCTTGGATAATGGCTTGAGTTGCCTGTGTGTCGTACACACCTCATTAACCACTGGCCGCGCTGGTTTGGCTTCCCGACGCAGTACCGGGCCTGCGACTAAACACTATGACTAATACAGCTGACAGTCACAGCCATGACACTCATATTTCATCCTCCGTGCTGCCTAATACCTGTTCTGTTTTATAGGGCCGCCATGTTGGCAGCCAATTATGAGCTGGATTTTGTTTTTTGCTCCCATTTTAAAAATTCCAGCTCGCAATAATTCTTCAATAATCATTGAACTGATCGTTCCTTGTTTCTACAGTATTATGCTCGCATGCGTGCGTGTGTGCATGTGTGTGTGTGTGTGTGTGTGTGTGTGTGTGTGTGTGTGTGTGTGTGTGTGTGTGTGTGTGTGTGTTTTAATGTGTGTGTGTGTGTGTGTGTGTGTGTGTGTGTGTGTGTGTGCAAATTAGCGCTTTAGTCACACAGTAGAACAGACGGACCGATCTTTATTCCAAGACTACAAACCAGCTGGGAAACTCAACTTGTCTCAGACTATTAATGCTGCTTCATTTTATCCTCATTTTCTATTACACACACACACACACACACACACACACACACACACACACACACACACACACACACACACAATAACAAAAAAAACATAGGTTCTTCATGAGTAGTTACAGTGCAGACAGACAGACAGACAGACAGACAGACAGACAGACAGACAGACAGACAGACAGACAGACAGACAGACAGACAGACAGACAGACAGACAGACACACACACACACACACACACACACACACACACACACACTCATCACGTGCATTTGCAAAAGCACAGACAGACACACGTAGTCACAGCTAAGGCAGCACGTTATATTCATAGAAACTGAGGGGCATATGAAAAAGAAAGAGAGAGAGAGAGAGCGAGAGCGAGAGCGAGAGAGAGAGAGAGAGAGAGAGAGTGTGTGTGTGTGTGTGAGAGAGAGATAGAGAGAGAGAGAGAGGGTAGTGTGAATCTTTAAGAAGGATAGAGCAGCTCAGAGATAATCCAGAGACTGTTGTCAGCAGTTCTGCCTCAGTGCCTGCGCGCGCGCGTGTGTGTGTGTGTGTGTGTGTGTGTGTGTGTGTGTGTGTGTGTGTGCGCGCACACGTGTGTGCGTTTGCATGCACCAGCTTTTGACAGAAGGGGGGGAAGTTTAACCTGCTTATAGTCTATTTTTTTTCTCCACATTTCACGTTTTGTATGCATGAGTAAAAATGGTCTTTCTTCCAGGCCGCTGGAGAAGTGTTAATTAGTTATTAGTTTTGTGTTATATTGTGCCGGCGGTGTTGCTGTTATGGGCAGTCACCTGGAGAATGTAACACTACGAGCAGTGGTGGAAAGTAACTAAGTACATTTACTTACTAAGTACTGTACTTAAGTACAATTTTGAGGTATTTGTACTTTACTTGAGTATTTCCAATTACATTACATTACATTACAGTCATTTAGCAGACGCTTTTATCCAAAGCGACTTACAATAAGTGCATTCAACATAGGTAGGGAACGAAACTACTAATCACCAGAAGTCTTAAGTGCATTTCCTGCAAAAACAAGAAACCAAGAGTATACCTAGCACTAAGGTAAAAGTGCTATATATCAGCTACCTACTTTCTTAAACAGATGAGACAAAATAGCAAAATCAAATGAGCACGAGCTAATACAAAAAGTGTATCCACTAAACAAGATCCAATAAAACAGTATAACAATAAAACAAGAGTTCGTACAACTAGTTAACAACAAGTAAGCCAGGCAAAGAAGAAGGGTAGTGTTTCCTGAAGAGGTGGGTTTTCAGCCTGCGGCGAAAGATGGGCAGTGACTCTGCTGTCCTGACATCAGTGGGAAGTTCATTCCACCACTGTGGGGCCAGAACAGAGAAAAGTTGTGACCGTGTCGATCGACCAGAAGGACCCTTGAGTGACGAGGCAATCAGTCGCCCCGAGGTGGCAGACCGAAGTGGTCGGGCAGGGGTGTAGGCATCGACCATAGCCCGGAGGTAAGAAGGAGCTGTTCCTTTCACTGCCCTATAGGCTAGCACCAGGGTTTTAAACTGAATGCGAGCTGCTACGGGGAGCCAGTGCAGAGAACGGAGAAGGATAGTTGTGTGGGAGAACTTGGGGCGATTGAACACCAGACGAGCCGCAGCTTTCTGAACAAGCTCCAGAGGTCTGATGGCAGATGCCGGAGCACCAGCAAGGAGGGAGTTGCAGTAGTCCAGGCGGGAGATGAGAAGAGCCTGGATTAGAACCTGGGCTGCCTTCTCCGTGAGGAAGGGGCGAATCCTCCTGATGTTGTAGAGGAGGAATCTGCAGGACCGTGTCACTGATGCGATGTTAGCCGAGAACGACAGTTGATCGTCCAAGGTCACACCCAGATTCTTCGCAGTCCGAGTTGACGTCACCACAGCATTATCAATGGTGATGGCCATGTCTCGGTGCGGACAGCCCTTCCCCGGGAGGAACATCAGCTCGGTCTTGTCCAGGTTGAGCTTCAGGTGGTTCGTCGACATCCACTCCGAGATGTCAGCCAGACAAGCAGCAATGCGTGCCTCCACTTGTGTGTCAGAGGGGGGGAATGAGAGGATCAGCTGGGTGTCATCGGCATAGCAGTGGTAGGAAAAGCCATGGGAGTGGATGACAGCACCAAGAGATGTAGTGTAGAGAGAGAAAAGAAGAGGACCCAGAACCGAGCCTTGGGGAACCCCAGTAGTGAGCCTGTGTGGTTCTGACACAGACCCTCTCAGCATCACCTGGTAGGAGCGACCCGTCAGGTAGGATGCCAACAGGGAGAGTGCAGAGCCTGAGACACCCATCCCCTCGAGGGTGGAGAGGAGGATCTGATGGTTCACTGTGTCGAACGCTGCAGACAGGTCCAGGAGTCTCAGGACGGAGGAGAGAGAGTTCGCTCTAGCGGCATGGAGCGACTCCGTCACTGCCAGGAGGGCAGTCTCTGTCGAGTGACCCACTTTGAACCCAGACTGGTTGGAGCTCACAACGCGTCGCATCGCGACGCGTTGTGAGCTTGTAGATCTGCTATTTTCAAATATTTCATTACTTTTACTTTTGGTACTTTAAGTACATTTTGATACCAATGCTTTTGTACTTTTACTCAAGTACATTTTGAATTCCGGACTTTTACTTGTAACAGAGTATCTTTATATTGCAGTATTGGTACTTTTACTTAAGTAAAGAATTTGAGTACTTTTTCCACCACTGTGTAACACTACGAGACGGGACAGGAGGGGGGGCGCTGTTGTGCACCGCTGTGCCGTGCGTTTGAATGGATGACTTCCTGTAGGGAAACACGATAAATCTCTCTATTTGGGAAGACGTACAGGTTGGGTTTGACCTCTGCCGCGTGTTGTTGCTGCCAATGTGCTTTTTTTTCTCCTTCTTGCTTCCCCACCAAAGTGTGAAAGCGCACACGAGGAGTAAACCACATTTGCTTCCTTAGCCCTGTATAGTTCGTCATGCGACAGGGAAATAATGAATGATTCAACTGAAATACACGTCACACAACATCTGTCTTCTGACTTGTCACAAATGTCCCCTGTCCCTCTCTCTCTCTCCTCTCTCTCTCCCTCTCTCTCTGTCTCTCCCTCTCTCTCTCTCTCTCCCTCCCTCTCTCTCTGTCTCTCCCTCTTTCTCTGTCTCTCTCTCTCCGTCTCTCCGTCACTCTGTCTCTGTCTCTCCCTCTCCCTCTCCCTCTGTCTCTGTCTCTCTCTCTCTCCCTCTGTCTCTCTGTCTCTCCCTCTGTCTCTCCCTCTCTCTCCCTCTGTCTATGTCTCTCTCTCTCCCTCTGTCTCTCTCTCTCGTCTCAGTACACCACTGCATCTATCAAATACTTTTTTTCATCAGCCTCATATTCCACCTTATCCGGGATTGGACGAGTTCTCTGACCGGAGGCTCTGATTGGCTCAGGGGCTCGGGGAGCGTTGTCGGGCTGTTTCTGTGCGATACGGAGGCGAGAGCATGCCGTCTTCATTTCACACACACACGCACGCGCGCACGCACGCACGCACGCACACGCACACGCACGCGCACGCACACGCACACGCACACGCACACGCACACACACACACAGAGATGCACGGAGATGCACAGAGTTACGCACATGAGCATACGTACATTATGCACGCACACAGACTGACACAAACAGACACACACACACACACACACACACACGCACGCACACACACACACACACACACACACACACACACACACACACACACACACACACACACACGCACACACTCTCAACCTCCCGACCCTCTTTCCCACCCACACGCTTAATCATCGCACCAATCAGACACCACCTCCCATTCCATGAAGATGAGATCGGAAACAATATGCACAATCAGTTCTTCAAACGGAGTTCACATTGTAGAAGAGTAGCGTCTGTTTGTTCCATCGTCTCATCATCACGTTGCCTTTCATTCTGGGGGCAGTCGCCACGTCCGTGCCTTCATCTTCACAGAGGACCTTGCTGTGTGATTGATTTCACACAAAGAAACTGGATTTTTTTTTTACGGTCATTAATCCATTAAGACCGGCGGGAACGCATCTCGTGTCTATTTGTAGATGTCTTCGGGCTATTCGAAAATAGCAGATCTACAAGCTCATAGCGCGGCACTCGGTGAGAAATCGTGAACATATGTGCAAATCTTTCAATATGTATACTTTAAAGCGAACACTTGTACCTCAAATCTTGGTCTCTGGAGGTCCCTGGAACTAAATATTTTAACAAATGTATATTCAAAGATTTGCACACATTTTCACGATTTTTCAAAAAAATCACACCCAATGTGAAGAGAGTGGTGCCTTTGAATTAGTGTAACTGGTTGCATCCTTGTGTTGCAATCAGCTGCTGAGGCCGTGCTCAAACATACGGACGGACGGACAGACACACACACACACGGTCAAATGTAGGAGTGGTTGGCACCACTCAAAAATAGCAGGCTCATACAGTAGCTCATAGCGCGGCTATGATATAAGGTTCAAGGTTCAAGGTTGTACTTTATTGTTACATCTTGTGTACACAGGTACTTAAGAGTAAAACTTATTTTGGTTTGGCTTCTATGAGCTTGTAGCTATGAGCTTGTAGCCAAAGAAATGTGATTTGCACAAGTTTTCACGATTTTTCAAAGACCATAGAAGCCATAGAAATGACACCACATGTGCTGCGTTCCCGGTCTTAATGGGTTAAATAAACCCAACCACTTTAAAAGGATATTCATCGTTGATACTGTAAGGCTGTGATAGTGAGCCCAGTGAGACAAACGGTTGAGTTTGATCCTATAGCCGCGAGGTGACATGTCTTGGATGTTTGTTTTTTAAAGCGCTATATTATATTTCTGACCTCCTTTTATCGCACCTCCTTCAGGCCTCTTAGATCCATCAGACCAATTACACACCTGTGTCCATTCCATGGTTCTGTGGGATTAAAGTTAAAGGGTTATTGTGTCTCTTTTCCCACGGCTGCCCCGAGGCTTTGGTGCAGTTTATATCCTGTTGTGTTATAGGCCGCCTCCCCCTTCTCTCGACTTGGAAATATCTACTGTAGTCATGAGCAAGTGGTGGGAAAAGTGCTCAAACATTTTACTTAAGTAAAAGTATCAATACTGTCGATGTAGAAATACTCTGTTACAAGTAAAAGTCAGATATTCAGAATTTATTTGAGTAAAATTACAAAGGTATTGGTATCAAAATGTACTTAAAATACCAACAGTAAAAGTACTCAGTAGGCAGAATGTCCTATTTCAAGTTTTCAAATGCATAAAAAATCTTTTGAAAATAGCAGATCTACAAGCTCACAATGCGTCGCATCGCGACGCATTGTGAGCTTGTGGATCGGCTATTTTCAAATGGTGGAAATGTATATAGTTCTGAAGTGGTTAATGTATGTTTTGTAATGGATCAAAATCTGCAAAGTAAGAAAATTGGAAATACTCCAGTAAAGTAAAAAACACCTCAAAATTGTACTTAAGTACAGTACTTGAGTAAATGTACTTAGTTACTTTACACCACTGGTAACGAGCCACCTTTTTCCATAACTTCTGTGTCTTCATGTTTGTTCCATGTTTTTATCTTACTTTACTTCATTGTTAATTATCGAAGCTTAGAACTAGTTCAGCTTGTCTTCATTAAAGGAAAAGACAGAGTAGCAGCTTACCGCTGGTATCCTAGTTAAGCACTTAAAATAGTTTTCTTTGCACTCTATTTACCAGGCCATTATCCTGTCATTTGTGCGCTTGTAAGCGGTAATCGGGATAAGAGCGTCTGCTAAATGCCTAATTTGTAAATGTAAATTGTAAATATACCACCTCCGTTTACCTGCAACAACACAAGCACCCTAGCGTACTAATGAAGTCTGGTGTCCATGATTAATAGCATCAACAACAAGATGATACTGTTCTACAAATACTAATAGCCCTGATCACTAGGAATACAAGGAAACTGCTAGATATGTAAACAATGCACCTATTAACACGGATGACCTGAGAATCAATGGATGAGACATTAATCAGCAGGGGGGGGGGGGGGGGGGGGGGCATAGATGAATGGGTAGCGAGGCCGTCGGGGTAACAAAAGGTCCCCGGTTCGGCCCTGGTCTGTGTGTCTCTGTGTCCCTGAGCAAGATACTTAAACTCTAACTGCTCCCTGAGTGCTGTTTAATAGGGCCCACGGCTCATAACAGTTAAGGTCATCATTACACACCGGCGAATATGCGAATATACGCAAAATTCGGACTCGTTCCGAATAATTAAAAGACACTTTTTCGCTTTTTCACTCCATGTAAGCTTGCATTGACTTCATAAGGTTTTTTAAGAAAACATATTATTCGCATGAAAAATTTGCCCCCGGTGTGTAAGGGGCTTTCGGCTGGGTAAATGGCCATGCTGAGGACATATATATATATATATATATACATATATATATATATATATATATATATATATACATATATATATATACATATATATATATATATACATATACATATACATATACATATACACATACATATACATATACATATATACATATACATATACATATATATATACACATACACACACACACACACACACACACACACACACACACACACACACACACACACACACACACACACACACACACACACACACACACACACACACACACACACACACACACACACACACACTTATTAAATACTCTTAACGTGGGTTACCAAAAGATCAATCAGGCAGAATCTTTTAAATGTTTTACACAGCAGGCTTCCCATCTCTTTTGAGCACACATTTGACTAAGGGCTATTCTATCCATTTCTATAACTCTGAGAATGCTACTAAAATGTAACACAAGTAGGCCCTCGTGGGTGCATTTGGTTACATTTGGACATTCTCCGAGTTAAACGAACGCCGCTGATTTTACTGTGTGGACCAGAAAAAACGGCAGGAGGCGGTTTCGTGAAATCAAAGCAACAGATGTTAGTCTTTGAAACCCCGTTACTGCTCACAGCCAGAATCATAATCGATATTTGACCTTGATGTCAGAAGGCCACGACGAGCAGCACGCGTGCTTCCGGAAACCTGAACTCAAACGGCTGAAACAAACGGCTTCAGGGAAGATTCCAGACAAACTGGCTCATACTGTGCATATGTGCGCTAGGCGATGTATTTTCTGAAAAACGATGTTCTGCCTCAGAGAAATTATTCTATTTCATTTCTCTGAGCCATTTAAGTCATTTAATTCGGCTCATCATTCATCATCACTGTTCTGTGTCGGGCTGCGGCTGGGGTCCGTTCCACTTTGGGGGCCTGCAGTACTGCACTGTGTATTAGAGTGTTGCAAGTGCCTTGTAGAGCTTTACTGCCTCTGCCTAACACGCATCACATTAACTTCTATAATCCTCTGGTCCTCTGATCCTGTACATTAACCCATTTAGCCCGGGAAAGAATGTCATTTTTTTTATTTCTTTGGCTATTCAAAAATAGCAGATCTACAAGCTCGTAGATCTGCTATTTTTGAAAAATCTTGAAAATGTAAGCAACTCTTTGAATATGTATATTTATTTTTAAGCAAACATTTGTAACTCAAATCTTTGCTTCTGGGGGATTCTAATGTCTTTTAATTCCTAACAGTTTTCTGAAAAACGTATGTTGCTATTATCAGCGGTGCTCCAACTTTTCTAGGTCAAGGACCACCCAAAATGAAACATATTTGGCCTGCGGACCCCCATCTCAAAATATGTTGTCTCGGGGACCCCCAGAAGGACAGATCGGAGTAAAACAAATTTGCTTTAAAACATATATAATCAGGATTTGCCCCCCAAAAAATCCACAAAATAGCAGATCTACAAGCTCATAGCGTGGCACTCGGTGCCACGCTATGAGCTTGTAGATCTGCTATTTTTGAATAGCCCAAAGCAGGGGTCTTCAACGTTTTCAGGCCAAGGACCCCCTAGCTGAGAGAGAGATGAAGCAGGGACCTCCTCTATATTGTATAAAATTGTGTTTCAAATAAACGTTTGCTGCTTTTTTCCCTCTACACCTATAACTCTTTGCCAAAAATAGCAGATCTACAAGCTCACAACGCCTCGCGCTGCGAGGCGTTGTAGATCGGCTATTTTTGGCTAAAGTTCTCATCAGAAAAGGGATGCTGGGGTCCAAGTGGTTAATGTAAAAAATATATATCACAAAGATTTGGCGGACACCCTGTAGTAACTCTGAGGACCCCCTAGGGGTCCCGGACCCCCTGTTGAAGACCCTTGGCCCAAAGAAATCTTAAAATGGCACCGGGGATGCGTTCCCGCCGGTCTTACTGGGTTAAACACAGCCGACCATTTCACCACACTGACACACAGCACACAATGATTACCCTGGGATAAGGTGACCATGTGCTATAGAAAGGGATGAAAGAGGAAGAGAGAGAGAGAGAGGGGGGGCGAGAGAGTGAAATAGGTGGAAATAGATGAGGGGAGTGATTGAAAGAGTGATGGAAAGTGTCGTGTGCACGTGTGTGGTGTGTGTGTGGGGAGGGGAGGGGGGTCGGAGGGGGGGTCGGAGCGCAGATGGGACCGAGATGAACCAGGCAGGCGAGGTGTGATCTGTTTCTTATGATAGCGAGTGTGAAGCTGTACAGAATAGGAAGGAAAGGGAGGGAGGGAGGGTGGGATGGTGGGGGGGGGGAGGTGGAGAACGAGAATGAGACTGCGTCAAGGAAAGATGAATATTTCATCAAACATGTGAGGATCTGCTGATAACCTGGAACACTCAGAGAGAGAGAGAGAGAGAGAGAGAGAGAGAGAGAGAGAGAGAGAGAGAGAGAGAGAGAGAGAGAGAGAGAGAGAGAGAGAGAAGGACAGAGGGATAGAAGGAGAGAGGGAGAGAAGGAGAGAAGGAGGAGAGAGGGGGCCGGAACGAGACAGGAAGAAGCAGAGTTCGGCAGAAAAATGGAGAAACGAGCAGGGGTCAAAGTGAAAGAAAGAAAGGAAGAAGCGACAGAATGAGAAAGAGAGGGAAGGGAGGGAGTGAATTGAAAGGGGAAGGGAGGATGTAATGGTAAAGGAGGGGGGGAGAGAGAGAGAGAGTATATTTCCTCCCCGCTACTCTACTTCTGTATCTCGTTCCCCTAGTTTTCTGTGGCTTTGACTTTCTACCTGTTCGTACAATCTATCACAGACCTCCTCTCTCCCCCTCCTTTATTCTCCTCTTTTCTTGTCCTATAACACCACCCACCTCTCCTCTCCTCTCCCCTCCCCTCCCCTCCCCTCCCCTCCTCTCCTCTCCTCCAAATGGCAGGTTCATTTTGGTCATGTCTGTTGACTTTCACAGTTGCCATCCTCCTCACTTCTTCCATCTTCCAAACACCATCTATATTTAATTTCTTTCTATCAGTCTCTTTGTGCTGAAACGTATCCGTTCTCTTTCCCCCTGCAATCATTTAGAGGGTTTTCGTTTGTTTGTCTGTCTGTTTGTTCCCTTCCCTTCCATGCCGTGCACGTCGCCGTTCTTTAGACCCACTCCTCATATAAGCTGAATCGGCGCGCGTTAGAGGCGCGCGTTAGCTAGCGGCGGCTGCCCGTGGCGAACGCGCAAAGTGCTCAAGGTTCAAGGGCCCGCCGTGCGAGGTCGCGCGGGGGTCGCCGCCACAGTGGAACTGTAATTACTCGAGCTGTCAGTCAACAAAGTGATGCTATGTGCTTGCGCGCGCACGCGCACACACAGTCGAACGCACACACAGCGCACACACAGCGCGCGCACACACACACACACACACACACACACACACACACACACACACACACACACACACACACACACACACACACACACACACACACACACACACACACACACACACACACACACACACACACACACACACACACACTACAGTGGGGAAACAGTGGGGATCTAATGATATGTTTGGACTGTGTGCTTCACCATGTAGAAATGTAAGTGCTGCTAGCATTCCACCTCCCACTGTGAGAGCCGGAGTTACTGCTTATGATGCCAGCGCACGCTGTCAGGATAATTAGCGACTAAATACAGACTTCTTTAGTGCATGATGCGACACATCACTGGTGCCCGTGGTCGCATGCAGGGCTGCAGCCATCCATTATCTTCTCGGTGATCATTCTACTGATTCTGTCTATGTTTTACATTTCTTTGTATAATATACCAACAAGTTGATTAACCTCTAAATGGTGTTGATTTTTACAGCAAATTTTCATTCAGTTTTAGTCATATAGTCTTTTGTATCAAATTCCATTTATTTTTAGTCATATTATCATCCAACCAACATCTGAAATGTTTTACTGTCAGTCTAGTTTTAGTCGACTAAATATCATAAAATTATAGTCGACTAAATCTACAGTTGATTTAGTCGACTAAAATGTATTTTGGCGGTGCCCTGATGGCGTCGTAATGGCTGATTTTACACTTGGTTGCATGCTGAAAATAGCCGATCTACAAGCTACACAACGCGTCGCTTTTGGTTTGGTTAACTGTTGCACCACTGGTTGCATGGCCGTACAAGGTTGGTGTTTTGTGGTGTACTTTAGCACGACACAATATCCACAGGGCACGGGTTTGGCATTTAAAGAGGGCTATGCAGTATCTTACTGACAGACACGTGTCTTTGGGGTATAATAATCAGGCTGCAAAATACTCAGACTGATGAGACCACCTGATAACTTCAAAACGATGCTTTTCTAAATGCCATACTACATTTAAATGCTCATTTTCATGCCAGTATAACTTTTGGAACGTCCCCGTTAAGATGAAGCCTTTTTAAACCTTTTAAAACCGGGAAAAGCTTCTGTGTCATTTTAGATTTTTGCGTTGGCTATACAAAAATAGCAGATACTATACCCTGTGAGCTTGTAGCCTACGTTTGCTATTTTTGAAAATGTTTGAAAAATCTTGAAAGTGTGAGAACTACTGATTCAGAAGGCATTTGTAGAATCGGCCTCAGGTCTAATGATTATTTTCATGCCAGTATAATTTTTTGGAACGTTAAGATGAAGCCGTTCTAAGAGTTCTGCTAACGCAGCACACCGGCGATTCAGGAAAAAAGGAGGAAAAAAAAGCTTTAGTATATAGTAATCATTTTCTGTCATAGTAATATGACAGAAAATTCATATCATATGACTTGTTTTCTCGTTTGCTATGGGGGGTTAGGGAGGTTGCCATCATTTAGGGGTGAACTGGATCATTTTCAAATAGGCACAATCTCCAGCTGTGAAGCACGCTGACACGTTTACAATCCCTGCTAAAAATATATAGAATTTTTCCCCAAGTGTCAGTTTGAATCGTTTTTTTCTTGAAGCAGCAGCAGACCAGTTCCAGCTCATTCAATCACAATACTGTAAATAAAGAAAACATTTTTTCTCACACCCTCACAGTTAAATGAGGATTTGTGCATGCGTGCGTGTGCGTGTGCGTGTGTGTGTGTTAGTGTGTGTGGGGACACAGTGGAATGCTTTGGATAGAGACAGTACTGCTAAAAGGCAGTATCGCCCAGGCGCTGTACCCAAGAGAGACTTGTGCTAAATATTTCAGCGGATGTCCTTCTGGGCTTTATGCTGCTGATTGTGCTGCAGGAGGGAGAGCGGGAGAGAGAGACCGATGGACAGAGAGAGAGAGAAAGAGAGAGAGAGTGAGAGAGAGAGATAGGTAGGTAGGGGTAGAGAGTGGGAGAATGGAGAGAGAGAGGAGAGACAGACAGACAGAAGACAGACAGACAGACAGACAGACAGACAGACAGACAGACGGGGAGCAAAAGAGGAGAGAGCAGGAGAGACTACAGAAAGAGAGAAGACACTGAAATCTTGCATCTCCATATTTCAACTCGTTATGTTTTTTTTCGTTAATTAATGCCCTATATACTTCACCAATCCCCATACAATATTGTTGCACAAAAGTCAAGTGAAAATAGCACACCAGCTCACAACGTGTCGCATCACAACAGGTTGTGAGCTTGTAGATCTGATCTACAAGGTATCCGCCCGACAGGGGCGATGTGCATTGAGGTCATCATCAGATAGGTGTGTGAGGAAGGAAGAACTGCCACCTACAAGTACAACAACATCAGGTATAATTCATGTTGGGTTTTCAGCCATGCCTTCTAGAACAGTGGTTCTCAACCTGTGGGTCGCCAAATGATTTTTTGGGTCCCCAGATGACAGTGAAGTGACAATTTAAGGAATTGTAAGACCTTTTTGATGCCTCGAAAAAAAAAAAAAGAAAATAAAAAGACCATTACTGCATCAAAAGTAATAAACACACTATACTATAAAAACTGGTCAAACATTGACCAAATTGTCAAATGATGTAAGAAAGAGGCTACAATCCCAGTTCAATCATGATTATCTTGGGGGTTCATGGCCTGAAATGGTTGAGAACCACAGCATTACAGCACAAACAGCTCAAGTTAAGGCGCTGTCCATGACAAGGTGCTGAATTCAACCCATGAGCTGTCCATGATGCTGAAACAGGACTATGAGCTGTCCGTGGTGCTGAAACAGGACTATGAGCTGTCCGTGGTGCTGAAACAGGACTATGAGCTGTCCGTGGTGCTGAAACAGGACTATGAGCTGTCCGTGGTGCTGAAACAGGACTATGAGCTGTCCGTAGTGCTGAAACAGGACTATGAGCTGTCCGTGGTGCTGAAACAGGACTATGAGCTGTCCGTGGTGCTGAAACAGGACTTTGAGCTGTCCGTGGTGCTGAAACAGGACTATGAGCTGTCCGTGGTGCTGAAACAGGACTATGAGCTGTCCGTGGTGCTGAACCAGGACTGTGAGCTGTCCGTGGTGCTGAACCAGGACTGTGAGCTGTCCGTGGTGCTGAAACAGGACTATGAGCTGTCCGTGGTGCTGAAACAGGACTATGAGCTGTCCGTGGTGCTGAACCAAACCACTGTAACGCTGAGGCCGAGTCAAATGCCACTTTCCGTTTATAATTCATCATTTGAACAAAACAGAGATAGTGAAGAACAGTAAATTGTGTAGTAGGCCTATATGTCAAGTTTGCTCTGTGGTAATAAGTTAGTGACTGACCTATAGTTAGTTTGTCTGGTTATGTAGTTATAGCCAGACAAAATGGACCGTTCGACTGAGTCTTTAGTTTCGAATACTTCAAAACTAAAGAAAGAAAAAAAAGACCATTACTGCATCAAAAGTAATCAACAAACTGGTCAAACATTGGCCAAATGACCAAATAATATAAGAAAGAGGCAGACATTGTGAAAATAGCCGATCTACAAGCTCACAACTTGTAGTGAGCTTGTATATCGGCTATTCACAATATGTATCTGTGGAACTGAGTCAAACTAAATGTGATGCTTCAACTCCTACAATTCCAATTGATTGTCAGGGTGGTGGGTCGCGGCCTGAAAAGGTCGAGAACCAGTGTTCTAGAACAGCGTTCTTTACAGCATATTCATTGATATGAATATGCTGACCCCTCAAATGTGGTCCAATCACACGTCGTAACATAATGAAACAGAACCCACATCCGGCCATTAAACCAATGCTGCATCCAGTGGTGGAAAGTAACTAAGTACATTTACTCAGGTACTGTACTTGAGTACAATTTTGAGGCACTTTTACTTTACTGGAGCATTTCCAGTTGTCTATACTTTTACTTCTACTCCGCTACTTCTCCGAGGCAAATATTGTACTTCTACTCCACTACAATTATTTGAAAACTTTTGTTACTAGTTACTTTGCAGATATGAATTGTTACATTATACAACACACATTAACCACTTTAGCCCTATTGTATACAGGCTATCTGAAAATAGCCGATCTACAAGCTCACAACGCGTCGCGATGCGACGCGTTGTGAGCTTGTAGATCTGCTATTTTCAAACATTTTAGTACTTTTACTTTTGGTACTTTTAAGTCCATTTTGATGCCAATACTTTTGTACTTTTACTCAAGTAAAAGCTTGCGGGATCCGTGCTTCTGCTTTTGATAACCCCCCCCCCAAGTGTTTTTTTTATCCCTGCTTCTGGTCAGAATTAATTAAATAATGGAATTAGACATAATATGATATGTTTGCCCTATAGCGTCTTTTGGATATCTTGGTGGGATACCCTGGCTCAGTCCATGACGCGTGTGTGTCCTGAAAAAAACAGGCCAGTTGACGTCAGGTCCAACCACCGGAGGGCAAGTGTATTTTTAGGAGATAGAGGTTACCCTTGAACGTCTGCTGGCCCTACAGTACGTGTCCGATTCAACTTTACCAGCGAGCCTGTCCATTTGTAACTCAGAGAGAGTTACATTTGCACACTCTCTTGAGTTACATAGAGGTGGGCAGTAATCAGTTACATTTACTCAGCAACAATTACTTAAAGGTTTCATGACATTCAGTTTTACCACACATTACAAGTCGTTGTCATGGTCTTTCAAACGTGTATAAAAAGTTTTAACAAAAAATTCCACTCCAGTGATCCATGGCAGGTGTTTTTCTCTCACATTTCTAAAGCCTTTTCAACTGCAATGAAAAAGGAAATCTTTCCCCGCGGGTGTCGCTGTTGAGGGATTTTGCCTGTCAATCATCGCCTCTGCTCCGCCCCCCCCCCCCCCCCCCCCCCCCCCCCCCAAAGGAAAGGATAGGGGAGGGGAGGGGCGAGGAGGAGAGTGGGCGGGATTAATGGCCTCTGACTTCACTGCCCAAGGGCCAAGCTCAGATAACTTTTCAGCCTAATTTTTCAGAAAACCCCAGACCACAGAAAATCCACAGAATGTTCAAATTTCTGATTTTTGGGTGTAATTGAGGTTATAACCCCCCCCCCAAAAAATGAATGTCATAGAACCTTTAAGTACGTGTTTGAATAAATTGGACTGGATATCCATATACTGTATGCCCATATATGGACATGTCGGTCGGATTGGCGGTTCAGGCCAACCGCATATCCGAATGACTCGGCGGCGGGCACCACACTCCGTCGAGTCATTGCCGATGCGTGCGGCGGGTTTGAAGTCGGTCGGCCCCGTACATGCACATGATATGGGCATAGCGGTCGGATCTGTGGCGCTCTGGATAACCGGACCTCCATATATGCCTATATATGGGCATGTCGGGTTTATGGTTATGTCTGAGTCAAAGTGACATGCCTATATTTGGGCGTATCAGGTTTATTTATGGTTATGCCTGAGTCAGAGTGAGTTTGATATAGGATATTTTATATATTTCAATTGCATTCAGATTAGGTATTTAAACAATAAATCCCATTGTATAATAATAAAGAAAATCGGTACTTGAATAGTATTTTCACTAGATACTTTTTTACTTTATTTGCATGACTACTTTTACAATTAACAATACTTTTACTTGAGTACAGTTTTTAGCTTCTCTACACCTCTGGAGTTAACCCATTAAGACCTGAGGCCGATTCTACAAACTGTTTTTTGAAAAAAACGTATGTTACTATGTCAGTGGTTCTCAATCTTTTTCATGTCAAGGACCCCAAAATGAATATGTATTTAGCCGCGGACCCCCATCTCAAAATATTTTGTTCCAGGGACCCCCCAGAAGCAAAGATTTGAGTTAAAAATGTTCGCTTTAAAAATATATATATTCAAAGATTTTTCAAAAATAGCAGATCTACAAGCTCGTAGCGCGGCACTCGGTGCCGCGCTACAAGCTTGTATATCTGCTATTTTTGAATAGCCAAAGTGCAGAATCATGCTTTTTTAGGTAAAATCTAAAAATGACACATGCAGATGCTTCTCCCGGTCTTTCAGGGTTAAACGACACACAGAGGATTTCGCTGTGTGTGTCGTGTCGTTCCACACAACACCTGCTTGGACCACGGTGGTTTGGTTGACGGCGATATGGTGGAGCTTGCTGACGAAGGACAGTGGGATACCTAACCTGGTTGTGCTGAAATAGACTAGCATCAGGGGACACATTAAGGGACACACGGCGTGCAGCTGTTTCTGCTCCAGATGTTGCTGTACAGTACCTGCCTTGCAAGAGCACGACTATTATTAAATATGCACAAAATAGTCGGCGAATTGTATAGTGTATTTTAGTCGCCTAGATCTGTAGTTCTCAACCTTTCCAGGCCGCGATCCCGCAAAATAATCTTATTTTAACTGGGGACCCCCCCCGTCCCCCCCACCCTGACAAGAACTGTAGGCATTACATTTAGTTTGACTCGGTTCCACAGATAAACATTGTGAAAATAGCCGAACTACAAGCTCACAACGCCTCGCACAATAGATCGGCTATTTTCACAATGTGTACGTAAACTGTGCGTAATATTTGACAATTTGGCCAATTTGGTATTAAAAAGGTCTTAAAATTCATTAAATTGTAACTTCAGAAATATGCAGATACCCTGTATACACTTATACTGTATGTTGGTTTGTTTACTGTTGAGTGAGAAAACAATGTAGCCCCCCAAAATAATATGGGGTCCTGACCCCCAGTTTGGCAGATAGATAGATAGAGTGAAGTCCTACAAAACATAAATACGAGCCATTAGAATAACCTTTTCGAGAACTTACTGTTGTGACAACTGTTTGTCCAACACTTTTGCTTAGAATTTCCCAGAAGTCAGTGCTCCCAGCAGGCCATTTCCTTTAACCAATGTCCTAAAGCAAACACGATTATGTCCACAATGGTCACAGCACATCACGGTGGTTAACGGTGTTAAATCAAAAACACACAATAAGAGCAGGGTGTCTGCAGGTTACACCAGGTCACATTGAACAGTTTGTAAAACCTTTTTAGGACCACTTTAAGACCTACATCATGACTATAAGGGTCCAGAAAGATTTGTCGTTGTCAACCTTTTTGTTTTGGGGAATAGTCACAATATTTGTGAAAACGAGTACTCTGCAGATTATTGAATTTAATCATTATGTTTGCCTGTAAACAGGCTTTCATTGGATGCTCAATGAAATTAAGCAATGAAGAGTGGCCTCCTACATGATTTGATTAAATTAAAGTATGTCCCCTATACTCTCATATTTCTGTCACATTAACGTTTAAAAGAGAATTCCGAGTCCACCGCAGCTAAAAACGTGAGCGGATGGTCCTTGCGCTAAATCGCGTAATCTTATCGCTCAAAAATGTTTTGGGGTGATATCAGACATTCATATTGACAGAAAACTCTCCACAGTGTTTGTGTTCGATGAGATTTCACCCGTCCACCTGTAAACACTAAAAAACACTGTGGCGAGGTTTCTGTCATTATGAACAGATCGTCAGACTGGTGAAGTGAAAGTTGGATCTCAGTTCATAATGTCTGCATGTAAAAATCTTATCTCTAGCTAACCCCTTTGTAACCTCTCAAGAACAGATTCTGCTCTGCGTTTGAATCTGTCGGGGGGGGGTTCGTCATATCGCATTCGCACTGGCCTACAAGTGGGCGTGCCTTCAGATCAGGAAGCAGGCCGCGCTTTACCCAATCAAATGTAGTGGGCGGGATTTACGTGTCTGCCGATCCTTCCCCACTAGAAACAAACCGAAACTCATTTAACAATAGCGTCCTCGGAGCAGACAAAACCACGGAAAGATATTCACATTTTAACTTGCTCTTTCATCATAGAAACAAGTGGGCTTATAACCAAAACGATCCATGTTCTCTGGGAGAAGTGGTGTTAGTGTTCCGTGTAGAAATATTGTTAGTGGGAATGAAAACACAGTCGCACCACCGGAAGTGAAAGGCTGAAGGCAGACCAAAACCCCAGTTTCCTTGCGTACGTGTGCTACGTCGACTTCCTCCCAGAGCCAAGTGAGAAAAACAGCAGAGGGAGCTGTTTTTCCTTTTCATTTGGCGATGGGTTCCCAGATTGACCCCTTTGTTACACCAACATCATTCTTGTGAAGCACTTCTATAATATCATAAATTGTATTTATAAAGAGGGCGGGGGAGACTCAAAAACCAACAGGGAGGTTAGAAAATACATTTCACAACCTTTCTCGCTTTCACTCTCCTGCTCTCTTTTTTTCTGTGTTTCTCTTCCGGTATCTGTCTCTGTCTCTCTCCATGTGGTCTAACATGTTCCACCGTCTGTTTTGATGTGTACAAATAAACATACCAGAGGAGATCTGTGGGGTGTCTCTGGAATACAGGTAGCGGCACAGTGGGGAATCGAGTTTAAGGGGGCTTAGTGACAGCCTGCACTGCAATTGAGACACAGGATGTTCACTATTGTGCCACAGCGAAGCCTATCGTAAAAAAACAAGTGCTTGGGAAGCAAAATACCGACGTTGTGAATTTCACAAAATGTACCAAAATAAATCAAGTAATACAGTGGGGTGTGATTGGCCAGTGGCTGATTCAGAATGAGAGGGAGTATCCAGTGGTGTAAAGTAACTAAGTACATTTACTCAAGTACTGTACTTAACCCATTAAGACCTGGAACTGTGTCATTTTTAGATTTGAGCTAAAAAGCATTATTTTACACTTTGGGCTATTCAAAAATAGCAGATATACAAGCTCATAGCGCGGCACCGAGTGCCGCGCTACGAGCTTGTAGATCTGCTATTTTTTTTAAATCGTGAAAATGTGTGAAAATCTTTCAATACATATATTTTTAAAGCGAATATTTTTAACTCAAATCTTTGCTTCTGGGGGTCCCTGGAACAAAATATTTTGATGGGGGTCCACGGCCAAATACATATAATTTTGGGGGTCCTTGACATGAAAAAGATTGAGCACCACTGATATAGAAACATACGTTTTTCAGAAAACTGTTGGGATTTAGGAGACACGTAGAATCGGCTTCAGGTCTCAATGGGTTAAGTACAATTGTCAGGTACTTTCACTTTACTGGAGTATTTTCAATTGTGTATACTTTTACTTCTACTCCACTACATCTCATAGGCAAATATTAGTATAATAGTTGCACACACACACACACACACACACACACACACACACACACACATACTGTACTGTATGACAGGCTATCACTTTTGGATCAGGTTTACCGGCCTTTTTCGAGGCGAATCCTCCATCGCTGCTTATTGTCAGAGAAATCCCATTCATCTCCGTGCCGACAACAACAAAGAGACGGAGACGGCGACTATGTAAGCCGCGGCTGGAAGCGCGCAGGGGTTTTAGTATGAGTGAGACGCCGTGCAGATAAGCCTCTTCTACCTTCCATCCTACTGGCAAATGTCCTTGGATAATAAGTTATGGGAACTCCAGGCACTCTCACAATACCACCTATGTGGATACCAGGAACTCTAGTATTATTTCCCTCATAAAGAAACATGGTTGAATGGCCTGGACCGCTGGCATAGCGGTCCAGGCCACCTAGGCTTAAGACTGACAGCGTGTCGCGGGTTCGAGTCCCGATCCCAATGGCCTTTGCTGCATGTCACTCCCCATCTCTCTCTCCCCAGCCTATGGTCCTGTCAACAGCGGTGTAAAGTAACTAAGTACATTTACTCAAGTACTGTACTAAAGTACAATTTTGAGGTACTTTTTTTACTTCCACTCTCCACTACATCTCAGAGGCAAATATTGTATATATACTATACAATTATTTGAACACTTTAGTTACTAGTTACTTTGCAGATATAAATTATATTATAAAACATACATTAACCACTTTAGCCCTATTTTATACATAGACTATTTGAAAATAGCTGATCTACAAGCTCACAACGCATCGCGACGCGTTGAGAGCTTGTAGATCTGCTATTTTCAAACATTTTAGTACTTTTACTTTTGGGACTTTTGAGTACATTTTGATACCGATACTTTTGTACTTTTACTCAGGTACATTTTTAATTCCGGACTTTTACTTGTGACAGAGTGTGATACTTTTTCTTGAGTAAAAAATGTTAGAACTTTTTCCACCACTGCCTGTCAATAAAGGCATAAAAGCCCAAAGATAAATCCCCCCCAAAAAAGAAAACATGGTTGAATGAATCAATCCCTGATTCAGCGATCGACCGGCCAGGCTTTTCCGTGCATTGTATGGATCGGACACAACCGCTGTCTGATAAACAAAAAAGAGGGGTTCATGAGTGTGTTATGATGAATGGTTCCTGGTGTGGGAACGTGCAATCCTTGAAAACCCTTTGCTCTTCGGATCTGGATTACAGTGTATGATGATAAAAAAATCACACTGGGTGATTTTTATTTTAAGTGCATAGTCCTATTTATAGATTGTTAATTTCATCATGTGTCTCGCTAGCCAATCACAGTGCTGAATAGAGTCAGCCAATAGAGTCAGCCAATCACAGTGCTGAATAGAGTCAGCCAATAGAGTCAGCCAATCACAGTGCAGCTAGCGTTGCAATAGAGTCAGCCAATCACAGTGCAGCTACCCCTGGCCACCCATTGTGGGTGGAAGGGGGGTACAATGGGTGGCCAATCACAGTGCAGCAAATGTCAATGTCCCGACCTCACATATAGGGGCGGCTACACCGCCCAGAAATGTGCCTAAAATAGGGATGCCAGAGTTAATGTAGTTAACATAATTGTTTTTATGAAATTGTTAAATTGTGATATCAGACATAATGAGACAGTCTACATCTCCCAAAAGGAAATGCATGTATTTATTTCAGTCAGACCTGAAGCAGGGATAAAATGTATATCATCACCGGCCATAAAATGAAATGAATGAGGGGTGATATCAAAAGTAGAGGCATGGATTTCCACCCCAACCCCACCTTCAATAGGCTCTATGCACAGCAGCCATTGGAAAGAAATTGGGCCTCTTCTTACTTCCTTCACAGGTGTTACCAATGATACTAATGGAGGCTCTGTTCCATTATGGTCAGGGTGCTGATATCTTGCATGTTGGCTCACTAGAAACACTCCATTTTGGTTCCCAAATGGCCCCTTATGGTCGGTGTGTAACTCTGAGAGTGTACAAATGGAACCAAATGGATTTGGTTCCATTTGTACACTCTCAGAGTTATGGGGGTCCTTGGAAAATAAGACAACCACTATGCCACACTAAAATGAAACAGAGCATTCATTAGTATCATTGGTAAAACCTGTGAAGGAAGTAAGGAAGGGGCCCAATTCATTCCCAATGTGGCTGCTGTGCATAGAGACTATTGAACCCTAACTGTGCCTTTAAGAGAAGTTGACGTTACAGCATGTCCAGATGACCCGACCGTCACCTCCCCTTTTTGTAGGATGGTGCGAGGTGAAGGGAAGAGGAGCTGTGAAAGAAGGGCAAGGCGCTAAGTGCAGCCAGTGGTGGAAAAAGTACTCACATTTTAGTATCAATACGGCAATGTAGAGATACTCTGTTACAAGTAAAAGTCTGGAATTCAAAATTGACTTGGCTTACACAAGTTTTCAAATGGATAAAATGTATAAAAATATTTTGAAAATAGCAGATCGACAAGCTTACTTTTGTATTATAGATTGGCTATTTTCAAATGGCCGAAATGTATGCAGGTAATGTATGCATGTTTTAGTGGAGTAAAAGTATAATGTTTGCCTCTGAGATGCAGTGGAGTAGAGGTAAAAGTACAGAAAATTGGAAATACTCCAGTAAAGTAAAAACAATACCTCAAAAGTACAGTACTTGAGTAAATGTACTTAGTTACTTTACACACCACTGAGTGCAGCCGTGCATAAATAGGTCATGAGTGCGGAGAGTCTGGAGACGCACACCTGAGAGAGAGAGTATACTAGAGAGAGAGAGAGAGAGAGAGAGAGAGGCTCTGCCCAGTCGTCTCTATTTTTCTTTTCTTCCGAATCTACCCTTTCACTCTCTGCTCATGAAGGTTTTCTCCACATCTGCCTTTCTACCAGTGTTGCCAGATTCTGTGAGAGAAACAAGGAACCAGGTCTAGGAAAATCAGCCCAAAAAGAAGCGACTATGGGCCACATATGAGGACATACAGTATACATCAGCTATTTGAAAATAGCAGATCTACAAGGTCACAACGCGTCGCGACGCGACGCGTTGTGACCTTGTAGATCGGCTATTTTCAAATAAAATCTTGCGGGGGAGATTATAATAAGCAGATCTGGCAACCCTGCTTTCTACCCCTGTTCCCATGCCATGCTCTTCGCATGTGTCAGAGAGGAGAGGAGAGGAGAGGAGAGGAGAGGAGAGGAGATTTGAGGAGAGGAGAGGAGAGGAGATTTGAGAGGCCCATGAAGTGAAGTGACTGTCTTCTAAAGGCAGCTTAGTGCGGCTCAGCGGAGGAAGGCAGCTTGTATTCCTCAAAGCGTGAGACGCCATGTCACTATGCAGAGAGGAGAAGGACACTGAGAGAGAGAGTAAGCAAGGAGGAGAGAGAGAGAGAGAGAGAGAGAGAGAGAGAGAGAGAGAGAGAGGGTCAGTCAGAGAGACAGAAAGAGACAAAGAAACCTGGTCAACTTGTCATCCATTATAGATTAGCCATTATTCATTCAGTCTTATCCCTCCTGCTGCACTGTTTTCCCCCTCGCTTCTTCTCTCTCTGTATCTGTCTGTGTGTGTGTGTGTGTGTGTGTGTGTGTGTGTGTGTGTGTGTGTGTGTGTGTGTGTGTGTGTGTCTCTCTCTTACTCAATCTTACTCCACTGTATCTCTATCTCCAGGCAGAGAGCCCATTGTGAGGTATTTTAAGATCTCCATGTGGGCTGCTCCGCAGTATATAGTGAAATGCAGCACTGTATACTTACTATAACTCGCACGCGCGCGCGCGCGCACACACACACACACACACACACACACACACACACACACACACACACACACACACACACACACACACACACACACACACACACACACACACACACACACACACACACACACACACACACACACACACACAGTAGAATCTTTACTGTTCAATAATAATGAACATTAGTATTGCTGCACGTTTACCAGATATGTGAGTGTATTCATGTATAGGCCTACTAAAGTAAAGACAACAGTGTTGGAAAAAGCACTCACACTTTTCACTTATTAAGTAAAAGAATCAATACTGCAATGCAGAAACACTCTGTTACAAGTAAAAGTACAGTAATCGAAATTTTCGCACAGACGCCCGACAAAGCCGGATGCACCACGGGGGATTCGAACCCACAACCTCTAAAGTGGCTAAAGTGGTTAATGCATGTTTTGTAACAATAATCAAAATCTACAAAGTAACTAGTAAGTAAAGTTTTCAAATAATTATGGTGGAGTAAAAGTACAATATTTGCCTCTGAGATGTAGAGGAGTAAGTCAAAGTATAGAGTAAAGTAAAAAATACCTCAAAATGTTACTTAAGTACAGTACTTGAGTACATGAACTTAGTTACTTTCCACCACTCACATACAAGCCCTGCACACAAACATACCTTTCAATATACCAAATCATAATGACATCACAGCAACCAAAATCGTTGGAACACAACCTTAATTATTATCATTGGTAACCCCTGTGAAGGAGGTAGTTACACCACTATTTATGACAATTTGGCTGCAGAGAAAAAGGCACATTCCCAGGGAGCAATATGCGTAAACAATAGTTTCTCCGTTCTGCTCACATAAAAGAGTCGCGTCATGCGTCGTGTTCTGAGCTTGTGGATCTGCACCTGACACAACTGCACGCCGAAGTCTAAATCAGGCCATATTCTTCTCACTCAGCCTCTTTATTTGTCACCTGGTGACAATAACTTTGTTTGTACCAACTAGGAAGTTGTTACATGAAGGTCATACCAGCTGCTACCGCACAGAACTCAGCAAAAAAGCAGTTGAATCCCGGGGCCTGGCGGAGAAACAGGAGAAGGCACTCTTTAAGTTCTTTCCCAGCCCACCTCCAAAACAGAAACATTCTGTTAGATGATTTCTGTCTGTTTGAAGCAAAGGGTTGTCTGTGTTTTGGGCTGTGAGGATGTTTTCCAAACTCTTTTCACAGTAGCAAAACTTGTTATGTATTCTCCCAGCAGTTTAGATGTTGTTTTGACTCTCTCTCTGTGTGCGTGCGTGCGTGCGTGCGTGCGTACGTGCGTGCGTGCGTGCGTGTTCTTGTGTAATATTGCAAATATACAAGAGTTACCAACAAAACATAATCAAATTTTTACCTTTTACCTTTTTATCCCCGTCAGGTTGGAAGGCCTAAGGCGAGGGATTGTTTTCACTCCTGTGAGTTTGTCTGTCCGTCCACCAACCGGCATGTTGGTATCATGGTCTGTATCATGTCAGTATGTCAATATCATGGTCAGTATCATTTCAGTAGCATTGTCAGTATGATGACAGTATAATGGTCAGTGTCATTGTCAGTATCATGTCAGTATACTGACATGATACTGACATGATATTGACATGATATTGACATGAGACTGACCATTATACTGACCATGATATTGACATGATACTGGCATGATACTGACATGATACTGACCATGATACGAACATAATACTTGACATAATATACTTACCATGATACTGATGATGATACTGACAGGATACTGACCATTATACTGATATGATACTCATGTCAGTAATAAATACAGATTACAACGTAAGAAAAAAAGTACTGCAGACTCCACATTGTGGAAAGACATACTGTAACGGTCAAAGCAACACCATCAGTAACTTGGCAACAACAATTATGAATAAGATATGCTGTGCAACATGCTGTACAATATATAACACCATACACCCTCAGCAGTGCTAGCATAGTGCAAGTGAAAAAAACAAACAAACTAGAGAGTGCACAGTAAGCATGTCTAAATAGTGTCCATACTATACTGAGTACGTGCTGTTTCACCAGGAGGGCTCAACCCATTCAATCCGGGAACGCATCTGTGTCATTTTAGATTTCTTTGGCTATTTAATAATAGCAGATATACAAGCTTGAGCTTGTAGATCTGCTATTTTAGAAAAATCGTGAAAATCTGTGCAAATCTTTGAATACATACTGTATATATTTAAGCGAACAAACGCTTGTAAAATATTTTTTTTCCAGGGACCTCCAGAAAAACTCAAAGATTTGAGTTAAAAATGTTGTTGAACACATCGGGTGCCGATCACGGTCTGAACCGTGTTTTCAGTCTTTTTGTTTTTTTCGTTTGTCTCCACACGGGCGGGGCTAGAGCAGCTCTGGGAGTACCCATTGTGCTCCTGAGAAGGAAGGGCCAGATAGATCACCGGAAACAAAAACATGGCTTCCATCCGCTTCCTGTCTATTTCCTTCTTTAAAACGCCTATATCTCCGAATCTGTTTCCGGTGTGGAAAACCGGTCATGCGCGGTGTGCGATCCGTCCCCGTTGTAACTTGTGAGTGAAATGTTATCGATCCAGGCTGTAGCCAGGGTCATCGCGCAACATGAATGGATGCTTTTTTTTACGTGGATTTGCTCGTCGCGGAGTCTGAAGCTTTAAACAGCAAAGCGCAGTCAATGGGGAGAATGCTGGCACCCACGGTAAGTTGTTATGAAAAAATGCTGGCACCCGATGTGTTAAAAAAACATCTGTATTCAAAGACTTTTCAAAAATAGCACATCTACAAGCTCGTGGCGCGGCACTCGGTGCCGCGCTATGAGCTTGTAGATCTGCTATTTTTGAATAGTCCAAAGTATAAGATAATGTTCATAGCTCAAATCTTAAAATGACACAGATGTGTTCGCGGATTGAATGGGCTAATGGGCGTAATGATTACGCGCCCTCCTGGTGAAAACTCCTCCCTGACTGTCATGTGAAAACAGAAGCGTCTGGCGGCGTATGATCAGAGGAGGACATGTGGTCTTTCTACACGTCACACCCTCCCCAGACCACAGTGTAGGGGTTTGGCAGGGACAGGACAAACATGGGAGGAATTGGCAGTGACTAAATTGTGAGAAAAGAGAGAAAAGTGAAAATGCATACGAGAAAAAGCATCTTAAGGGTCTCCCTTAAGACTTGAATACGACTCCGTGTGTGTGCGTGTGTGTGTGTGTGTGTGTGTGTGTGTGTGTGTGTGTGTGTGTGTGTGTGTGTGTGTGTGTGTGTGTGTGTGTGTGTGTGTGTTCTACATCATTCTCTGCGAGTGCTCATTTATAGTTTTCCAAACGTTTGTTTTTTTAATCTGCCGCACTTCAAAGTGGCACATGGAGAGCTGGGGGCTGTCTAGCATATGCTCTAATTGAAGGAGAGACAGACAGACAGACAGACAGACAGACAGACAGACAGACAGACAGACAGACAGACAGACAGACAGACAGACAGATAGATAGATAGATAGATAGATAGATAGATAGATAGATAGATAGATAGATAGATAGATAGATAGATAGATAGATAGATAGATAGATAGACAGACAGACGGACTGACTTACTGAGAGATAAAGGGGGGTGGCTGGCATGTATTTTACCTCAGCACAGAGACACATTACTACCATACAGCCATACAAGCGCCTGCAGCAGGCCAGAGTAAGTGTGTGTGTGTGTGTGTGTGTGTGTGTGTGTGTGTGTGTGTGTGTGTGTGTGTGTGTGTGTGTGTGTGTGTGTGTGTGTGTGTGTGTGCGTACACTTGTATTCATTTATTGTACTTAAAACATAGTAAAATTGGAGAAATATACATTATGAGGATCATGTTTGTGGTCCTCACGAGAGAAATGGTTGTTTTATAGTTAACAATTATTTTATTTTAGTCAGGCTTACAATTGGAAGAATGTTCAGGAAGGGGTGAGGGTTATGAGAGGTTATGTTTGGGGTTATAGGGGATAGAGTTATGCCTGATTTATACTTAGTTGTGCAGATGCGTTGTGAGCTTGTAGATCTGCTGTTTTTGGCTTTAGGTTTAGGGTTAAAATGGCTAAAGAATTGTAAAAAATGGCCTACATAAAACCACCGTCCTAAAATGTTGATGTCCTCACAACTACACTGTAGTAATACAAGTGTATGTGTGTGCGTGCGTGTGCGCGTGCGTGTGTATGTGTGAGTGTGCGTGCATAACTGCGCATGCACGTTTGTCTTTAGGGCTCTCATAATCTGGCAGTGAAATGGCCATCTGCAAGATGAATCAAAACTATGGTACACACATAGTAGCACATGCACATCACATGTTTGCTTACACACACACACACACACACACACACACACACACACACACACACACACACACACACACACACACACACACAGTCCGCAGGGAAAACAGCTATTTTGAACCAGCACTTTTGTATGCTTGAGTGTGTGTTTATGTTTGTGTGATTACGTAGTACGTATTGTATGCCAATGATTGAACTTTTGACAGTAGGCTTTTGTCTGTATGTTTTGTAAAGCACATATGTATGGAGGTACAGTACGTGCGTGATCGTGCGTATGTGTGTGTGTGTGTGTGTGTGTGTGTGCGCACGTTGGTGTGTGTGTATGTGTGTGTGTGTGTGTGTGTGTGTGTGTGTGTGTGTGTTTGTGTGCGTGTGTGCGTGTGTGCGTATGTGCGCGCGCGCGGGTGTGTGTGTGACCTTGGAGAGAAAGAACAGCATTTCTGGAGTAGGACACACTGCGCTATGAGCACACTTCTCTTTTCTCTCAGGTGAAGAAGAGAGTGAAAGAAAGAGAGAGGAAGGAAACCTTTCTGCCAGTATGCAAACCCTGTGAAGTGAAGAGGGCGTTAGTCGTGCGTGTGTGCGTGTGTGCGCATGCGTGGGCATGGGTATGGCCTTCTCGAATAGAGGCAAACCTAACCGAGACGGAACGAAGCAAAAAGGAAGGTTCAAGGTTGAAGGTTGTCTTTATTGTTACTGTACATCCTGTCTACAAGTACATCATAGTAGAAAAAACGTTCGGCTTCCTAATGGACAACGTAGCAGCGTAGGTAATAATAATAGTAAAGGAAATACTGTAAAGTAAGAAAGGATGAATAAGAGGATGAAAATACAGTTGCTGATAGAATAAAGGAGAGAGAATGTACGGAATGGACAGAATACCAAGAAGGTTCCCGGTTCAGTTCTCTTCTGGCTTAGTGTCGAAGTGTCCTCAAGCAAGACACGGAACCTGAGCAGACCCTGAGCACTGCCTTAACCCATTAAGACCTGGAATGCATCTGTGTCACTTTTTCATTTGAGCTAAAAAGCATTATTTTTACACTTTGGCTATTCAAAAATAGCAGATATACAAGCTCATAGCGCGCTATGAGCTTGTAGATCTGCTATTTTAGAAAAAAACGTGAAAGTGTGCACAAATCTTTGAATATATATTGTTTAAAGCGAACATTTTTAACTCTATTCTTTGCTTCTGGGGGTCCCTGGAACAAAACATTCTGAGATGGTGGTCCGCGGCCAAATACATATCATTTTGGGGGTCCTTGACACGAAAAAGTTTGAGCACCACTGATATAGAAACACATGTTTTTTCAGAATACTGTTGGGATTTAGAAGATATTTGTAGAATCGGCTTCAGGCCTTGAATAGAGTCCTCCTCTTAGCGTGTGCACGTGTGTGTGTGTGTGTGTGTGTGTGTGTGTGTGTGTGTGTGTGTGTGTGTGTGTGTGTGTGTGTGTGTGTGTGAGTGGGTGAATGTAATGCACATTGTAAAGCACTTTGGATAAAGGCGCAGTATAAATGCTAACCATTTAGCATTTAGAAGAGCAGAACCATGTGCACAGCAGGGGACGGACACGGCTGGGCACGTGGATAGATGGCTGTGTGCACGGAGGTGTCCTGTCCACAAATGTTGAGCGTGTGGCCTGAACCCTGCTGTTGCTCTGCCAAAACGTTTATCATTCCCACTTATCACTGATAAGAGAATCTGTGCCTGGGCACAGCCCCGCAGACACACACAGTGAAATCATGTGTGGGATCACACACACATGATTAGTTCCGGAACTATTGTATATATATAGTCTTTATATATATATATATATATATATATATATATGATACTGAATTGCTGGGCATGTCATAATAGGTGAACATTAAAGGTAGGGTACTGTAAGTGATTTACTTTGGTTAAAATAAGTGTTAAATAGCTCTATATTCTGATAGTACTCATTGCAATAGAATGTTTGTTCAGTAAAAGGAGTCTCCCATGTCTCTCCAGCTCTTTATTAAACAGAATATGCATTTTCAGTGCTCTCTCCTGATTTGCTTAAAATGTGTCACCTACCTGAAAATGTACTATATTCTGTTTACTAAAGAGTTGGAGAGACCCCTGTGACCGAACAAACGCTCTGTAGTAATGATTGATATCAGAATATAGTACTTTAACCTTTAAAAAAAAAAGAAAATCACTTACGCTACCTTCAAGCGAAAATAGCTGATCTACATACAAGCTCACAATTTGTTCCAACACGACGCATTGTGAAGCAATTTGGTCCAGAAAGAGGGGACCAAGTACAGAATAGGCCCCTGGGGAATGAAGTATATAGGGCTTAAGTGGTTAAAATGTAAGTACGACGTGCCTCAGCTTTACAATGAAAGTGTCTTGTTGCTCAACGTCTGAGGATTATAACTTCATAAAGACACTAGACCATACCCGTGGGGGGATATGCGCACATGATCTGGCAACCCGGGAGCCAGCGAACAAAAAAATGCTAATAAACAGCCGAGATGTTGTGTAATCGGAAAACGGGCTTCGCTGTTCCGTGCACATGGTAATGGTGAATGGCTGTGTGTCAGATCAATTGCTCCAGCCACTGAGGAGAACCGGGCAGAACAATGTTGGCCTCACCACCCATGCACTACAGAGGTTTGTCAAATTATAGGAGGATTGGAGCACTCATCACGTCTGCACGCTTATTGTAGGGGGGTGACTGATGTTTCTACAAGCGTCTTCCTCCAAAAACTTTTGGTAGTCTGTTTTATATTCAATACCCAGGTAAAAAGGTACAGTATACTATATCTGAACTATATGGAGCCAAGATGGAACACGTTCTTTTTTACAACTGATGTAGGGCAGAGTTTGAGGGGAAATGAGCAATTAAACTTCACATCTTTCGGCAGAATATTTTATGTGCAATTGTAGACGGCTGTTTGTTCCGACAGCTTTTTTTTTATGACGGTGCAAGCCTATAGGGACGCGTCTTTAACTATCGTCTACCAAAAGAAAAAACCCTTCTGAATGCTGCTGTTTAGTGCATCTCCACTTCACTAGCGATGATGGATCCCACCACACATTCTTACATTGTATTAGAAGTTAAATGGGCCATCTCTGGAGCCCAGAGCTGCAACACTTAACCCATTCAATCCGGGAACGCATCTGTGTCATTTTAGATTTCTTTGGGCTATTCAAAAAATAGCAGATATACAAGCTCATAGCGCGGCACCGAGTGCCGCGCTATGAGCTTGTAGATCTGCTATTTTTGAAAAACCTTGAAAATTTGTCCTATCAGTTATCCTAACTTATGTTGCTATAATATCAGTGGTTCTCAAACTTTTTTCATGTGAAGGACCCTCAAAATGATTGTATTTGGCCACCAAAATATTTTGTTCCACGGACCCCCCAGAAGCAAATATTGGAGTTAAAAATGTTTGCTTTAAAAATATATATACAGTATATATATATATTCAAAGATTTGCAGAAATGTTAAAGATTTCAAAAAAGATATACTGTAGCATGCTCGTAGCGCGGCTCCATGAGCTTGTATATCTGCTATTTTTGAATAGCCAAATAAATCAAAAAATGACACAGACGCGTTCCCGGTGTTAATGAGTTAATGTCTATCTATAAAGACGAGCTTTTGGAAATTGCTGCACTTTTCTCACAGCCCGTTTTTTCAATGCAAAACAACAGCTTGCCAAACAAGATCTGGAGAAGATGTGGTTCTGGCAAGTATATAGCACACAACCAAAGTACACACCTGAGGAAATCTGCCTTAATTGGCTGCTGCCGCTATCATCCATCCTCCAAAGTGGACATATAGCGTAAAACCTATTCCGTTTTTATGCCGGCATTATGTTTCTGGGTTCTCCATCCGTATGTACGTACTTACATATCGTTGCTGTCGGGCAGAAACTCTCTTATCTCCACATTCTCCACGACTTTTTGTGTTTTTTTGGTAAATGAATGCCCTACTTGATTATACGGCATCACACAAAAGTATCAAAAGTAGCAGATCTGCAAGCCAGGCAAGCGGAACGAAGCGACGTGTTTTGAGCTTGTATGAACTGATTAGATTAGTAAGCGGTCTGTACTGTTCTCACTGCTCACTGAATAGTATGATTCAACAAGCTGATAAACGCCTTTCTTCTTCTTCTACGTTGTTTGTAGTCAACAGGTTTTATGGCTTCAAAAGGGTGAAACTACAATACAAAAACATACAAGACAGTGCTTAAGCTAGAATCACTACACAGGCAATCTACACAACAATAATGAACAGCTACACAGATACAATACACAGTGACTCACTGTTATGCAGTTGAATTAAACAAACAACAAATGTGCTAATTCACCCACAAAATATCAGTAAAGATATCTCTACAAACACAAAGTATCAAATACATAGAGGCGACGATGCTCTTGAAAAGAACAAAAATGTAAGCGGAACACTTGGGGTACTTCTGAACATGTAGCTGTGCATTCAACTGATTCTGACTGGGTGCGTTTACATGCACAATATTTATTCATTCAGAATGAACTCATTCCGAATAGAAATGTATACCCAACTGTTTACATGGCACCTGAATAAAAGTATTCCTGTTCCTCAATCGTTTACATGAGCAAAGCATTCATTCGGAATAGAACTCTGGTCATGCGCAGAGTGCTTCGGGGCAGGTTGGGGGCGGGGGACGGCACCGCGCTAGCCAATGACACATGCGAAAAAGAACAAATGCATACCTGTCTGATACCAGTGCGTTTACATGGGCAATGTAGCCCGATTCTATCGGTATATACCAGCCCTTCAAACCCGAATGAAATTTCATTCGGATCAGACCGGTATGGCCATACCGATGCGTTTACATGAGCGAAACGTAGCCACTGAGTTCTGTGTGTTCATGAGTAACACCTGATCTTGGTTGAGTTGATTACTTTGCTCGAGAAGAAACTGAAAATACAACATCGAAATAAAAGCTCGCAGCTCTTAGCCATGAAAACATCAGCCACCAGGGGGCTTCAAATGTAAATACACTAACAAAACTCAAACCATTACTACAAATTAAAGTTACAGTACAGCTGTAACAGAGCTGTCAAAGATCAAAGGTCAAGGCCACAGTGAGCCAAGGGCACAGGAGACATTTCTGAAGTGGGGTGTAAAACTAAGCAGTGCAGCAGTGATGACCCCCACAAAATATAATATTTTGACATTAATATATATATATATTGATATATAATATATTTTTGAGTGAATATGTAGGCTGTGTAGAATATTTGGTGACAAACTGATAAATACAGAACATTGAAATGACCGTACACCCACTTTTTGGTCACTGAAGTTCGATGAATGATGGCCAATGTAATCAGGGATGTAATGATGTGTTTTCCTTCTCAAGTGTGTGAGGAAGTGTATCGTAGGGGTCCCTACGTTGTGATGTGACGTGCTGTGAGCGTGTATAGTTTGGCTATTTTTGTAGATCGGCTATTTTTCTATTTCTGAAACTTTCGTTACATTTCCTGAAAAGTAACGGTTTTGGACATACAAAGTTTCCACCCGACAGAGACTACAGTATATACTATATGTGTCCAGTTGTGTCAGATTAACTTCTTCATCACAACTGAAGATTCATCAGAGCCAAAACATCAAGGTAGGGATGAAGGAGGTTAATATAGATCAATAGATCACTGGAGAGAGAGAGGATTAAAACGGACAGGAAGAACGAGAGAGAGAAAAGAAAAATACTCAGGGGAGGGAATGCGCAGAACAATAGTGTATTTGTGTTTTGCGTGTGCGTGTGCGTGTGCGTGTGCGTGTGCGTGTGCGTGTGCGTGTGTGTGTGTGTGTGTGTGTGTGTGTGTGTGCGCGCAGTGGCGTGCACAGACATTTTGAGGGGCAGGTGCTCAAGTAAATTATACTTTTTTTTGTTTACTTGGTCTGCTCTTTTTTCCCTCTACACCTATACCTTTTTGCCAAAAATAGCCGATCTACAAGCCCACAACGCCTCGCAGCGCGAGGCGTTGTGGGCTTGTAGATCGGCTATTTTTGGCTAAAGTTCTCCTCAGAAAAAGGATGCTAGGTTTCTAGTGGTTATGGTAAAAAGAAAAATCATATCGCATAAAGATTTGGCGGAGCCCCTGTAGTAAACTCTGAGGACCCCCTAGGGGTCCCGGACCCCCTGTTGAAGACACCTGCTGTGCCCTTTTTTCAAAAGGGCACTTCTGGTCAAGAGGGCAAAGGGCAGGTGCTCTAGCACCACCTAGAGTCTATCTGTGCACGTCCCTGTGTGTGTGTGTGTGTGTGGTGTGGTGTGGTGTGGTGTGGTGTGGTGTGGTGTGCTTTGGCAGCATTGGGGGTGGTGGTGGCACCAAAGGGGACAGGAGGGGGACAATCAGGCTTCTCCAGATGGCTCTAACCTTCAGATGAGCCAGGCACCGTGACTGATGGCGGAGTTTAACCGACAACCTTCAGATGAGGCCAGGTGCTGCCGTGACAGATTGGGGGAGTTTAACCGACATGCTCCTGTTCCATCATCAATCTCTCTTTAGCTGATGGAGAGAAGCTGTGACACGTCCCCCTGTTTTCCCCCCATCCATCCTTCCCCTGCCTTCCATTGCCCTTCTCATATTTCCTGACTGATGTCTCTTCTTTTCTACATCTCTGCCACTCCGCCTCATCCTCTGAGATGCATTCTCCTCCTCCCATGACGTGGAGCGGGAGTGGCCGCCACACAACAGGGCTTTTCCATGGCTCAGAATGAAAAGCCCTGGTGGTCGTCTTGTGCGTCTCGTCTCCAAAAGTTGCCGATCTACAAGCTAAGAATGCGGCGCGTTGCAATGTGTGATTTACGCCTATTGCAATCTGGGAACCCATCGCCAAATAAAAAGGAAAAACAGCGCCCTCTGCTGTTTTTTACTCTTTCACTTGGCTCTGGGGGGAGCTAAATGGAGCACCCGTGCGCAAGGAAACCGGGTTATTTGGTCTGCCCTCAGCGCTCCACTTCCGGTGGTGCGCTTATGTTTTCATTCCCACTATTTATTTTTATTTAACCTTTATTTCACCAGAGAAATCACATTGAGACTAGTGTCTCTTTTACAAGTGTGCCCTGGCCAAGAGAAGAGGCAAAATAAAATGTTACACAGCTCTGCCAGTAACGACAATACAGGACATAACAAAACAAAGACAAACATGACATCCGTAATACCAAAGACCTACTACCAATAGCACCAATACAGACTATTTAAAATACTAATAACAACAATACATCATAAAACTAATAAACTAATATAAGACTAAGATCACAGCAATTGCTACTTGTCAAAGCAGGAGCAATGGTTGGAGAATGTGCCCATGGCAATCCTCTTAAAAGACACTAGAGGGATCAATGAAGCCAATTTTAATCTGGTCTGTAGATCGTTCCACGACCAAGGCCCAAAAAACGCAAGGTTTTTTTTCCCTGCCTCAGATTTAGTAGTGGGTACGACATAGCGCATCCAGGCATTCGATCTGAGGTTGAGCGAATTTTGGACAAGATTAAATTTTGAACAAATGTACGAGGGGGAATTTCCAAGAATGGCTTTATATATAAAAGTGTACCAATGTAGCAACCTGCGAGATGCTAAGGAGGACCACCCTACTAGGGAATACAGAATACAATGATGTGTCCTATAGGTGGAGCTGGTAATGAACCTCAACGCAGCATGATAAAGGGGATCAAGTCTACCCAATATTGAGGGACAGGCGAATCGATACACAATGTCGCCGTAGTCGAGTTGCGACATAAACAGGTCAGTGACCAGCCTTTTCCTTGAAGCAAAAGAAAAACAGGACTTCATTCTATAAAAGAAGCTTACTGTGAATTTTAACTTCTTAATCAACGCTTCAATGTGATGATTGAAGTTTAACTTGTTATCCAACCAAATTCCCAGATATTTGTAAAGCACCACCCATTCGATGGTTACTCCTTCCAAGGTGGTGATATTTGGGGGGATAATGTCAGCTCTATTTGGAGTAAATAGCATGGCCTTGGTTTTTTGGCCGTTTAATAGCAATTTGCTATTTACCAATTCATGCTGCAATGAGACAAAGTCTGAGGCCAAGTTTGACACTGCTACATCAAAAGAAGGAGCACAAGAGTACAGAATTGTGTCATCGGCATACATATGATACTTACAATGCTTAGATTGACTACAAATATGATTGACATACAAAAGAAAAAGCAATGGACCAAGAATGGAACCTTGGGGGACTCCTTTCTCAAGGGTGATGGAATCAGAAATGGTATCACCAAATTTGACACACTGTGTGCGGCCAACTAAATAGTTTTTGAACCAACCAAGCACATTTTGGCAAAAACCAGCTTTAGAAAGGACCTTGAGCAGTACGTGAGGATCCACGGTATCGAAGGCCTTACTCAAATCAATGAATAAGGCCGCACAAAAAGATTTCTTACCCAGGGCTGCCCTGATGTCGTCGATAACATTAAGGCATGCCGTTACAGTGCTATGTTTTGCTCTAAAACCTGACTGCATGGGGTTCAAAATAGAGTATGAATCAAGATACTTGGCCCTCTAAGATCTTTGCCAAGGTGGAAAGGTTAGAAATGGGCCTGTAATTGTTTACATCACAAGGATCGCCAGCCTTGAGAAGAGGGGAAACATTTGCTTGTTTCCACTCTTCAGGTAGACTTTGAGTGGCTAAGGAGACTAACAACACTAACAATATTTCTACACGGAACACTAACACCACTTCTCCCAGAGAACATGGATCGTTTTGGTTATAAGCCCACTTGTTTCTATGATAAAAGAGCAAGTTAAAAAGGGAATATATTTCCGTGGTTTTGTCTGCTCCGAGGACGCTATTGTTAAATGAGTTTCGGTTTGTTTTCAGTGGGAAGCGAGAGCAGACAGTAAATCCCGCCCACTACATTTGATTGGGTAAAGTGCGGCCTGCTTCCTGATCTGAAGGCACGCCCACTTGTAGGCCAGTGCGTACACGTTATGACGACCCCCCCCCCCCCCCCCCCCCGACAGATTCAAGCGGAGAGCAGAATCTGTTCTTGAGAGATTACGCCTATTATGACATGTCCATTATCAACCTGTTCTCACTCCCAAGGCGTCACATTTTGCCGCTCTGTCAGTAGTCCTGAAACGTCAAGTTTTGACATGACACGATGGTGAGGACGCCATGGTGAAGTCGCGTGTTGACAAAACTATGCCTAAACCTAACCCTAATCCTAACCCTAACCTCACAAAGACTGTGCGGAGAGAGAAAAAGAAAAGTCGAGAGAGAGAAAAAAACATGTTACCCATGGTGGGATTTCATCTTCGGGAGGTTGTGGTTGCTAGCTAAGCACTGCTACCAGCCAAGCCACCGAGGCAGCTGGTCAAACATGTATTCGAGTAGTATTTGAAGCTCCAATACGTGCGTTTTCGTGATGCATTAGGCAGTGAAAATGACAGAGCGGCAATAACTGATGCCTATGTGTGAGAATGTGTCGCCATTATAGGGATAATAGGGTTCATGTGGCTAACATAACTGTGCACCCTAGGAATACTACAGAAGGGAGAGAAGAATCATGCCGGCTATTACGAAATCATGGTGAATTGTACTTCAGAGCAGCATTGTCAGGGCTATCAGAGATCCATTTTTCAGTCGGTACAGAGACGTGTTCACATCAGCCTTGGCCATTCGTACAGCACCTCATTGTCTCAGATACACGACTTGTGTCAACCCCCCCCTGTGGCTCTTGGCCAACTGGGTTAAATGGTGAGTAATGGCTGGGCGTTACTGGCCTCAGACCAAAGGCACCCTACCGACTTTGCGCTCCGATGGGTGACTAATTGGAAACCAAGCAGCTGAATGAGGTTGAACCCGGTGAAACCCGTTTTCCTCTAGGCCTGTTGTTGCGTGGAGAGAAATGGAGCTCTCTGAGGAGACGTTCGACACTGAAACGTATACAAAATGTCTTCCCTGAAGCCGTTATGTCCTTGTAGGAAATCTTAATTTCGGACAATGTCTATCAACACTGGATGAAATCCTTTAACCACTTTCAACCTGGCAACAAAAAAAAAACATGAATGAAATCTGTGAAACATTTTCGTATTTTTAAATAGCAGTTCCACAAGCTGGTGAAAGGAGGTGAAACAAAATGCAAATTCGCTATCCTTCATATAATGAACTAATTTAATCAAAATGTTTCAATTCCGACCTAGACAATATAGAACGTGACGCTAGTCTTCTTTGTCTGACTTTCGCCTCTTGTGATTGGCCAGAAAAAGAAACGGAAAACCTTGTTCCGCAGTTCTTCACTTTGGCTTCCTATAAGTGAAGCCCTCAAAGCTCAAGGTCCCCATAGGTTCTCTCATCCTGCAGGCAGAAGGTCTGGGGTACAAAACGGGTCCAAGGAGTGCCTGGCGTTTGTGACATGCCGTATTCTCCATTAAAACGGGCCCCCTGCTGAAAGAACCCTTCAGAACTCTGACACCTGATCCCACCCCCTCACTTTTCTGTATCTCTCCACATCCTTAGGATTCAGCCCCCTTCATCCTTTTCATCTTTTAAACCTTCCATTTTCTCTCTCCCCTTTGCTCTGACTTTCTCCACTATAACTAGTGTAATGCTTGGCTTATTCTCTGTTGTACGGCAGTGTCCCACATTTTTCACACACATGACACCGTCGTACGATGAATTATAACACACCGGGGCCATTCGTTTCCTGTGTGATCACTTAGATCAGTTTTCTTGAACACAGAATGCAAATATTATGCGTGATTAAGCGACGCAATTCTTATCTGGAACAAGGTTGATTTCTCACTGGGAATAAAAGCATCAACTATAATGAATAGTTTTGATGTGAAATACTCACCAGCATTTTTTGTATAAATTCATCACGCGCCCAGGACCTTAACCCATTAAGACCGGAGGTTCCGATTCTACAAAATATTTAGATTTTTTTCTAAAAAAAATAAAAAATGAAGAAATATATATATATGCAAAGATTTGCACAAATTTCCCAAAAAATAGCAGATCTGCAAGCTCGTAGCGCGGCACTCGGTGCCGCGCTATGAGCTTGTAGATCTGCTATTTTTGAATAGCCAAAGAAATCTAAAGTGACACAGATACGTTCCAGGTCTTAATGGGTTAAATCAATCTTAATGCCTTTGCACACAGAATCCAATGTGCTTTTTTATTGGTTAGTCAGTTTTTAATGAGTCCGAAAAGGGCAATTGTGCACTGTCACCGTCAAGATGTCGTGTGCAAGAGGTCACAGAAAAAAAATGTGTTTGTTTTTGTCTTCTTCGCTTGGACATAGCCGATTTGTTAAGCTATTTTCACAGAATATTTGGCCTATTATGAGTATGACATGCCCAG
>NC_139949.1:40240573-40243073 GCF_963454915.1 Gymnoscopelus microlampas | reverse complement strand
AAAAAAAAATAGCAGATCTACAAGCTCAGCTATGAGCTTGTATATCTGCTATTTTTGAATGTAGCCAAAGAAATCTTAAAATGACACACAGATGCGTTCCCGGGTCTGAATGGGTTAACGTGGCTCTGGTTATTGTACGGCCAGATCTTTAATTAAACAGACATTTATGATTTTGGATTGCTTTTATTTCACACTTGCTTTGGCAAGGCAAAACATGTGTTTACTCATTCCAATGAAGCCTCTCCTTAGTTCTGTGAAATGAAAGATAAACACCTTTCTGTTTATTGAGGTTTTCTTAATCGTTCTTTCGTCCTTTTATTACTCTCTTCGTTTTCTGTTTTGTTGGAACCTCTTGTGATTAATTTGTTATTATATTGAAGTTTATTTCTCTTTGCGTCTTGATGTCTTAGTGTTTTATGTAAAACACTATACTAATAAACTTGCCTTGCCAATTGCCTTTGAACACACAGAGAGAGAGAGAGAGAGAGAGAGAGAGAGAGAGAGAGAGAGAGAGAGAGAGAGAGAGAGAGAGAGAGAGAGACATGCAGGGGTTACAGTAAATAGATACTAGAGGACCGGCAGTAATTATAACACAACACATGAATTGCGTCCATGGTTGTCAAACTTGAAGAGGATGTTGGTCACCATTTAAGGGTGTGAAATTAATTATGATCAAATACTGAATATGGCTTCATTGGCTCAGTTTCTACAGTGCTCATTAGAAACACGGTGGACCACTGAGATAGAGGAGAATGGCTCAGCAGGGAGAGCAGTGCAGTATTGTACATAGTGCGCTGGTTCTCAACCTGTGGGTCGGGACCTATGTTTGGGTCGTGGACCAATTTTTAAATACGTAAATATCCCCTTTTTTGTTTCCATTTGTTTAAAAACATATGGAAACAAAAGTGTATATATATACATGCAAAATACATTCTGCATAATGACTACTTTCTACTTTTGGTACTTTCCATTTTGATACCAATACTTTTGATTTACTCAAGTAAATTTCGAATACCGGACTTTTACTTGTAACAGAGTGTTACACTGCAGTATTGATACTTTTACTCAAGTAAAAGATTTGAGTATGTTTTTCCACCACTGACAGCGTCACACAAAAGCATCAAAAGTAACAGATCTACTGTCGATCTGCTACTTTTGCTGTTTTTGAATTTTGGATCCTGAAAAGTAACAGTTTTGGAGATATGAGGTTCCCACTAGTAATGTGTCGTTCATGATCGATTCGTTCAAAAGAACTAGTTCATTTGCTGCGAACGCAAACGAGCTCGTTCACTTTCTGAAACTGTTACGTTCGCGAGCGACGTGAAAAAAAAAACGCTCCCACGATGGTGTTTTACACACATCATAAAACATACATTAACCACTTTAGCCCTATTTTATACCTAGGCTTTTGGTTCTTTAAGTATATTTTGATGCCAATACTTTTGTACTTTTACTCAAGTAAATTTTGAACACTAGAAAATAGCGCTACTGAGCGAGAACGGGAACGAATCATTTGAACGAATCATTGCCGTGAACGTGAGCAAAATCGTTCGTTCACTAAAATGAACCTTTTTTTCCCACCACTAGTTCCCACCCGACAGAGACGATTATATTGACCACGTCTAACAAGAACAAACCCTTTCAGTATTACACGCATTGCCTCCAAGATGATTGGCCTTTCCCACACCTACTGTTTCAGTTATGAATAACGCACTTAGCGCTCACAATAGCGAATGATACTGATCATCCCCTCAGTCGTCACTTTACAACCATGCCATCTGGACGGAGATATAACAGCGCTAAACAAACTGCCTCGCTGATGTGTTGTTAGTGTACTCTGGGGACTTGTGTTGTCTTTATGTTGTGTGTTGTGTTGTATTTATGTGATTGTGGTGTTGAAGAGACTTGTTAAATGAACGCTGGATATTGCTGTGCCTGCATTTTCATTGGACTCGCTGCACAATAAAGTCCTCAGTGTTAATTAATTTATTTGTTACTCTTGAGTAGAATGCACCTTTAGCAGAATGTTCAAATATACATTCTACTCAGGATTATACCGCGTCCTTCCTGTGCCAGCCACTTTCACGTCCAGTACTCAGATATTTTAGTATTTAAGTAAAAGTATCAATAACACAACCACAACATAAAAATATTCTGTAAAAGGCCTGTGTTCAAAATGTTACTTGAGTAAACGTACAAAAGTATTGGCATCAAAATATACTTATAGTACCAACATACTAAATGTTTGAAAATAGCAGATCTACAAGCTCACAACACGTCGCAATGCGACAAGTTGTGAGCTTGTAGATCGTAGATTTTCAAATAGCCTTTGTATAAAATAGGGCTAAAGTGGTTAATGTATGTTTTATATGTAAAGTTTATCTGTAAAGTAACTAGTAACTAAAGTTTTCACATAATTGTAGTGGAGTAAAGGTACAATATTTTCCTCAGAGATGTAGTGGAGTAGAAGTAAAAGCATCGAAAATTGGAAATACTCCAC
>NC_139949.1:40038073-40235573 GCF_963454915.1 Gymnoscopelus microlampas | reverse complement strand
TGGACATCTTTGTAAATACTTCACAGTACAGTACAGAAGTGCATCGTACGAATAATAGTGTTCTTCTAACTAAGACATTCACTGAAACATATATATGTTTTCCTATCCATAAATTATGAACTGCGGTTCAACATTCACACTCTCCTTTAGTTTCCCTCTACCAGGCATTTCCTGGTTCTGCAGCCAGACATGATGTTCACACTGCCTTTGTTTATGGCCAGAGATGTTTTTTTTATCTGTTCTTTTGGTACAAGCAAGCCTGCTCCCAAGCTGTGGAATGACCACCCCCCCCCCCCCCAGTCAGGACTGCAGACTCACTCCCCATCTTCTGCCGCAGTCTGAAAACTCACCTCTTCACTATCTGTCTCATCCTCTAGAACTTCTCTTTCCTTCTGTTGCCTATTTAGATAGATTCTAGTTATGTTGTCCAGATTTATGTGTGTTATTTGTTCACATATCGTATGTAAGAAAGTTATTAAGATAGATACTGTATACAGTATGCCGTTTGCTTTCCCACAAATTCTGCTTTCCCACAAAAGTGTTTTATGTAGACAGATGCTACTGTAGGGTTTGGTGTCTTAACCGTTTCTTTGTAGCACTTAGCTGGTTTCTTTGCACTTCCATGTATTTGACCACAGTTAAATCCTCAACCGAGATTGCTCTCAGAGTTACTACAAATGAACACTGTTAGGGTTCATGTCTTTTATGTCTCGTCCACACCAAGCACCAGTAATGGAAGAAGTACTCGTATGTTATTGGTTTACCTATGATCCTAGATTACTGAGGCACCGCACTGTCTCTCTGCATTTGATGTATGTGCTTACCTTGCATACTGTAAGTCGAGCGTCTGCTAAATGCCTAGATCATCTCTGTCGGGTGGAAACCTCATATACAAAACTGCTACTTTTCAGGATTTCAACCATAGCAAAAGTAGCAAATCCACAAGCTCGTTGATACTTTTACTTAAGTAATGTTTTACTTAAAGAGCTGGTGCCATGGTTTTGCACTTTTTCTGTTTTTCACGTGTCTATGAGGTTGATAGAACTTCATTAAGCCCCCTGGTGGTGTTTTTATGGTGTTTTATGTCTTCTCTGACTATTTTGAGTTTCTACCTGGAGGCTGAAACCTTGAGGGTCAAACGTGTCAATAGAAAAACAGCACTTTAGTGACATAGTAAAAACATACCCTCCCCCTCATTATCATTACACGACAGGTGTGGGCATGAGGAGGAGGAGGGACTAGGACAGGTGGGTGGTGCTAAGGTGGTGGAGGAGGTGCTAAGGTGAGAACCAGATATACTTAATGAACTGGAGGCATAAAAAACATAAAAATATAATTTTAACAATTTCTGTATACTTTTTTGGAAAAAATCTTCCTCCTAGCATAACCATAATACCTGATGATTATGTTTTAGGGGGAGAAAAAAATCACTGAAAATCACGGCACCCCGTCTTTAAGTAAAAATATCAAAACCCTATTGTACTGTAGAAATAGTCTGTTACAAGTACAAGTTCGGTATTCAAAATGTACAATTAAAAAGTAAAAATCGTCATTATAGTTGTGGTGTGGACTCGATTTATAGTTATAGTGCTTGGTGTGGATGTCCCTTTACTCCAAGCTTACAATGAGTCACTCTGGATAAAAGCATAATTTGAGCCTAAATTGTAATTGTACAAAATGTCGGCCCTATTAGGCAGTGTACGGGCCACGTTCCAAAGCTGATTATACATTCCTATGGTGGACTGTACACCTGTGGTTCTGACGAAAAGACCCCGTGTCGTCTGTTAAAAGAAAGAGCAGATGCAGGGTGGGAGATTCGGTGTCCCGCTGTGTCGGGGGCCATATGGCCGTCGTCTGCAGCCCTCGCTGTCTGATAACAGCCCTTCCATCTCTCAATCTGTGAACTTCTACGCATCCTTATCTCTCGTACCGAGTCCAGAAAACACTCACCCACACAGCGTGAGCTGCCATGGTCACGTTGCAGTATATGCGCTCACTCACACACAAACACAACCAAGTTAAAAAAAAAGAAGAAAGTTATTAAATGTACACGACATACACACACACACACACACACACACACACACACACAGACGTGCACATACACATCGTCACGCACACAAAATAAATGCTCAGAAAAAAAGGCGTGAGATGCTCGGCGGAGATACAAAGCACACGCGGTTGGAAGGTTCAAAGGGGCAGAGGGGCGTATAGAGAGAGCTAGCAAAGACTCAGATTCATATAGATAAAGAAGAGACATGCAATATCTGGAGTGGTGTTAAAAAGAAGAGGAGGGAAAAAAGGTTCTAGGAAACTGGTCTGGAACAAGACCAGGAGACCTGGTTCTGCCAGACCCAGAAGGAACAAATTCCTAGTAGGCAACACACCTACAAACCACTTTATAAGTTACACACTCCCTGGACGCCACAGCAGAACCTCTGCCACCAGGAGGACGATTTGTGCAAATATTATACATATTTTTTGACAGTACTACTCCTACAGATTTTGTCCAAAAATCCCGCAAATCGGTACACAGTATCTCTATAGTCATTAAACGAAACGGCTATTTCAGATTTTTCATATTCCATCCTGATTAGCTATAAATGGCTTCCAGAGTTTGCAGGAGTGCTCCGTTTTGAACAAAATTACTCAAATCATGAACACAGCATGCAATTTCCTTGAAATGTTGCACGCATATTTCCACTATGCCGAGGAAGAAATTAAAATGTTCAAATCAACCATATGGTGGCGCTATAACAGGCCGATTAGTTTTTTTTTACCTATAACTGCACCGATCTGTGTAAAAGTTTGTAAGCGCACTCCCTAGAGGTCAAGGAAAAACCTTTGCCCTGCATTTTTCACATCTGCCTTTTATAGTGCCACCAGGAGGCCGACTTATGTAAAACACATTTTTTTGTATTACTCCTTCCGATTTTATCAAAATTTCACGCAAATCAGTACACATAATGTCTATAGTCATGGGATCAAGACGGATGTGTTTGATTTTTCATATTCCATCCTGATTGGCTAAGATTGACATCTACAGTTTGCAGTAGTGGCTTGTTTTGAACAAAATGCCGCAAATCATGAACGCAGCATCCGATTACGGTCAAACTTTGCACACACCTTCACACTATGTTGAGGAGCAAATGCCATCCTTTTAACATTGGCCTGTTATAGCGCCACCAGCAGGTCTAATTTAGCAAAACGCATGTTTTGAACAAAATGCCTCAAATCATGAATGCAGTGTCCGATTGCCGTGCAAGGCCTAAGAAGAAATGGCACCCTTTTCACATTAGCCTATTATAGCGCCACCAGGAGGCCACAATAACCTACCTGACCTGACGGAGACCTGTGCTCCGAGGAGCACTTTTTCTAGTTAGATTTTGAAATTAATGTTGTAGGTATGGAGGTGTAAAAGGCTATGTTGAATGTAATGTTGTGACTGTATTATGCACAATTTACAGTTTTTCATCATACTACTACAGTCACACAAGAGTATCAAAAGTAGCAGATTTGCTACTTTTGCTATGTTTGAATTTGAATCCTGAAAAGTAGCAGTTTTGGATATAATGAGGTTTCCGCCCGACAGAGATGATCTAGGCATTTAGCAGACGCTCTTTGTCCAGAGCGACTTACGGTACGCAAGGTAAACACATACATCAAATGCAGAGAGACGGTGTAGTGCCTCAGTAATCTAGGATCATAGGTAAACCGTTAACCTAGCGTCAGTCTAAACATTGTAATATCAACAAAAAGTATAATCTGTACATTGCCTCGGTATAATCTAGGATGCCAGGTCAACAGATGAACCTAGCATCTGTCTAAATAACATGCTATCTATCTAACGACTGCATGGTCGCAATGCACACTATATACTCTACTGACCATAAATACGCATATACTGTAGCCTGTATAGGGATAAACAGTGTGTGATATATCTGGCAGCTGGCACCATGGACAGACCTTTATGAAAGCTGATAAAAACAAATAGTTACCTTCTGCCACACTGTGTCATTGGCAAAAAGTAATGCCAAAATGAACCCATTAAGACCGGGAACGCACCTGTGTCACTTTTTGATTTGAGCTAAAAAGCATTATTTTACACTTTGGCTATTCAAAAATAGCAGATATGCAAGCTCTGCTATTTTTGAAAAATCGTGAAAATGTGCGCAAATCTTTCCCTATATATTGTTTCAAAGCAAACATTTTTAACTCAAATCTTTGCTTCTGGGGGTCCTTGGAACAATTATTTTTTAGATGGGGGTCCGCAGCCAAATACATATAATTTTGGGGGTCCTTGACATGAAAAAGTTTGAGCAACACTGATATAGAAACATACGTTTTTTCCGAAAACTGCGATTTAGAAGACATTTGTAGAATCGGCTTCAGGTCTTAATCGGTTAAACAGGTCCTTAATAATGAACACTATCTCTCCCTCTCTCTTTCTCTCTCTATCTCTCACTGCCGGTTGAGAGAAAGCTCTGGGGGCAAATGAAGTTCTGCTTAGGGCCGTAAGGACTCAAGCCCTGGCCCTGCACTATACAAGCCAACTCTGGAACTCTGCTATCATCACAACAACAAGATGTCAGGCCACGTCGCAATGGCAACGGTTCAGGCGTAAACAGCATAATGAGACCAGTGGGGAGGTGTCGCAGGTGACTGTAACGCTGGGAGTTTGTGCGAGCAGCAGATAAGACCTCGGCAGCCAAGGTGGCTGGAGATGTTTTTGAACTAAAGCTAAAATTAACCCATTTAGACCGGGAAAGAATCGGTGTCATTTTTTAGATTTCTTTGGCCTATTCAGAAATAGCAGATATACAAGCGCACTCGGTGCCGCAATATGAGCTTGTAGATCTGCTATTTTTGAAAAATGCATCGTGAAAATTTGTGCAAATATTTGAATATATCTTTTTTAAAGCGAACATTTGTAAAATATTTTGTTCCAGGGACCCCCCAGAAGCAAAGATTTGAGTTACAAATGTTCGCTTAAAAAAATATATATATTCAAAGATTTGCATAGATTTTCACGATTTTTTCAAAAAAAATTGCAGATCTACAAGCTCATAGCGCGGCACTCGGTGCCGCGCTATGAGCTTGTATATCTGCTATTTTTGAATAGCCATAGAAATCAAAAAATGACACGCGTGCTGCGTTCCCGGTCTTAATGGGTTAACTTCACAGAGGCAGAGCAGATGCGTTATCATCAGACATCCCACATTTATTTATTTAATTTTGTACACTTTGGTGTGACTTCTTTTTTTTCCCCCTCCCTTGGCTATTGGATCCGTTCCTTTCTTCGGTACATAATAATAGACAATTATTGTCCCACTTTGCAGACGCGTCGATCATTTCAAAAGAACGTTACGGGAGAAAGGAGACCTGATTGTCATACTGTACTTTTTTTGCCAACACGAGCAGCGATAGGAACGGATCCAATACTGTCCACGAGCGATGTTTCAGCGCAAGCCGAACAATAATGAACCTTCAGTCATTGTTTCGGTGCGGCCTTGGCCTGGACGGATGAAAAGCAAGGGAGTGCTGAGCAGAGAATTTTTGATTGCAGTCGATCAATCATAAGGATAAAGAATCAACTTAGTTGTGCAAAGAAGTTGGTGAAATTCTTAATTATAAGTATAGGGCATAGCAGTGGCGGCCATTTTCTGGTTCCACTCCAAAATAGTCAATGCATTTTTTCCCATTGACATTTCCAAAAATATTTATAATAATTCATTTAAGCCTAGAACCAAGCCATCCAGGGTCCTGGTGAATCATGACCATAAAACCTTTTTTTCTGTGATTTGTTTTTATTTTATATTTAATTAACTATATTTAATAAATACCCTTTGTTTTTCCGTTTTCCTTTTTTTTCTCCACAGAATCAAACGTTTTATGGTCATGATTCACCAGGATCCTGGATGGCTTGATTCTAGGCTTAAAATAATTTATATAAATATTTTTGGAAATGTCAATGGGAAAAATGCATTGACTATTTTGGGGTGGAACCAGAAAATGGCCGCCACTGCTATGCCCTATAAAAGCTGAAATCTATAGGGCTTATTTTAACGAATAAAACATTCTTTTTTTTTACCCCTTCCTCTCCCCAATTTAGTTGTTACTAGTCCATACCCGTGGGGGGGATATGCGCACATGATCTGGCAACCCGGGAGCCAGCGAACACAAAAAACGCTAATAAACAGCTGACTTTTGGTGAAATCGAAAAACGGGCTTCGCTGTTCCGTGCACATGGTAATGGTGAATGGCTGTGTGCAAATTCAGATCAATTGCTCCAGCCACTGAGGAGAACCGAGCAGAACAGTTTTGGTCTCACCACGCACTACTACACCACGCACTACAAACAGACAGAGGGTTTCTCAAATTATAGGAGGATAGGAGGATGCCAATTGGTTCCTCACTCACATTTCTGTGTTGCCACTGCTGTTGTATCCTACTGTCGTAGCAGTTGCCCATGTAGCATACATGGGCAACTGGCGGCCCGGGGGCCACATGCGGCGGCCCCCACCTTCACTTAATGCGGCCCGCAGGTTAATATGAGAATACTGATATATTATTGATTTCAGCTGTTACGATTCCAAACATGCAAACATGACCCGCTTTAATTACTTATAATTACTAATGACTTAGTCTTTTAGTAGCTCAATGACTAGTATTAAAATTGTATTGCCTTTTTTATGTCCAATGTATTTGTATTTAAGTTCATAAAGTTAACATAAGTATAACTAAGCATTTGAAATTAAATACAAATTTTACTTTTCAGGATTCCAATTAAAAAATAGCAAAAAAACAAAAACAGGATTCCAATTCAAAAGTAGCTAAAATAGCAGATCTACAAGCTCAAAACGCGTCGCAGCGCGACGCGTTTTGAGCTTGTAGAGCTGCTATTTTTGCTACTTTTGTGTGACATAGAATGGGCCAACAGTATATGCAATGTGGCCCTCTGGAGTGAGTGTGGAAATATAGTGGCCCTCTCCATCATCAAAGTTGCCCACCCCTTACGTAGAGCCTTCGTCCTATACTCCTCCCGCCTAACAGGTGCCGGCCCGGCCCAGCCCAGCCCGTAGGCAGTACGTGCATTGACAACTATAACACTCCCCGCCCGGCTTACCTCCCCTGAACACGGGCCAATTGTGTTTCGTGTGGACGCTGGACAAAGCCAGATGCTGCACCACGGTGGATTTTTTTGGGGGGGCAGGCGTTTTACCAGCGCACCACCGAGAGCAATAAAACATGACTTTAACCAGTCTGTTGAATACAATGTACTGTAGCTAGCAGACAGTATTTGCAGTGGTCGGAAGTGGTCTCCTTACTCTTCCATTGAGAACGTTTGACCCTGGTGTTGGGTGTATACGACACCTACTGGAAATTAGATTTGCAAATCTAGTTAAGTAAATCTTAACTAAGATAAAGCCAAAATGTATACAGATCTGAAGTGGGTATGTGTTTTGTAATGATAATCTAAATCTATAAAGTAACTAAAGTTGTAAAATAATTGTAGTGGAGTAAAAGTACAATATTTGCCTCTGAGATGTAGTGGGGTAGAAAATTGGAATAGAAATACCCCAGTAAAGTAAAAGTACCTCAACTTTCCACGTAAGTACAGTACTTGAGTAAATGTACTTAGTTTACACCACTGCACATACAGTAAACACACACACACACACACACACACACGCACACGCACACGCACACACACGCACACACACGCACGCACACGCACACACGCACACACACACACGCACACACACACGCGCGCGCGCACAAGCGCACACACACGCACATGCAGATAAACACACACGCCTGGAGTAGGAAACCGGAGCTTTAGCTAATTACCAGACACAGCAGGCACGGGCAGAGCCATCTCACAGTGTGAGAGAGCTGAGGAGGAGGAAGGGAACTGATGAAAAGACGAGGCACAGGAGCATGAAGGGAAAGGGTAAGGCAAGGTAACGTCCCAGAGGGGACAAATCGGCTTGCAACGGCGGTATAAAAAAAAAAAAAAACGGAACAATATAAACATACGATATAGACATATGGAAACAAGTATATTATCGTCTCTGTCCCGCAGAAACCTCATATGCAGTGGTGGAAAAAGTACTTTTTTTTTTTACTTAAGTAAAAGTATCAATACTGCCATGTACGGTAGAAATACTCTGTTAAGTAAAAGTCCGGAATTCAAAATGTGCTTGAGTAAAAGTATGAAAGTATTTGCATCAAAGTGTACTTAAAGTGGCAAAAGTAAAAGTGCTCATTATACGAAATGTCCTATTTCAAGTTTTCAAATGTATACAAATCTTTTGAAAATAGCAGATCTACAAGCTCACAATGCGTCGCATCGCGACGCATTGTGAGCTTGTAGATCGGCTATTTTCAAATGGTCAAAATGTACATAGGGCTGAAGTGGTTACTGTGTGTTTTGTAATAATAATGAAAAAGTAACTAGTAACTAAAGTTTTCAAATAATTGTAGCTGAATAAAAGTACAATATTTGCCTCTGAGATGTAGTGGAGTAGAAGTAAAAGTATTGGAAATTGGAAATACTCGAGTAAAGTACAAATACCTCAACATTGTACTCAAGTACAGTACTTGAGTACATTTACTTACAGTAGTTACTTTCCGCCACTGCTCGTATGTCCAAAACTGTGTTACATTTCAGGATTCAAATTCAAAAGTATAGCAGATCTACAAGCTGGAGAACTTGTGGATCTGCTACTTTAAACACTTTTGTGTGACGTCGTGGTGTGATCAATAAGGGCGTTAATTTACGGGCGGAAAAAACACAAAAAGTTAAATGGAGTTATAAAGCGTTGGTTCTCAAAGTGGGGTCCGGGGACCCCCAGGGGTACTTGAGGGGGTTCCAGGGGGTCCCCAGCTTAATGATGGACAGGAACCAAATGGACCCTTATGGGTCTGTAACTCTGAGAGTGTACAAATGTAACCAAATGGACCCTAACGGGTCCATTTGGTTACATTTGTACACTCTCAGAGTTAAATTAACAATTAGACTGGGCAAAACCTATAACAATTCGATAAAAGGGTTTACCAAACTTTTCTCAGTTGATTCTTTTGCGTTTTTCCCCGTAGAATCCATTTCTGCCGTGTACATTTTTGTATTGTGCATAATTAATTAGATAATAGTATATTTGCTGCAATTATGCTAATTATCTAATTAATTATGCACAATACAAAAATGTACTCGGCAGAAATGGATTCTACGGGAAAAAAACACATAAGAATCAACTAAGAAAAGTTTGGTACCCCCTTTTATCGAATTGTTATAGGTTTTGCCCAGTCTAATTGGTTTTACAATGTGAATTGGGGTCCCAGAGGTATAAATGCCATTAAATGGGGGTCCGTAGCCCAATGCATGTCAAACTGGGGGTCCTTGAAATTAAAATGGTTGAGAATCACTGCTAGAGAGCCCTAAAAAACCTTCTCTTATTGGGGTCCCTGGCTTATCTTTTCAAATGGGGGTCCGTGGGGTAATAAGTGTCAATTCGGGGGTCCTTGACATGAAAAAGTTTGAGAACCACTGATATAAAGAATATGGAGATGAGAGGTTTCCGCCCCGACAGCGGCGATATACAGCTATAGTGCCGCCGTCACCGCTTGCCGCTGTCACTTGTCGACACAGATGGACAGATAAGTAGGAAGAGGAGAGAGAGAGAGAGAGAGAGAATGGAAAGATAAAATCATGTCGAACAACCACTATCCCTGAATGCATACATATTGACTGCATGTTATGAGGACAGAGAGAGATAGGGAGGGAGAGAGAGAGAGAGAGAGAGAGAGAGAGGGAGAGGGAGAACCAGATTAACAGGGTGGAAAATAAATAGAAAACGTAACTGGGCGATGAGGGACAGGGTGGGTTGGTGGTAAACTAGGGGGACAATGGGGACATCATGGCCACGATGCCTGCTGTCTGCCATGATGTCTTCTGGCGTCGGGCCTGGTATTGACGGAAAGGTCAGCCTTGTCGAATAACCAGACACACTGTTCTCACACCGTGTTTGTGGAGAAATGTCACGCACACACGCATGCACGCACACACACACACACACATACGGTACAAATGCACGCATACACACATGCACGCACGCAGGCAAGGAAGGATGCACACACACACACACAGACACAAGGACACACACACACACACACACACACACACACACACACACATGTTTGTATTACTATACTTGTGAGGACATCAACACTTTAGAACAGCCATGTTATGAATGCCATTTAAAAATAATAATCGCCATTTTTAACCGTAAGCCTAAGGCTGAAAAACAGCAGATCTACAAGCCCACAACGGTGAGCTTATAGATCGGCTGTTTTTCGGTGCATGACACTGGCGCGCAACTAAGTATAAATCATGTTGAACTCTAATTCCAATCCATAAACCTAACCTCTAAATGTCTAATCCTGACCTGAATGTTTTTCTAATTGTAAACGTATCTCTAAAAAATGTTTTTTTTTAACTATAAAACAACCGTTTGTCTTGTGAGGACCAGGAAAACGGTCCTCACAATGTATATTTCTTCAAATTCTACTATACTTGGTCCTCGCAAGTATAGTAATACAAACACACGGACACACACACGCACAATATTCCCACTCTTTGCCTGGTTGATGTCTCAGAACATAATAGTACACCAATGTGAGATGACCGATTGGACACCTGTCCATCACACACACACACACACACAATTAGCATTGAGCAGGGAAGACATGTCCCCTGTGGTATATTGTCCTCTTGCATTATGGTGCCTATACATACATGCATGCATACATTCTCTCTCTCTCTCTCTCTCTCTCTCTCTCTCTCTCTCTCTCTCTCTCTCTCTCTCTCTCTCTCTGAGGAGATGCCACGTTTCTCCATTCCTGAACCATGATGGATTGATCCAAGAAAATCTCAGTATTTAATTTGACTCTGCGAGTGTAGAAATGGACCCACGGGGGTCCAGGCATCCTCGTGCAGGGAGAGAATGTAGAAAGGAAAACTGTAATCCCCTCTTCACATGCGTTCTGTCTGTGGATGCTTTGTGTTTCATCTGACCCCCCCCCCCACCCCCCCCTCTATTTCCAGGCATCCGTTACGGTAGGAATGTATTACAGGTGTGGTGCGTGTTCGCTTGTAAGCAAGAGGAACATCGATTTTCTGCCGCCTTTGGAGGGGAACTGAAGGATATGATGCTGTGAAGTGTGTGTGTGTGTGTGTGTGTGTGTGTGTGTGTGTGTGTGTGTGTGTGTGTGTGTGTGTGCGTGCAATAAGGCGTGTGTGTGTGTGTGTGTGTGTGTGTGTGTGTGTGTGTGTGCACCACTGTGGGAGGACCAAAGGGGGGAAAGAGAGCAAAGAGCTATCATAACAGTGTTCCAAGACAGACACACACACACACACACACACACACACACACACACACACACACACACACACACACACACACACACACACACACACACACACACACACACACACACACACACACACACACACACACACACACAGTATATTTGTTAGACTTTTGTAATTCGTACTTTTGAATACTTAAAGGTAGGGTAAGTGATTTACTTTGGTTAAAATAAGTGTTAAATTGGAACTGGAACACTATAAAAATGAAGCTTAAAAATGGGTACTTTCTTCTGATTGGCTGAGATTTTGACACCTACCGGACAATGTATTTTCTGTTTATTAAAGAGCTGGAGAGACGGGGAGGCATCTGTTACTGAACAAACACTCTATAGCAATGATTACTATCAGAATATAATGCTTTAACCTTTTAACAAAATACTTTTTGTTTTAACCAAAAAATATCACTTACCCTACCGTTAAGTACTTTTAAAAGCATGTACTTTTGAATACTTAAGTATTTATTTTTTAAAGCAAGCACTCCTGTACTTTAACTCAAGTACGAATTTGACAGAGCAACTTTCACTTGTAGTTTAGGTTGATATACTGTATACGTATGAAGAAGTATACTGTAGCCTATGTTAAGAAAATGTCCCCCGTCTGTTTTTATAAATCAAACCCTGACTATATTTGAATATATTACACACTACACTACACTAGATACACATCTACTACATATCTGTGGTTATATGTATATGTGCTGATAGCGGTACCATTAATGGTCATACAGTCCATAGTGTTTTAAATTACGTTTGACGTTAACGGCAGAATCCCATTTCTTTTATTTCTTTCATCTCGCATCTCGCAATTGCAAGAAAAAAAACTCAGAATTATGAGCTGTAAAATGGTAATTGTCATATATATAGGGCCCTATCTAACGCTCAGCATAAAACGGTGCAAAACAGGTGCCATTGCTAATTTACGACCGACAGAGGTGTCGTTTTCAGAGAGAGAGGCGACAGAGGTGCCAGCCGCCCACGTTGTGTACTGTAACGTGCGCCCATGGGCATGTTGGTTCAAAATAGGTGGTTTTAAGGCATTGCTATACAGAGGTCTTCAACAGGGGGTCCGGGACCCCTAGGGGGTCCTCAGAGTTACTACAGGGGGTCCGCCAAATCTTTGTGATTTTTACATTAACCACTTCAACCAAGCATCCCTATTCTGAGGAGAACTTTAGCCAAAATTAGCAGATCTACAAGCGCACAACGCCTCGCGCTGCGAGGCGTTGTGCGCTTGTAGATCTGCTATTTTCGGCAAAGTGTTTCGGTATAGGGGGAAAAAAGAGTGAAAGTACAGAAAGTACAGAGTGAAAGGTCAGGTTTACTAAGTATTGTTTTTAGAGCATGGTTAAATGTCTGGAAATACACATTAACATGAATCCAACATGATAGTGCTATGAAACAAGTCTATGAAGCTGCCTATGAAATCTATGAAAATAAAAAAGACTTTATACAATATATAATGTGGGTCCCTGCTTTCTCTCTCTCTCAACCAAGGGGTCCTTGGCCTGAAAACATTGAAGACCCCTGCTATAGTATCTACAGTAGAGGGAAAGGGAAAGTGACCAAATCTCAGCACAAGGCATCGTGGCTAATTTTTCTGATTCACCACATGAACACTAGTGTCCCTAAACTGGGCATGTCATAATGATAGGCGAAGATTTGGTGAAAACACATGAGCGTTCAGGGCATGGATCTTTAACAGGGGGTCCAGGACCCCCAGGGGGTCCTCGGAGTAAAATCTACATTAGCCCGAAAATAGCAGATCCACAAGCTCATAACGCCTCGCGCCGGCGTTGTGAGCTTGTAGGTCGTCTATTTTCTGAGAGTTGGTGTAGAGTTGGTGTAGAGGGAAAACGAGCGGACCAAGTACAGAGCCAACGTTCAAGTTGACTAAATTGAGGGTTTAGATGGTAAATAAATGGTAAATGGTGCATTTACAGTATATATATTGTGCATTACATTCAATGCAAGGCACCAACCTGCTCATCGGGAACAATTAGGGGTTCAGAGTCTTGCTCAAGGGAGACGTTTAAAAGGTTAACTGTCTGAAAATACACATTAGCGTGAATCCAACATAATTAATAGAAAAGATGTATGTATGTATGCATGTCAAACAAGTCTATGTCTATGGTTGATGTCTAGGAAATCTATGAAAAATGTTAATCTGCAACACAATTTTATACAATATGTAGTGGGGTCCTAGCCTGGTAAACCCTCCCTCCGGAAATCTCCGGAAAAAGTTGGGCGGGAGTAATACCGTTGACTGACAACCACTTCAGCCAAAGATCGTTTTTCCCCTTCAGCCAATCAGCAGTTAATTTTTACCACCTCCAGATTATGTGACGCAACGGGACTTTTGAGACGGCCATGCCCAAAATAGGTTGCCTTATTGGGATACATGCGTGTCACTGCCCGCCCCTGCCGGTTCTCTAAATTTATAGGCTCTGTCATGATTAATTGACCACATATATGAAGTTAAACAACTAAATTCTATCCAAACGATATCTTAAAAGTAAATTCCGTGCCTCAAAAACGAAGTTTGAGAGCGTTTTAAAAACGAAAGTAAACAGTGTAACTGGCCACAGAAACAGTGGCGGATCGTTCCATTTTTGTCGGCTGCACTCGGTCCCATTCGGGCTCACTCGTAATCACCACCTGATTGGCCAACTGGCGCTATCAATCACAGAACGATGTGCGACGACGCTGATAGGCTCGTCAGTTTGGCGTACACAGCCAATATTGCAGAATGGGCGTTCAGGCCAGACTCACTCCTGAAATCAAATGGAAATGAGATTTCCGGAGGGAGGGTTTACCAGGCTAGTGGAGTCCCTGCTTCATCTCTCTCTCAGCTAGGGGGTCATTGGCCTGAAAAAACATTGAAGATCCCTGGTGTAGAGGGAGAAGGGGGCCAAAGATAGACCCCTGGGTGACCCCAGTGAACGATATATAACACTTTATGTGCACCAGCGGTTCACATGCATTGCACTGTACACTGTGCTTGCAATCAAAATCCACCTGAGTTTAGATGGCGTCACGTTCAAAGCATCACTTTCAACCTGGCAGATGAAACTGCTTAGAGACTCATCATTTGCATATGAACAATAAGAACGAGGTGAACAGTGGGCTGGCGTGCGTATTTCAGCACCATGCACGGAGGAGGGGAGTGAGTGAGCGGAGTGAGAGTGAGAGAGAAAGACAAACAGACGGAGAAAATGTATATTTCAATAGTAGTCCGCATTTTATTGCTGACAGAACATATGTTTAACCCATTAAGACCGGGAAAGCATCTGTCATTTTAGATTTTAACTACTTTAACGTATAACCTTTAAGACCGGGACCGCATCTGTGTGTCATTTCAAGATTTCTTTGGCTATATAAAAATAGCAGATATACAAGCTCATAGCGCGGCACCGAGTGCCGCGCTATGAGCTTGTAGATCTGCTATTTTTGAAAAATAAAAATAAAAATTGTGAAAATCTTTGAATATATATATTTTAAGCGTTAGGATTTAGAAAAAAATATGTTTTAATCGGCCTCAGGTCTTAATGGGTTAATTATCTTATACTTTGGCTATTCAAAAATAGCAGATCTACAAGCCCATGGCATAGATCTGCTATGTTTGAGAAATCTTGAAAATGTGTGCAAATCTTTGAATATATATTTTGTAAAGCGAACATTTGTAACTCAAATCTTTGCTTCAGGGGGGGGGGGGCCTGGAACAAAACATTTTGAACATCAAAACTTTTTTTCTAAATCCTAACAGTATGTTGCTATATCAGTGGTGCTCCAACTTTTCCATGTCAAGGACCCCCAAAATGATTTGTATTTGGCCGCGAACCCCCATCTCAAAAATATTTTGTTCCAGGGACTCCCAGAAGCACAGATCGGAGTAAAAAATGTTTGCTTTAAAACATATATATATATTCAAAGATTTGCACACATTTTCCAAAATGTTTCAATAAATAGCAGATCTACAAGCTCATAGCGCGACACTCTGTGCCGCGCTATGAGCTTGTACAGTATTATCTGCTATTTTTGAATAGCCAAAGAAATCTAAAAAAATTACACTGATGCGTTCCCGGTCCCCGAGTACCTGCGGCTCAAATGTTCAAGGACCTCTTGTCTTTGAAGAATTTTGTGAACCCATGCCCTTCTGGTTTTCTTTATCTGTCTCTATGCAACAGAGTGTACAGCAGTAACAGGTCATCAACTGCCAATTATGAATTGCTATGCAGTAGGCAGAGTTGTACCGATGTTCCCTCCCTGTTGTGCTTTAATACGATACGGTAGGTGGTTTTTAAGGGAAAGGGCATGACATCTTTAAGTTGATAAGATATCACAGATATCGCAAAACTGGAGTTGGGTGTCCGTCAAACTGTGTAGCACAGGGGTCTTCAACCTTTTCAGGCCAAGGACCCCCCTAGCTGAGAGAGAGATGAAGCAGGGACCCCCTCTATATTGTATTAAATTTAGTTTCAGATTCAACTTTTTTTGTTTACTTGGTACTGCTCTTTTTTCCCTCTACACACCTATACCTCTTCGCCAAAAATAGCCGATCTACAAGCTCACAACGCCTCACGCTGCGAGGCGTTGTGAGCTTGTAGATCTGCTATTTTTGGCTAAAGTTCTCCTCAGAAAAGGGATGGTAAAGTGGTTATGGTAAAAAAAAAAATCTTATCACACAAAGATTTGGCGGGCCCCCTGGAGTAACTCTGAGGACCCCCTAGGGGTCGCGGACCCCCTGTTGAAGACCCCTGGTGTAGCACCATACGTATATTGTTTAAATAAGGCCTTATAACTGGGAGTTCTATCGTATAATATACAATAAATGACAAAGAAAATGAATGAAAGTCAATAGAATTGTTTCTGTGTCTGTGTGTGTGTGTCTGTGTGCGCGTGCGTGCGTGCGTGCGTGCGTGCGTGCGTGCGTGCGTGCGTGCGTGCGTGTGTGCGCGTGTGTGTGCGTGTCAGATTTGTGTCAGCGCTGTAATTTGTCTGCGCTGAACCGTGCTTATTGTTGTCTTAGTAAACTGAGAGCAATGAATGTTTCGCTCAAGATGCGTTTGATAACAGGCGCTCTGCCCCGTGAATTCAATTAATTTCCCGTTTCTCACAACCTTTCTCCCTCCCTTTGTCTCCCTCTACCATTCTCCTCAGCCCCCCTGACGCCCCCCACCCTCATTACGCCTACAGTACATGCCGCCCATTCAATTCAACGTCTCCTCTCTCCTCTCTCGCTCAGGTTGTGGCGGTGTGGAGCTACTGCTTGTGCTGTGTGGCCTGGACCTCTCTCTGCCCTGCCCGCGCCACTGTATCTGCTACACGTCGCCCAGCACCGTCTCCTGCCAGGCCACCAACTTCGCCGCCGTGCCCGAGGGCATCCCCGCCCAGAGCGAGCGCGTCTTCCTACAGAACAACAAGATCCAGAGGCTGCTCCGGGGCCACTTCTCGCCCACCACCGCCATGCTGTGGCTGTACTCCAACAACATCTCCTACATACAGCCCTCCACCCTCCACGGCTTCGACCGCCTGGAGGAGCTGGACCTGGGGGACAACCGGCACCTGAAGGCCCTGGCGGCGGACACCTTCCAGGGCCTGGGCCGGCTCCACGCCCTGCACCTCTACCACTGTGGCCTGCTCAGCCTGCCCGCCGGGATCTTTGAGGGTCTCCACAATCTGCAGTATCTCTACCTGCAGGTATTTGGATATTTTTTTTTTTATAGATTGTGGATCTGGATCTATTTTTTTTTTTTTAAAACACTATATTTTTATTTTCCATGTCTAACAGACAATAAACATGTATACTGTATCCGACATGTTATGTTACTGCGATAGTACCACATTTTCTCTAGAGCAGTGGTTCTCAAACTTTTTCATGTCAAGGACCCCCAAATAGACACTTATTAGACCGCGGACCCCCATTTGAAAAGATAAGTTAGGGACCCCCATAAGAGAAGATTTTTACGGCTCTAGCAGTGATTTCAACCATTTTAATTTCAAGGACCCCCAGTTTGACATGCATTAGGCTACGGACCCCCATCTAATGGCATGTATGTCTCTGGGACCCCAATTCATATTGTAAAATCAATGTTAATTTGACTCTGAGAGTGTGCAAATGGAACCAAACGGACCCGTCAGGGTCCGTTTGGTTCCATTTGTACACTCTCAGAGTTACAGACCCGTAAGGGTCCATTTGGTCCCTGTCCATCATTTAGCTGGGGACCCCCTGGAACCCCCTCAAGTACCCCTGGGGGTCCTCGGACCCCACTTTGAGAACCAATGTTGTACTGTATCCGACATGTTATGTTACTGCGATAGTACCACATTCTCTCTAGAGGAATCGGATATTATGATGTTTTGACTGCTTTTTTTAACCACATGAACCCTAGCGTTCCTATTCTGGATATGTATGTCATGTAGGTGAACATTCACCAAAAACAGGCGTTTTGAGAACATTTAAGAACAATAGCAGATCTACGAGCTTCTGTCATCAAGCGTTTTGTGAAGTTTTGGGAAATTATTGAAAGTCGAACTTTGCCCGATATAGGGATGCCAGGGTTGATGTGGTTAAACCTATTCAGGGAGGGTTTACATGCATGGACCTAGTTGAGGTTTGAAAGGATATCGTACAAGTGCTAATACAAATGCAAATCTGCTTATCGAATTCTGTCTCTTGGTTAAAACTATTTGTCAGTGAAGAAAAAAAAAGATGTATTGCTATTCAGTGCACTTGTTGACAGAAATTAATTCAATTTCAAAATTAAAACAAGCTGGATCAAAGATTTGGGGTGAAAATATTTGATAAGGGATTAGTTTGACTCTGAGCTTATCAAATCAGAATCATTTGCCTACTCAAAACCCAGACCCTAGGTATTACAGAAACACCCTGTTTAACATACAACGGCGCTACACCAGATACAGCAACACAGTCTTGCTTAAGCTAAAGATTCCTAATAAAGAAGATACCGTATTGCACGCCTCACCAAAAGTATGAAATGGTTGCTGACACACTCAGGTATTGAATAAAGTAAACTTTGTCCTCATTCGTCTATCTGCAAAATGCCGTTTCAGTGTCAGAATGTTGTGGTCTTATGAGGAATGGTTCCAATTATGAATTTCAGTGACTTTGGGGCAAAACAATCTGTAATACCATGTGCTCCTGTTCACTTATTCATTGGAATTAAGAGATTCAAGACCTGCAAAAGGTGCGGGCACCCACGTGACGTAGCTCTGGTCCATACTAGCGTTAGAAGGAGTTCTCCTTAACGTGACTATGACTTTTCGGGCCTTGCCCGCATACCCCTGGTAGCGCAGCCTCTTGACTGTAGTAAAAAATACAGAATACACTTTCGCTACTCACCAAAACAAAGATGGTTTTAAGATGTTGAAAGCCTACGTTCCTTGGTGGGAACACTTTGAGCCCCCAAACCCCCGTCTTAAACACACTTTTTGGCCAGAAAAGAAAATATTCCCCCAGGTGGAAAACATTTTTAGTTACTCCACTGCGCTCCTATGGGCGGCAGTGGCGCAGGGGTAAAGTGGCCGGTACAGCGGCCGGATGGTAATCGCGAGGTTCCCAGTTCGATCCCAGGCTCCCCCAAAGTTAGTGTCGAAGTGTCCTTGAGCAAGACACTGAACCCTAATTGCTCCCGATGAGCAGGTTGGTGTCTTGCATGGTTTCCTCCGCCATCGGTGTATGAATGAATGGGTGAATGTAATGCACAATCCATGTAAAGCGCTTTGGATAAAAGCGCTATATACTGTAAATGCACCATTTAGCATTTTACCCCTTTTCTATTGAAAAGATCTGAGCTACACATGATGCAGATACGGGAAATCAATCAAAGTTTTGGTTTTCTGTGTCGTGTCTTGGCTTAGCTCACTTGTGGAGAGATAGAGAGAGAGAGAGAGAGAGATGTTATTGAGCTAACCCCCATCACTCGTCGCATATAATCATGTGATTCTATTCATGCAGATTCCATACCTGCAGGATACAGCCACATGATAACATAATGTATAGATCCACACCTGGCACAGCACTGTATGAATTGGGGGGCTGATCAAATAAGCCTTTTAATCATCCCATGTGCACCAGAAATGGATCATGCTCCATCCCCTACACAGTGTGTACCTGTGGTGCTGTTAAAGGTCTACTGCTGGGTTCTATAGCTACAGCCACTCTAATGATATATTCATGAATTCTATCTCAGGAGAAGAATGGAATTTTAAATATTGATGTGGGAAAATGCATTCATTCAATAGTAGGAGCTTTCATACTGCATGTGAATGTGTGTGGAGCCTCTCATATGTACTATTGTTTGCAAGGAAACGTCAATAGATATTAACTTCGTATGATGGGGCTAAAAGTCACACATATCGAGCTAACGCAATGCTTTAAAAATATATTGAGGTTTATATGGGCACAAAACATTGGGCTTTGTTATTATTACCAGGTTATAGCATCGGGTATCAGCCAGATATTTCATTGGTAGGAATTTATGAATTTATTATTGATGTTGACAAAACTACTGGTGTCATATTGAGTGCTGTTTGCTAGATATTTTTCAAATGCTTAGATCTTTTTTTGGTGCATCACACTTCTTCAACTATTAGGACATGCTTGTTGTTTTATACCAGACACATCTTTCACATCTCTTCTGTTCCAACAATAGTGGTGGGAAAAAAAGTTCATTTTAGTGAACGAACGATTTCGTTCACGCTCACGGCAATGATTCGTTCAAATGATTCGTTCACATTCTCGCTCAGTAGCGCTATTTTCTAGTGTTCAAAATTGACTCGAGTAAAAGTATTGGCATCAAAATATACTTAAAGAACCAAAAGTAAAAGTACTAACATATTTGAAAACAGCCGATCTACAAGCTCACAACGCGTCGCGATGCGACGCGTTGTGAGCTTGTAGATCTGCTATTTTCAAATAGCCGAGGTATAAAATAGGGCTAAAGTGGTTAATGTATGTTTTATAATGTGTGTAAAACACCATCGCGGGAGCGTGAACGTAACAGTTTCAGAAAGTGAACGAGCTCGTTCACATTCACGGCAAATGAACTAGTTCCTTTGAACGAATCGATCATGAACGACACATCCCTATCCAACAACACCACTCACACCTCTCTCGTCTTCCGTCCCTTTTCTCTCGACTCATCCTTCTTCCTTTCCTTTCCCTACCCATTCCCCCATCTTCTGCAACCTCTCCTCAACGTCCCTCCTCCTTAAATCCCTCGTTTCTCTCCACCCTCTCACAGGACAATCAGCTGGAGTTCCTGGAGGACGACCTCTTCATCGACCTGCTCAACCTCAGCCACCTCTTCCTGCACGGCAACCGGCTGTGGAGCCTGCGCCAGAACACCTTCCGGGGCCTCGGTGTGCTCGACCGCCTGCTGCTCCACCAGAACCGCATCCAGTGGGTGGACCGCCAGGCCTTCCACGACCTGCGGCGCCTCACCACCCTCTACCTGTTCAACAACTCGCTGACCGAGCTGGCGGGCAGCAGCCTCACGCTGCTCCCGGCCCTGGAGTACCTGCGGCTCAACGACAACCCCTGGGAGTGCGACTGCAAGGCCCTGTCCCTGTGGGACTGGCTGCGGCGGTTCCGGGGCTCCACCTCCTCGCTGGCGTGCGTGCTGCCGCCGGAGCTCGCCGGCAAGGACCTCAAAACCCTGAGGAAGGAGGAGCTGCCCAGCTGCCTCCCAGGAGAGAGCCAGAGGGGGGAAGGAGGAGGAGGAGGAGAAGGAGGCGGCGGGCCCGGTAGGGAGGGGGAGGAGGAGGAGGAGCCGGGAGAGACGCTGAACCACCTGAACCGCCACCGCAGCCGCCACAACCACCACCAGCGGCCGTACCTGCCCCACGGGGACCAGTACAGCCTGCTGCCCACCCCGTCTCCCCTGCCCCAGCCGGCCAAGGGGGGAGGACGCCGGAACTGCACCCGCCGGGGCCGCAAGGGGAAGGGGGGGCAGAACGAGGTGCAGCTGGGGGGGGACAAAGACTACAGCACGGCGGACGGAGACAAATATGACCTGTCGGCGCCGCGCAGGAAGAACAAGTGCATCCCGAGGACTTCCGTTGGCCCACCGAGCGGGGTTCAGAGGGCCAGTGACGTCGCGGCGCCCCGCCTGGCGTGTTCGGTACTCTGTTTCCCATTGGCCGTGCTGCTGACGCTCGCCTCTCTGATCCCATGCTGAAACGGGAGAATGGACCTGTTTACTGGTGTTGATACAACCTATTGATTCAATCTCCTGACCAACCCTGCTCTGGCTCTCAATGAGGCATTTGTTCATAACTCTGTGTGTGTGTATGTGTTTGTGTGCGTGCGTGTGCGTGTGTCTGTGTGTGTCTGCGTGTGTGTGTGTGCGTGTGTGTGTGCATGCGTGCGTGCGTGTGCGTGCGAGTGTTTGCATAGTACACGTAAAGAGCATTATCGATTGCATTATCGATTGTCTACTGTTATTCCTGTGGATTTCAAGTGCAGGGATAATATTTAGGAGTCGCGACAGTCAGGGAAAACCAATTCAGCCCCATTGCTCTTTGATGATGTCACAAAAGGGAAACAACAGGAAGTCATTACACTCGTCTCATCCCATAGCCACAACTGTCTCGAGAGCGTGGCATTGATCGTCTCTGAGAATTTATGTACTCGTGAAAAGACTTACACAATAAAGGGGAAATAGAAAAGCCACAACATCGCTGCTCGGTATACAACGCCAATGAATCATTCCACATGGCAGGGACAACAACTGACAATAAAGATGAAAACAGCACAATCTGCCCTCCCCTTCTCCACGCTGGGCCCTTCTACACAGAGCAGGACTCTATGTGCGTCTCGGCGCTATCCGTCATTCACGTGGAAACGACAAAATGAGCATCTGTAATGTGTCGGCTGTTCAGTCCACAGCACCGTAAAACCTAGCGACGGAAAAAAAGAAAAGAAAAAAGGGGCAAGTGGCTTTGAAACGAATAGTCACAGAAAAGCCCCTCTGCAGTAAGAACATACTGTACATATATCAACCCCTAACGTGTAAATCACCTCGCACAAATTTGAGACTATACGGAAGAGTGAGCCCACTTGCAGTCCATACTGTGGCATGCCTGCAGCCCTACACTGTAAAATGAGTGTTAAATTAGCTCTGCGAGTACAGATGTCACCAAATGGACCCGTAAGGTTCCATTTGGTTAGCCTGGCATGGCAGATTCGTCTGGTTTCCAGGCTACCTTTTGGTGAACTTTGTACTCTCTCAGAGTTACAAATGCATAAACTTTCACAGATGATTTCTCTACGTTGTTTGTGGTCCATTGGTGTGGCGGTACAGCCTCTTATAAATGCCAATACATCAAAATAACTTTGAGAGCAGAGGCGCGACGAGCAGTCGGAGCAAAAGTTGCTTGGTTATGCTAAAAGCATGCCGTTTCGGTCTAGGGGAGGCAGATGAAGGTCAGCTCATCAACAGAACTGATGAAGGCCTCACCAGACCGAAACATCATTCTTTTAGCATAACAATGCAACTTTTGCCACGACCATTGAGCGGTGTCGCGCCTCTCCATCTCTAAGCTCTGGCTTTTATTTACTGCTGCGCCTCATCTCAGAGCTGCTCGAGCATGATTTTTCCTCGTCAGATTCACATATCGAAACAGCCCCCATGTGATAATCGTCCCATTTCTCTTGGTCTCATTCCATGTCCATCTGATATAGCCTTTGATAACTGATCCGTCATAGCGAATGAGAGACTGAATGAGTGACTGAGGACCGAGTGACTGAGTTATTGTGTTTGCATGAGCACATGCCGTTGGGAGTGTGTTTTACATGGTCTGAGACCACCGAAGCCATGATGGCAGATATTGTAGGAGATACGCAGATGAGTGAAGAGTGCCTAAGGTTGCCCAGGGGTCAATGAAGAGGTACTTTAGAGGTCAAAGACTGTTTCATTCACACGGCAGACCTCACTGGTTTTGCTGACTGAGGTCTCAACCTATACCTGCACATTCAAGCCTGACTCATTTTGCTCAGCTGAGCTGAGACTGCTTAAAAAAAGAAAGAAAAGCCCAACTTCCCAAAACTGTTATGCACTTTTCTCTGTGTCGTTCCTTGGAAACAGGCGGAGTGGCGGTGAAGTAAAGAGCTGTCCCCGTTTGCATCAAGCAAGGCTAGAATCACACGTAGTTAACTCCATCAAAAGCACCAGATTTTTAATAAAACTGCTTTTATGCTGGCACTGGTTCAGAGTGGGTTTTGCACAGTGGGCAGAGATACAGAGACGTGATACCGACGACCGGCACCACAACGACAGCTGTCCGGCTGGCCGCGCTTGACTCACGAACGGCATCGCATTAATCTCAGCGAAAGGACTTTCTAAAAAAAAGCAGTGATGTCAAAAGCAAGGCAAATGGACTGACAAACTGCCACGGACGTTTCCATTTCGTCCCCCTTCCGGGTGGAATTGGGAGTGTTTTCTGAAGAAGAAAAAAAAGGAAAAAGAAAAACTTGTCTCGAGGATGAGCAAGACTGATCAGACAGTGTAACACTACCGCTGCTACTGAAAGTCCGTGCAGAGCTGGTTCTAGAATGGAGCTTCTAGACTGATCTTTCACGAGACCATGAAATAGGCTCTATGCACAGCAGCCATATTGGACAGAAATTGGGCCCCTTCCTTGCTTCCTTCACAGGTGTCACCAATGACACTAATGAAGGCTCTGTTCCATTTAGTGTAGCACAGTGGTTCTCAAACTTTTTAATTTCAAGGACCCCCATAACTCTCAGAGTTACACCCTCTCAAGGAACCATGAGGGTCCCTGGACCACACAATATCAGCACCCTGACTCTGTTTGACCAGAATGGAACAGAGCCTTCATTAGTATCATTGGTAACACCTGTGAAGGAAGTAAGAAGAGGCCCAATTTTTCTCCAAAATGGCTGCTGTGCATAGAGCCTATTACAGGGACAGTGGGGACTGAGGGACATGGCAACCCCTATACAGCGAACTGGCGTGGTTCAAGCACATCCTCCTATTGTATACCATATCACTCACCTTCACAGCGTACCTGTTCCCCCCTGTAGGCCAGGGCTCGCAAACCCAGGGCAGAGGCTACTAGTCCACAATTACACCACAGACACACCGCTTACAGGCTTCAGCTTTATGAGCTGATCTAAAAAAGTTATTCCACTGACATCATCAAGTCCTCGGTGGCTGAAGGTGAAGCAGACCTATTATAGATGCACACACACAGGTCATACTGGCAAAGCTACAGTACGACTAACTTGCCAGTGATGAGGACGCTACGCGTTTCCTTTTTCGTTTTTTTCTCACTACTGTTGGCGTTCCAAAATAAATCATTTCGCTAACATTTTGACAATGGGAGGCAGCCTCCCGTGAAGGCTAAAGCATGTCAACATTGCTAACACTTGGAAAATTACAAATTAAATGTTCCGATTAGCTCTGCTGGTGAGCAAAAGTTTTTTTATGTGTGTGGGTTGGAACAGGGAACCTATGGACATGTGAAGAGGGATCGTGTTCTGACTGTACGTACGTGTTTTAACACTAAGCCCCGGCCTGTATCTCTCTCTCTCTCTCTTTCTCTCTCTGTCTCTCTCTCTCTGTCTGTCTACATTAGAGCAGGAGGGGATGAAAGAAAGCCTGTCATTGGTGTCTTTTCTCCTGACATGTAGGCTTAGAGACCCTTACTGGTAACCTTTGTCTGTGCTGCTGTGAACCCAGAGGTGATGGTGTAAAATTGACTTTTGTGTCCGTTTTGTTCCTGTGAGGGTGATTTCGTTTTATTTTCAATTTTTTTGTTTAGTTTTTGTAACAAAAAGAGAAAAAAAACAACAACAGAAAAACAGCACTCTCCGTTGAAGCCTCGTCGTTGGAGAGCCGGGGCTGCACCATATTCTTTTTCTATTATTATTTCTATTTTTCGTTCTTTCTTTCCCTGCTGTTCTGTCTTTTCTTTGTTTAGCTGACTCATTCCAGATAAATGCTGCACTGTTCTGTCCCCATTTGCCCCCATCCCCCACCCCTTTCTCCCTTCCTTTTCCACCATCCTGCAACTCATATTTGTTTCTCTCCCTCTCTCCCTGTTCTCTGCCTTCCTTCCTTCCTCCCGCCCTCCCTCTCTCATCTTGTTCTCTTTTCTTCCCTCCTTACCACCCTACTTCCTTTGTCCCACCTTTCGTCCTTAGGCCCTCCCTGCCTCCTTACCTCTCTCTCTCTCTCTCTCTCTCTCTCTCTCCACATCTCTGTCAGCTCTCCCTCTGTCTTTCGTGGTCTCTCCATCTGCCTCTCTTCCTTTGTGCAGCCCAAATGTTTTGTATGTGGTTATCAAACAATGCCAGACTCAAAAGCTGTTTATAAATAACATTAAACGGAAAAGTGTCCTGAAATGGCTGATGTGGACTGTTTGCCTTTGTTGCTGTGCAAGCGTACGTGTGTGTTTGCGTGTGTGTGTGTGTGTGTGTGTGTGTGTGTGTGTGTGTGTGTGTGTGTGTGTGTGTGTGTGTGTTTGCGAGTTTGCGTGCATGTGTGGGTGCGTGCATGCGCGCCTGTGTGTGTGTGTGTGTGTGTGTGTGTGTGTGTGCATCTCTGAGTGTTTCTCTGTGTGTGGCTAGATAGAGTACCAAAATGAGTCCTGGGGCAGAATGATAAGGTGATGAAAAGGAGGAGAGAAGAAAAGCAAAGTGTTTAAAAAGCAGAAGCAGACATATTCAGATGGGAGGAAACACGCCCACGTTGATAGGCCTCATGTGTTTCCTGGACTCCTGGATACCTGCCCTACTTTCACTCAGACACTCCACAGCCTCGCATGAAAAATGCATCAGAGATGGCACGTGTACAGTACACACAAACACGCACATGCGCAGTTGCGCACGCACGCATGTTTGTATTACCAAGCGTGTGAATATATGAAAGAAATTAGGACGGCAATTTTAAAGATGGTAATTTTACACACACACACACACACACACACACACACACACACACACACACACACACACACACACACACACACACACACACACACACACACACACACACACACACCTGTACAACTGTATTAGCAATTTAGCAAGGGGGGCATGAGGGAGGTTTCTCTTGTGAATGCATGTGAGTATGTACTGTACTTGCATGTCAGTATCATGTCGGTTTTATGGTCAGTTTCATGTCAGTATCATGGTCAGTATTATGCTCAGTATCATGTCAGTATCATGTCAGCAATATGGTCAGTATCATGTCAGTATCATATAATATGGTCAGTATCATGTCAGTATCATGTCAGTAATATGGTCAGTATCATGTCAGTATCATGTCAGTGATATTGTCAGTATCATGTCAGTATCATGTCAGTGATATTGTCAGTATCATGTCAGTATCATGGTCAGTATCATGTCAGTGATATGGTCAGTATCATGTCAGTATCATGGTCAGTGTCATGTCAGTATCATGACAGTAATATGGTCAGTATCATGTCAGTATCATGGTCAGTATCATGTCAGTAATATGGTCAGTATCATGTCAGTATCATGGTCAGTATCATGTCAGTATCATGTCAGTAATATGGTCAGTATCATGTCAGTATCATGGTCAGTATCATGTCAGTATCATATCAGTAATATGGTCAGTATCATGTCAGTATCATGGTCAGTATCATGTCAGTATCATGTCAGTATCATGTCAGTAATATGGTCAGTATCATGTCAGTAATATGGTCAGTATCATGTGAGTATCAGTAATATGGTCAGTATCATGACAGTATCATGGTCAGTATCATGTCAGTAATATGGTCAGTATCATGTGAGTATCAGTAATATGGTCAGTATCATGACAGTATCATGGTCAGTATCATGTCAGTAATATGGTCAGTATCATGTCAGTAATATGGTCAGTATCATATCAGTATCATGTCAGTATCATGTCAGTAATATGGTCAGTATCATGTCAGTAATATGGTCAGTATCATGTCAGTAATATGGTCAGTATCATGTCAGTATCATGATACGGATTTCTTTGCTGTTAGAAAATATGAAACATTGCAGCTAACATCCTACAGCTGCAATGTTTCTAATGCATAAACATCTTTAAGATTAGCACCCTTTCACCTGCGTTGCCTCTATGCCCCTGAGAGAGAGGGGGGGGGACCATATGGAACCAAGAAATGCCCATCACAACCCAGCATGGTGAAAGACCCCTGTGTATGCTGAATGTATGTTCCCTTTTATCTGTATAGGAAAATCTGTGTGAATGTTGTCTTATATTATGTGTATCCATGTGTATGTATATTTATGTTGCATATTTGTGTGACACACCAGATCTGGTCTGATCCAGCTAGGTCAGCTAGGTCGCCTCTCCAAGGCTAATATCATGCCTATTTGGAGGAACATACTGTACAAGACAGGCAGCAGTGACAATAAAAAACAAATAGTTCTGTACAGATACAGTAAACACATAACAAGTTACAATGTTGCCAGTTAAAAGGTTAATTAAAACATTCACATCCAAAAGACACTGTCCCGTCTCCAGCTCTAGAATTAATTAACACACTGTGTTCCAGGCAGAGGGTGCACGATACATGAATGCCCTATTTCCAGTCTCTTACAGCATTGGTTCTCAAAGTGGGGTCCGGGGACCCCCAGGGGTACTTGAGGGGGTTCCAGGGGGTCCCCAGCTAAATGATGGACGGGAACCAAATGGCCATTATGGGTCTGTAACTCTGAGTGTACAAATGGAACCAAATGGACCCTTATGGGTATGTAACTCTGAGTGTACAAATGGAACCAAATGGACCCTAACGGGTCCATTTGGTTCCATTTGTACACTCTCAGAGTTAAATTAACATTGGTTTTACAATGTGAATTGGGGTCCCAGAAATGCCATTAAATGGGGGTCCGTAGCCTAATGCATGTTAAACTGGGGGTCCTTGAAATTAAAATGGTTGAGAATCACTGCTAGAGAGCCGTAAAAACCTTCTCTTATTGGGGTCCCTGGCTTATCTTTTCAAATGGGGGTCTGCGGGGTAATAAGTGTCAATTAGGGGTTCCTTGACATGAAAAAGGTTTGAGAACCACTGTCTTAAAGGCCTTTGCAAAAGGGCTGTTTTTTATTTTTTATTTTATTAACACTGCAATAGAGGATTATGTTTTATTCCACATTTCATTATTCCACATTTTTCCTGTATAGTATACTGGTTACACCACTTTACAATGTTGCTTACAGTCAAATTCTACTTACAGTGGCATAAAACTGTGAGCACAATAATCTGACGCAAGTATCAGTTTTTCACTCTCTACTGAAGTAAAGGCAAAAATACAGGACATGCTGTACATATGGTAGAAAAAAAGATGTGCTCTCTCTACTTCAACTTCACACTTCTAACCAACTCAACTAACAGAACGGAACATAAATCTAATACACCAATCACAAACATTCGGTCAATGGCAGACCAATCCACACAAGACAGTTACAACAGTAACATGAAATGACACACTGCTGCATATAGTTTGACATAATGATCATAGCCAGTGGTGGACAGTAACGGAGTAAATGTTCTTGAGTACTGCATAAGTACAGATTCTGAGGATCTGTACTTTACTTGATTATTATATATTTGTGATACTTATTACTTACTTACTTACTCGAGCACATGTCCAAGACAAATATTTTACTTTTACTCAAGTACATTTCTAGGAAGTCTGTAAAGTACTGAGTACTTTTAGGTTGGCTGTTTTCTTTTTTCTTCCCTAAAATGCAATTGGCAACACTTCTGCTCTCATACTGGCCGTGTCTGTGGCTTCCCCCTCCGCTCGCCAGAGGCAGCAGGGCTACTCTCGTTCAGTGTTCAAACTGTTGTTGTTAAGAGGGGACGATCGGCGCAATCAATTCTGACTTTTGTCTTGTGTAAAAAAAAAGTACATGCAGTGCAGGTGGTTTCAGAAAGTCACTTCTCTGAAACAAGAGTTACACGGTCCTATAAATTCATTGTGAAAACATTACATCATCGATATAAAAATTAAGAAATTTGCTTTAACTTTTACTTGTACTTTAAGTGTTTTTTAAAAGCATGAACTTTTACTTTTGAATACTTAAGTATATTTAAAAGCAATTACTTTTTTACTCGTACTTGAACAACATTTTGACTGAGCTACTTTTACTTGTAGTGGAATCATTTTGACCAGGAGTATCTGTACTCTTACTCAAGTACTGTACTTGGGTCGAGTGCTTCGTCCACCTCTGATCATAGCAAAATCTGGCAAATAAGGCATGTACAGCACATCATGACATAACCCTATAGCCTGGGACCAGACGAATCTGCGAGTGCAAAAAAAAATTGCACTCCGCGATTTGGGTCTGGCACCGCTCCATAGAGAATCCATTTCCTGTTCCAGAAGACGAAGAACTTGGGAAACAAAACAAGACTCATATCCACGCAGTGATATAGTCTAGCTACGCCAGGCTATAACCCCATATTATGGATCATACACCACTCTTTGCTGAAGAAAGTGACACTGAAAACCAAACATGAGTCTCAATAAGGCTAACTTGGTGTTTTATTTAATTTCACCAGATCAACAATTAATCAGAATAAAAACAGGTTGTACTTGCATCACACACAAAAATTCCTGAACTGCAGATGCACACTTTCTCACTTACAATTATATACTGTATTATGTACGTACTACGTACACAGAAACACCTATTTTGTTTCTCTGTGGACCTGTGAAGACACAGGAGGTACAAGCCAAGGTACAGCATGCATGGCACTTGAAAGGCTGCATGCTGTTCATACTGTCTGGCACTGAGGGTGCGGTGGGGGGCTGATGTGATGAAGAGCAGTCCTCAAAATAGAGCTGAGATGCATCTGTTTTGATGTCTTTTCCAAAGTGACGGCGCAGTTCTCCTCTGAATCTGTAGCACAGCAGCAGAGTGCTATGAAATATGAATCTGTTGCTAAAATAGAAGGCATTAAATATAAAACAATTTCATTCAAATTAAGATTCAGACGCCAAGCAGGAGTAGATGATGATATTGGGTAGGGTGGGGGCTGGGCAGAAAGGAAGAAAGGAAGAAAGGAAGAATGAACGAATGAACGAATGAACGAATGAACGAATGGAAGAATGAACGAATGAACGAATGAACGAATGAACGAACGAACGAACGAACGAAAGAACGAACGAACGAACGAACGAAAGAACGAAAGAACGAAAGAACGAAAGATGGTACAGTGTGTTGTCTACTTGTCTTCCATAAAATGAAGGTGCATACAAGTAGAATGAGAAGGAAGGAGAGAGGGAGGGAAGGAAAGAAGGAAGGAAGGAGGGAAAGATAGGAAGAAGGAAAGGAAGAGGGGGCGTAAAGACTCCAGAAGACGTACAAAGATGAAGGGAGGAACACATTTTAGTAAGGGTGGGGAGAGAGACACAGTCAGACGGCGTGTGTAGAGAGATGTGTGGATGCAGTCTGCAGGATGAAACAGAGGAACAGCTCATCCACTGATTCAGTCCCTAAGCTGGGGATCTGAAATAGCCGCCTGTGAATATTTATACATGCCTGTGTTCCATTCCAAAGGCAAAGAGGCCAGGCAAAATTGATTTCTCTCAGCGAATCCCCGAAGACTTGAGACTCGGCAAAAGAACAGCAGAGTTGAGCTTATGGGAAAATGAAACGAGAGGAGTGGAAAGATTCCGCTATTAGAAAACTAAGAGAGAGGGGCGAACAATTAAGATCAGGTCAAAACCTAGTATATGGCTGGAAATGCTGGAGCGATTTTAATGCGAAAACTGCGGATACAGGAAGTGGCAACACTCGGCCAGTGTCACTTGGTCAGGCGGACCAATAGGCTCTGTGCATAACTGTACTGCAGTGGTGGAAAAAGTACTCAAATTATTTACTTAAGTAAAAGTACCAATGCTGCAATATAAAAATACTCTGTTACAAATAAAAATCGAAAATTAAAAATGTACTTGAGTAAAAGTACAAAAGTATTGGCATCAAAATGTACTTAAAGTACCTAAAGTAAAAGTACTAAATGTTTGAAAATAGCCGATCTACAAGCTCACAACGCGTCGCGATGCGACGCGTTGTGAGCTTGTAGATCTGCTATTTTCAAATAGCCTAGGTATAAAATAGGGCTAAAGTGGTTAATGTATGCTTCATTATATCATAATTTATATCAGAAAAGTAACTACTGTAGTAAAAGTTTTCAAATAATTGTAGTGGAGTAAAAGTACAATATTTGCCTCTGAGATGTAGTGGAGTAGAAGTAAAAGTATTGAAAATTGGAAATACTCAAGTAAAGTACAAATACCTCAAAATTGTACTTGAGTAAATATACTTAGTTACTTTCCACCACTGCTGTACTGTAGTCCCGGGTTTCCAGAAGTTGGCATACCTGTTTCCTGTTACGATTCACTTCCCCCTACTGTAGAATCGTTTGATTGGCTCTACAGCAGTGCCAATCACCTGGAAACACTTATTGTCATTATGTGATTCCAGTTCAAATCTGTTGCAGCTGAGCCAATCAAACCAAGTTATTAGAAAATTAACTGAAACAGGAAGTTACTGTACTGTATGCCACCTTTTGGAAAACCAGGACGATAGTTCAGGACAATCAGATTGTTGAATTTTTGCTGTTGCCCATTATGTGTGTTGATCTGTTGTCTTTGACATACAACTGCCGTGTCTGTGATTTATCTGTCTTTTGTGTCATGACTGTGAAATGGATTCGCTGTCAAATTAATTACCCTTGGGGATAAATAAAGTCATCTGAATTTGAATGAGACAGGGTAGTATACTGCTTCCTTATGGAAACTCCTGAAATGAAGATTGAGCAACTGCATCGCCCAAAAAATGATCAGAAACAGTTTTTGTTGGATTGTGTGGGAGAAATAGAGAGTTTCTAGACAAGCCACCATTGTTCTTTTAGCACAAGCTTTTTTTTTTGGCTCTTTCATTGTTGGGCAAACCGGGGACAAACTACAGGACATCTCCTAGCCTGGAGGGATGATTGCTCTGTGATTGACTAGATTGTTGTTAAGCCAACCGGCGGACCAAAGCTGTAACTTTATCAATAATCAGTGAATGACTCAGTCAGAGACATTGGCGTTCAAAAAACAGGAGACGAGGGGAGACGCCACCAAACTCATGAATCTCTAATACCCACGTCTCACTCTTTCTTTCTTTTCTTTTCTTCTTTTCTTTTTACTAAGTGGAATATACAGTATCACACGAGACACCAGATCACATGCCTTCAACCGGGGTTTGATTTGTAAAAAACAAAAAAAGGGGGAATATTTTACCACTGAAGCCCTATACCGTATACTTTGCCGTATGACAAATTGTGAAAATTGCCGATCTACAAGATCACAACACTTTGTTATGAGCTTGTAGATCAGATTTTTAAATTCTATTTCTTATTTGGGGGGACATTTTTTTTAAAAAGGAAAAAAACACACACATTTTGAGAAATTTGCCCCAAATAGGGATGACAGGGTTACGGTCATACATTTTTAATTAAATTGTAAAAGTGTGATATTATCAAACATAAATATCAAACATATCACACAGTCTACATATCTCAAAAGGTAATTCGGGGATAGATTCATTTCTTTTTATCCCCACTGGCTGGCGATATAAATGAGCAAACCAAACTTTACACAGGACTGTCTCACTTTAGTTTTTTTTGCCAAAAAAGGGATCATTTCACACTGGGTACCCTTCCAGTGCAGTGGCTTCCTGAATGAGGCCCATTGTCTTGATCAAACACACTTCAAATTCAGGTAATGGTGAGATATTGAAACAGGAACCTTCCAATTCCAACTCTACCTCCAGAGCCACTGCCCTGCAGATAGAAGAGAGAGACTCTTGTGGGTTTCAACACACATAGCCAGGAAAACAGGCATGCCATGTACTGTAGTCCCAGAGATAAGGGCATTAACCACTAGTATAGACTACCTCTGGCCATGTTGTCATTGTACCATTACTCCATGCTAATCTTAGTAAGGCAAGCCAAGGCAAGGCAAGTTGATTTGTATAGCATTTCATACACAAAGGCAAATCAAAGTGTTTTATGTAAGGCATGAAAAAGGCATTTAAATGCATAAAAGGGCATAAAGAGAAACAAAGAATCCGATAGATAAAATAAAAGTACTCCCCTTACACCCTTTAATTCCATTTCTACTGAGAAATGTGCAGTGCTCTTGTGAGAGCTATAGTTGGCATTACAGTACTGCTGCTGTGTCTTTTCAACTGCTTTTGCATTCCATTTTGTGATTTATCTGCTCTCTCTTTGGCATAAATTGCCAAAACCAAAAGAATCACAACACTCTGTAATACTACTACTGGCTGCAAGGTAAATACAAACGTTAAAGAAACTGCAACATTATTTGTTTTTATGACATTCCAAACAACCCAGACTGAACGTATTGAAAATGCAGCCAAGGATGTGATAGAAGCATTTCCCCAGATTTTATATAGAGTCCCGACTCCCATTAACTGTTTTTACTTTATTTTATTGTTTTACTCTGTCTCCCTGTGATATACTGTGATGTGTCTATGTTGTAGTCTTCCCGTGTTTTCTATTGTTTTACTGTGGAAGCTATGGTGTGTTTATGTCTGGAGCACTGGAACAAACACATTTCCCCATGTGGGATAATAAAGTTGATCTGAAGTCTAGAAGTCTGATTCCTGTGCGACACACTTTCAGCTCAAATCCCCTCCCACTGTTATACCACTGAATCCTCCCCAGAGCATTATAAAGACTTATGTTTTTTTCTTCTTTTGTCTTTTTGGGAGGAGGGGGTTTGTGAAAATAAAGTTCGGAACATAATTCCGCTTCATCCCCTGCTAGGCCTAGAATCTATTATTTCTGAAAGCTTAGTGCAATGTGTCGGCCTTATTTGAACCTCCCTTGCTTGTGTAGTCCAAGAGAAGACGACGTCTCACATATTAAAGTCCTCTCCTCTGCCTGTCATCTAGCCGGTTCCTAAAAGTGTTCATTGGCAGAAGAAGTACATACTTCTCATTGATGATTAACCACTGAACCACTTAAACAAAACATTCTTAATTATTTTGAAAACATTTCTTTAAAAAACACCAGGGTAAAGCTCCTTACACACCGGGGGCGATTTTTTCATGCGAATAATGCGTTGTTTTTTTTAAACTTAAAAGTCCATGCAAGCTTCCACAGAGCGAAAAAGCGAAGCGAAAAAGCGTCTTTTAATTATTCGGAACGAGTCCGAATTTTTGCGTATATTCGCATAATCGCCGGTGTGTAATGACCTTTAGGGAGCAGTCACACCGAACCTTGATTCTGCCTATGAGGGCGGATCCTGCCAATGCTTTTCAATGGGAACGGATTTGTTGCCATTTGCGGTTTTCCGCAAAAAAAACCCCTGCTCTGTTCTGTTCCCATTGAAAAGTATTGGCAGAATCCGCAATCATAGGCAGAATTAAAGTTTGGTGTGACCGCACCCTTAAAGTGGCTAATTATCAACAGCTCTTTTGCCCATGGCAAGTTTCATCTGAGTATTAAAGTGGTTGTGGTTCAAGTCGTCCTCAAGAAACCTAAAATACTTTTTTGGCAGTTACTAAATGTGTATAGGCTGAACTCCCTCTCAAAACTAAACTGTACTTTGAGAAGGTAGTCTCAGATCAATTGATCAATCGATCATGAACAAACCTTTTTTTAACAAAGTTACTATCTTGACCGTGACCCTCTTTTTGACAAGAGATGTATGGAAATGTTTTAATCCCCTTAAACCTATGTGCAGGATTCAATACTGATAGCATTTTGATCGACTGCTTAAAAGGTGATATTGATAACAAGATATTAATAAAGAGAAAATAATGCATCCACAGAGCTTTTTAAAAGGTGACTAAAAGTATAACTTTTCCCCAAATTTTGGTGAATCCAAAATGATAGTTTTGTTTACATCTGTAAGCTGACGGCCACCAGTATATCCATGTTGCGTCCCTTTTCGTTGGGGGAGGTACTTTTTTCCCCGCCTTTGAGACCCTTGGAGGCAGGCACCGCATTACACTGCTCGAGTGCTGCCTTGTACTCTACACATGACTCAGGGGAATAAGGAACCTTATGCCACAGAGGTGTCGTGATGTGGAGTGGAGTGCAACATCTAGCGGCTGAATGCTGTCTTAAAGCAGAATAGTATACTAGGAGGATGCATCCACTTTCTCCATACATGCTCCCACTAGGGCACATTATGTGAAAACACAATATTTTCTTCCATTTTCTCGCCAGTGATACAGCAGTCAGCTATATTTGCCCCATAAGGCCTAGAGATGGGAACAGCAGAGCCCGTCACAGAGTGAATGTGTGGCAGATATTGGATGCTGGATGTTCCACGAATCGTCTGCCACTTCACAATAATAAATCTGAGGTGGTTTTATTTGGCCCTGCCAGCTCCATAAAGCTGAATCATCCACATCTTGATGTCCTATTGTCTGTCTGCAAATGCCACCATGAACCCCGACAAAGCTATTGAAAACTTTATTTCGCTGGGCTTATTGTAGATTGCTGTTCTCTCCTCTCTCTCTTTACTCCTTTTGAAGGTCTGACTTTGAGGTGCAAATAAAAGGCATGAAAAACCTCACACTGTACTACTTCCTTCTCTAGATCAGCATATCTGCTGAATGCTTTTAAATGTAATTACCTCTAGACATCGATAGGCTTTTTTTTTGTCTGTCCTGAAACTATTTATGAGGACTAGCAATTACCTGATTTAATCCATTAAAACCGGTAAAGCATCTGCAGTGTCATTTTACACGAAGTGACGGAAGGAAAGTTAAGGAAAATTGTGAACGTTTGTGCAAATCTTTTGAATATATATATTTTGTAAAGCGAACATTTTTAACTCAAATCTTTGCTTCTGCGGAGGTCCCTGGAACAGAATATTTTGAGTCCGAGGCCAAATACATATAATTTTGGGGGTCCTTGACAAGAAAAGGTTTGAGCAACACTGATATAGCAATTAAGTTTTTCTGAAAACTGTTAGGATTTAGAATACATTTTTTTAATTGGCCTCAGGTCTTAATGGGTTAATCCAAGATGCAAGGGGAATATAAGGTTAAATCTCCCCAACAGAGGGGTACCACACTACTTTCAAAGCATCTCATCAATAATGCTGAATCATGATTATACTACTGTATGTTAAACAGTCTTGTTCCAAATTAATTTACGGTACAATATTGCATACACTTGCAGGAAAGACTTATGGACAGTATTATTGCGTCTTTGAGAGATGCCCTTGTCTTGAAGGACAAGTCTCAAGTACAATAAAGTCCCAAGTCCCCATGTTCAGGTTAAGTCAAATCACAAAAAGATACCTAGAGTCCTACAGTGCAGTGCAGTCCAGCATTTGCAAACTCAAGCTAGATAGGGACTTTATAAGCTATATTTGAGTGTGATGGGTCACATTATTATCCCCACATGGCTGGAAACACGCTCCACTGGAGCACTTGATGCTGACACTGCCAACACTCTCACTCCACACGGGAAAGTGAAGGAAAAGTCTTTGTGTTCAGGGCCCAGAACAAGAGTCTGCGCTGTTCTTCACATATATCAATGTAGGTACGGTAAGCTGACATGCAGTACTGCCACCAGCTGCTTTCCTGGCTTTCCTTCCATATGATGAAAACAACAGCTCTGTTCCTTCCACAGGCACAGAAACTTATTCAGCATCAGTATGTCACTATCAAGTCTCACATAAACAAGTGAAAGTAAACTAGACACAAACTAAACTTTAGGTTTACTAAAAAATGGTGTACTATTTCACTGAACAATCCACTGAATCTACAACTTATTGTACAGGCTTGGTCACCCTTAGCTTTTAGCCCCGATTCAGGTACAGCCAGAGATCTCAGTGTCTAGGGCCAGGGGACATAATAATAGGTTGTGTACTGCTTATGCTTAACCACATGAACCCTAGTACAGTATCCCTATTCTGGCCATGTCGTAATAGGTGAACATTCGGCGAAGATAGCAAATCTACAAGCTCACAAACTTGTAGATAGGCTATTTTCTGCAGAGAGATTTGGTGTAGAGTATTTGTTTATATGCCCAATTAAACATTTGATACTGCCAGCCAGAAAATTGGTGCTGTGGGAGCCAACACACAGGCACCGGTCACGAAGACGTCCCACAGTAACACACGTGGACGTACTCAAGAAAGACGCAGAGCGCAAAGTACTGACAAGCTGGTCAGATGTATGGAGAACCAGGATGATTGGAGGTGACAATGGAGGGCTCATCTGAGGACAAGAGATACTGTAAGGCTTTTCTTTTTTATCACTGGTGTGTATTTTTTCATTTAGTCATTACCAATTCCCTTTCATCTGTATCATCCCTGACACTGCCAATCCCATGCTGTCTGGTCTGGGGAGGTTTTGGACAACCACATCTCCTCCAATAATAGACATGGAATCGCCAGCTGCTTCGTTCAAAAGAAGTAGTTCATTTGCCATGAACGTGAACGAGCTCGTTCACTTTCTGAAACTGCTACGTTCACGCGCAACGTAAAAAAAACGCTCCCGCGATGGTGTTTTACACTCATTATAAAACATACATTAACCACTTTAGACCTATTTTTATACCTGGGCTATTGGAAAATAGCAGATCTACAAGCTCACAATGTGTCGCATCGCGACGCATTGTGAGCTTGTAGATCGGCTATTTTCAAATCTGTTAGTACTTTTACTTTTGGTACTTTAAGTATATTTTGATGCCAATACTTTTGTACTTTTACTCAAGTATATTTTGAACACTAGAAAATAGCGCTACTGAACGAGAACGTGAACGAATCATTTGAACGAATCATTGCCGTGAACGTGAATCGTTCGTTCATTTCAGTGAACGTTTTTTTCCCACCACTACCTGACAGTGCGGGTGTTCACCGAGAGGGCATAATGCATGTGGTGGAACACACTATTCTGACCAACCTGTGAGAGCTTCCCACCAGCCCAACACGGCCAACTGTGTTGTTGACTCACTGTAAGTCAAGCCTTTAACTAATTAACACATTAAAATAATTATAATAGTACGTTTCACAATACTGTTTTGTGATTTGATGACCATACATTATGTTGGTTAACTGGACTCAAAGAGGCAGATTTTAGCGTTGACTGATTTGGGCCAAATTGTCTGTCCCTGACAAAAGTTTATGATTGGGAGTAAGGCCTAGATCCTTTGAGATGATCGAGATGTTTGATCAGGACAATGGCTCTCTTACCTCCCCCTGGTCAGCCGGGGCGCCTGATGGAGGGGAAGGGAACTGGTTGGAATAACGTGTTCCTTCCACGCGCTACGTCCAACCAGGGAAACTCTCCCCTGTCGGGTGACAAGAAGGTCAGTTGGCTCTCATGCATTGAAGGAGGCATGAGCTCGGCCCTGGCCTCCCTACTGGTGGGGGGAGTGTAGTGCCCAGGATCACTTAGCAAATTGGCACCGGGTGAAAAAGGGTTACAAAATCGTGGGATAAAAATTATAAGTTAAAAAAAAGGACAACGGCTCTTATCGTGTGGACAGATCACAGAACAAGATCCAAGCCGTCCCCAACAATTTTGTTTTAGCCGTCTGTGATGTTAAAATCATATCATATTGAAAGAAAATTATTTGCACTTCATGGTTGGGTGTGCAGTGGCATTTTACCATATGGCACTGGTGCATGGCAAAGGCACATGCATGACAGATTGTTTGATTATTCAAGCAATACAATATTACATACAGATTAGTAAACATGCACATCTATCTATATTTAAAATCCGCTAGAGGTTCGACATCCGCGGTGGTATTATCGTTTCCGTCTTATTCTTTGTGTTATTCATTGTCTCTGCTACGTTCTAGCTATGTTCTGGCTGGCACTCCACGTCTCCAATTTCCAACACATTTCGATCATTTCCGGTGCCTTTGAAATTGTTAATGTCTCAACAGAAGACCAGGGAGACCAAATACAACCACCCCAATTGTATACGACTAGAAGTTCGGGCCGCTACGCGGCCCGAACGTCTAGCGTGACGCGTCGTTCACTTTGCAGTGCCACCTTACAGGCACCTAAAGAGGTGACGTGCATCACCTCTGCAAGGACCCAAACCCACTTTGTGATTACTCACACCTGGCATGGCAGACCTGTGAGCAGTGTGCAGTGGTGTACAATGTTAAAAGAGAGACCCACTGGCGTTGTGTCCATATTCGGGACGACCGTCTCATCGTGATGTCAGATTACGTCACACTGGCGTGATGTCAGATTACGTCACACTGGCTACATACATACTGACAACCGACATGGCGCAGGATTCAAATTGTATATATAAGATAGATAGATAGATATTGTATTAACATACTCTACCATACAATCACCTCTCCCTGAACGTCAGTAAAACCAAGGAGATTATTGTGGATTACAGGAAGAAGAAGAATGAGCTCCCACCCGTTACCATCAATGGCTCAGCAGTGGAGAGGGTGGACACCTTCAAATACCTGGGGGTGAATATTGAGAAGGACCTGACTTGGGACTGTCGCCAAAAAGGAGACCCCACACCATCAGGGACTTCTACAGAGGCACAATAGAGAGCCTCCAGTCCAGACAAGCAGCTTCACATCCTGGTACGGCAGCTGTACGGACAGAGACCGCAAGGCCCTGAGGAGGGTCCTTCGCACTGCCGAGAATATCATCGGGTGTGAGCTGCCCAGTCTGTAGGACCTCTACACCCAGCGCTCCCTCAATAAATCCCTGAGGATCATTAAAGACCCCACCCCCACACCCACAAAAGACCTTTCTCCCTTCCAAAAGGGTGAAGGGATACAAGATCCTCTCAGAGCACACTAGCAAAAAACATTCTCCCACAGACTGTTTAATGACAGCGAAAAGTGACAATAACTCTCTGTACTTACTTTGCACTATGCACTTTATTTGACTGATACTCTTGTCCTATGTTTATTGTTTATTGAGTGTTTTAGGTCATTTTATCATGTTTTTTATTAAGATGTTTTATTGAATTGGAGCTTCCGAATTGAATCAATCAATCAATCAATCAATCAATCAAACACATTAAAAAACAAACAAGGGTGGACAGAGTCCATTAAAATCCAAATGTTATGCTTTATTCCTGCTTCTGGTCAGACTTTATGAAATGTGTGTGTGTGTGTGTGTGTGTGTGTGTGTGTGTGTGTGTGTGTGTGTGTGTGTGTGTGTGTGTGTGTGTGTGTGTGTGTGTGTGTGTGTGTGTGTGTGTGTGTGTGTGTGTGTGTGTGTGTGTGTGTGTGTGTGTGTGTGTGAATGATAAAATAATAGATTTGTAATCTATTTTACTATTATTTAATAATAGGGTGATTTGGCTTTGTTTGAGTTTCAATTTAATACTGATGAGGGGTGGTAATGCTATCGCAGTATGAAGGTCAACGTTTCACAGCCTATGGCAATGCAGAAGGTGAAGATAACAAGACAATTGATAGTAATAATAATAAGAAAGATCCCAGCCCAGCTATAATAATCTAATACAGTGGTTCTCATAGTGAGGTCCAGGGACCCTCAGGACCCTCAGGGTGCCAAATGGACCCTTAAGCTTAGAGGTACAGTATGTACGTAACTCTGAGAATGTACAAATGGAACCAAATGGACCCGTACGGCCATTTGGTTCCATTTGTTTACTCTCAGTCAGTGTGCGTTTCATGGTCAGTACCATGTCAGTATCATGTCAGTATCATGGTCAGTATCATGTCAGTATCATGTCATGGTCAGTGTCATGGTCAGTGTCTTGTCAATATCATGTCAGTGTCATGGTCAGTATTATGTCGGTTTCATAGTCAGTATCATGTCAGTATCATGTCAATGTCATGGTCAGTGTCATGGTCAGTGTCTAGTCAGTATTATGTCAGTTTCATGGTCAGTATCAGGTCAGTATCATGTCAGTATCATGGTCAGTGTGTCATGTCAGAATCATGGTGAGCATGGTGAGTAGGCAGTAACATCAGATGTGAGGATGAGCAGAACCCTGTAGCATTTGTACTTCAAACAGGCAGGCCACAGCATCAGTTCCTTCAGATATGTAGGCATAGAGAAGGTGGAGAGGCCTGTAAGAGGTAGCCACCACGAGCGCCTGTTACAACAACGTGAGATGTTTTATATTCATTCATACTTTAGCACATTCTCTCCTCGTGGTCTGAATGAGGAATGTGACATCAAGCCGTTCCTGTAATCGTTTTTAATCATGTATATGCTTGACTGTCTATGGTGGGTCCTTTTCTACCTGCATGTCCTCTTTATTGTAAAAATGTTCAGACCGTGTATATGTGGGACATGGGTTATGTATGGGGGTATTATGTATGTATATGTTATTTTAACACATGTGTTTCTATTGCTGCAGATTGGAGAGAAATATCAAGGTAATATCAAGGTCATTACTGTGGGGATTGTTAAGAGGACATTTTTTTTGTTTTTCAGTTATGATTGAGATGAGGCTCCTTTCATTTGTGAGGCTTGTTTCAGTTGAAACAAAGAATAATCATTTTAATAATATACCACAGAAGACATCTCGCATGATTTCAACAAAAGACGTCTCGCAGGATTTCAACAAATTCATTTATTCTCTCTTAAATCAAATTCCATATCAAGGAACAAGGAAAGACTCACAGGGAAAAAAAGTACTGCGCTGTTTTAATATCATTGTTGAATTTGGGGCCAGTATTGATAACATAATATGTGGGGGTTTTTTTATGCATACCCAGCCTTGAGTTTCTCTATAGGGAGACCAAGAGAGTGATAAGCAGTGGTAGACTAGTACACAACCCCAGTACTTGAGTCAAAGTATAGGGCATAACAGTGGCGGCCATTTTGTGGTGCCACAGATCGAAAGCCCATTCCCTTTTCCCTTAAAGATTTCCGAAAATAGTTGTATTAATTACTTTAAGCCTGAAACCAAGCCATCCAGGATCCTGGTGAATCATGACCATAAAACATTTGATTCTGTGTCCATTTTGAAATATATATACTATATTTGATAGATTTTTTGCGTTTTATTTTATTTTATACAGAATCAAATGATTTATGGTTATGATTCACCAGGATCCTGGGTGGCTTGGTTCCAGCCTTAAAATAATTCATATATATATTTTTGGAAATCTCAATCTTCAATCTACAAATGATAGATTTTTCGATATTATACTGCTTAGACCAATGATAGGTTCTTGGTTAACCTATGATCCTAAATTACTATTTCTATGCATTTGATGCATTACCTCGTGTTTTACTTGCTTAAAGGGAAACTTCACCGATTTTCAACCTATCTTCTAATTGGTCCTCACTAATACTCATGATAAAATGGTACATTTTTTTTCTACTTAGTCTGTGTCTCATAGGAGGGCTGTGGACAGTCCAAAAACCTGTCACCAGTGACATCATCGTTAGGCATGATTTTTTTTTCCAACAAGATTTCACTTTTTTATTTAGATTTTTATTAACACGAGAGAAATGGCTTCTTTTATTGCATTGCAACTTTCCAGGAATAATTCAATTCAATTCAATCTTTATTTCAGACTCAGAGTCCATAAAACAATACATAAGACAGTTGCAGAAAAAAGCAACGATATAAAACAAAACAAAACAAAACAAAACATAAAACATATAAAACAATAAGACTAGGAATAATAAGAATAGAAAGCCTGCAATTTCTATTAGCTTGGATTCCTCATTGATGATGTCACTGGTGACATGTTTCTGAACTGTCCACAGCCCTCCTCTGAGACACAGACCGAGTAGAAAAAAATTGTACCATTTTATCATGAGTATTAGTGAGGACCAATTATATGAAGAAGATAGGTTGAAAATCGGTGAAGTTTCCCTTTAAGAGCGTCTGCTAAATGCCTAAAATGTAAATTGTATCTACTAAACTACAAGTTAAAGTGGCTCTGTCAACTCTATTTAAGTACTGGAAAACGTGCTTTAAAAATACTTTATATTCAGTTACCATTATGTATTTAGTTGGAGTTATGGAGTTGAGCGGTATTAAAAACTAAACTGTGGGGTTGGGTGTGGATTGGTTTAGGAGACAGGGACACATTGCCCCAGTCCCCAGGAGCAATTGATATTCTTAGCGAAGCTTTCAATTAAGGGCCTCACTCTGCCCCACATTAATTAAATCTCAAGCATTAGGAAAATTATAAACAGACGGATGGAGAGAGCATGCATAAGGGTATATATTTTGTGTGTGTGTACGTGTGTGCGTGTGTGTGTGTGTGTGTGTGTGTGTGTGTGTGTGTGTGTGTGTGTGTGTGTGTGTGTGTGTGTGTGTGTGTGTGTGTGTGTGTGTGTGTGTGTGTGTGTGTGTGTGTGTGCGTGTGTGTGTGTGTGTGTGTGTGTGTGTGTGTGTGTGTACACTTAGCATGATGAGCACGATGAGCAGCAGGAGAGAGAAAGCATTGTATGCCTATCTTCCTTATTATTGTAATCCTTATTTCCTCACTTTGACTTCCTCACCCTGACCCCCTGGCCTTATCCATCATAGTGTCATCTGCATGAGTGTTTCATTGTCTGTGTACTGTATGTGTGTTGAATGTGTGTTTGGATGTGAGAAATGTGCTATAGTGAACTTCTTATGAGCGTGCGAACCTGCGCGTGTGTGTGTGTGCGTGTGCGTGTGCGTGTGCGTGTGCGTGTGCGTGTGTGTGTGTGTGTGTTTGTATGTGCATGCGTGCATGCACACTGATTTCACCCCCTGCTGATCTTATGTCATTTGGTTATTTAGCAGGCTCTATGAGACCACTGTCACATTAGGCGATAGACACAGAGTCTAGTAAACACCATATTAGAAGACAGGGAAGCACCATAGGAAGCAAGGAATTACAACTAGGGCGCAGGGAGGCCTGGTTAGCTTATTGTATAGCTATAATGTATTGTGAGATTAAACCCCCCAGATTTAAACAGCTATAACCATCAGGCACACATAGACATCAAAGGGGACTCAAGCACCTGCCCTTTCACCTATCTGTAAAAAGTGCCCTCTCCTCCAGACCTGAATGCAGCATTTACTATTGTGAACGAAACACAAATAAGTCATTAACCATAGTCAGCACCCTTATCAGCACCATAGTCATTAACCATAGTCAGTCCCATAGTCAGCACCATAGTCATTAACCAATGACCATAGTTATCAGCACCGTAGTCAGTACCATAGTCATTAACCATAGTCAGCACCCTTATCAGCACCATAGTCATTAACCATAGTCAGTCCCATAGTCAGCACCATAGTCATTAACCAATGACCATAGTTATCAGCACCGTAGTCAGTACTATATAGTCATTAACCAAATTCAGCGCCATAGTCAGCACCATAGTCAGTACCATAGTCATTAACCAAATTCAGCGCCATAGTCAACACCATAGTCATTAACTATAGTCAGCACCATAGTAAGTACCATAGTCATTAACCATAGTCAGCACCATAGTCAGCACCAATGGCACCATAGTCATCTAGTCATTAACCATATAGTCAGCACCATAGTCATTTAGTCATTAACCATATAGTCAGCACCATAGTCATTTAGTCATTAACCATAGTCAGTACCATGGTTGAAGAAATACAGAAATAGCTGAGGAGATAGGGAAATAAATACATTGGGAAATAAATAAATATAAAAATGTTGTAACACACACATGTATTTATTTGTATATTTCTGTGCATATTTATTTATTTTCAAATTAACCTGCACTTTTATTTCTATATTTATTTCTTTATTATTTAATTTATTCCTTTATTATTATTATCTTTTTTTTTTTTTTTTTTAATATGGCAGCTCTGGCCCTCCATAGTTGCCATGGTTCTTTATTGTGATTACAAATAAACATTCATCCAGTCAGCAGCCTACAAATCCCCCGGGAGTGGCTTTTGGAAAGAGAGCACAATTAAATGAATACGTAATAGCAGGAATACAAGAAATGATGGTTACAAGAACTAATACCCCCAGAGATATCTGAGCATCAGTCAACAATGGCCATGACACATTCTTTCTCCTCACAGTAGAGCATTGAATATGAATACATTGCTCCCCAATATTCATTTCAAATGTGGAACTGCTAACACGGCAATAACTACTTTATATGCATTTATGACTGTTATTTATGCATTTTAGTTACATAGGAGGTATTCCGTTTTATTATGCAGATTAGTATATTATGCACTTTAATTTATGACTCCCCCCTCTCCTCTATTTTCGTTTATGATCTGATTCTCTATCTATCTTTTAACTGCAATGATGGGCCTGCACAATTAAGAATTTCACCCACCTTACTTGTAATGTGATGTGGCAATAAAGATTGATTCTGATTGATTCTGATCCTGATTCTGACTTAAGCCCTTTATACTTCACTGCATGCTGAATAGTGAAAATAGCAGATCTACAAGTTCACAACACATTGCATCATGACGCTTTGTGAGCTTGTGAATCTTCTATTTTTGAAAATGTTGAATTAAAAAAAATAATATATACATTAAATGCAGAACTTATTTGTTATATTTTTGAAAACTTTCGCCTATGACGTGCCCAAAATAAGGATGGCAGGGTTGCATGTAAGGTGGTTAACATTAACAAGTACACATGCATTGCAATATGATGCAAGTGTCGCACACTGGTTTTATTACTGCATACATTTATGGCTTATGTGGATTGCCGTTTATTTTCTTCCCCATTTCATGTTACCGCCGTGTGAAGGTTGATGAAAAATATATTAAAAAAACTGCAATGAAGCTGCAATACATACACAGGGGTATATAGCCTACATAATAGGCATATATAATATACAGGTGTATGCAGGGGTTCCCAAACCTTTCCATGCCAAGCAATAACCTCTGGCTGCAGCAACCCTATTGCAAAATGGCTTAGATAAATAGAAAATAGCTAAAGTAGCCGATCCACAAGCTCACAGCACGTCGCAGTACAATGCATTGTGAGCATGTAGATCTGCTATTTTTGACATTTTCTTTTTACATTAATGTCCAAAGTAGGCACGGATGTGAGTATGAAAGTGGTACAATAATCTTATGACTTGAAATAAAAATGTATGTATCGTTATTTTTTAATATATTTATTAATTAATTACATTTTCCTGTCTTTAACAATTGGCCCCCTGCTGTCCCCTAGCGGCTGGGGGGCACTTTGAAAACCACTGATATACAGCAGTAACTACGGTTGAGGATCTCCAACGGTTGCACCACAGGAGCCTTGTTTACAACATTTCCCATAGTTGGCTGCAACATAATTCCATTATGGATTAAGTGAACCCCTGCTGTGAGACTCCTGTTACTTTCAGTGAGGATGTCTCTATATAAGCAACAAGCATTGATACATGACACTGCACCAACGTAACCAAGAGCAGTCACATGATATCTGGCAGGTACTTTGAGTTCATCTCTTTGTTGCAGCCGGACTGGAACCACCCCACGGTGGAAAAAAGCCAGCTCCAAGAACAAGGTTGGGCATGGCTGGTATTGCCCTGTGTGAAAGTTACATGTGGTGTTTTATGTCGATGGTGGTGGAACTTCTCGAAGCAACCCAACTGCCAGAGAAGCATGGTGTTAAGTAACTAAGTACATTTACTCGAGTACTGTACACAATTTTGAGGTACTTTTACTTTACTGGAGTATTTCAAATTTTCTGCACTTTTACTTCTACTCCACTACATCTCAGAGGCAAATATTATACTTTTACTGCGCTTGTAGATTGTATATTTTCAAACAATTTAGTACTTTTACTTTTGACATGCAATATTTTCGCGATTTGCAGAAACATACAAGGATTTCTCTGGCGACCAGGCTGGTGGAAGTGAGGTATTGTGGGTAATTGTAGATAATAATAAATAATGAATATAGCTGCAAGCAGCGATAATACGGGGCCAGTGAATAGAGAGAGAGAGAGACATGGAAACGGAATAGATTGAAGAGAGAGAGAGTGACATGGAAACAATAGATTGATGAGAGAGAGAGATGGAAACATAATGGTTTGATTGGACATCTCAACCTACTGCCATTAACAGGATTCGAACTCTCAACCTTCAGACTAATAGGCTGCAACACTACCTATAGTGCTATAGCTTTGTCCAGGCTGATATTGTCTGTTGAAGATCATAAACTCTTGCCTTCTTTCATGAACCAAGCCCCTGTTTCACTAACACTAAGATCACTCGTTCACAAACCATTTACCAATGAAGAAATTGTACATCTCCTCAGAACCAAAACTAGTGAAAGTAGCCGATCTACAAGCTCACAAACCATGAAAAGTTGTGAGATTGTAGATCAGCTATTTTCAGATAAAGTATGTCATACGTTGAAAAAACGTACTCTCAAATAAGCATTTCAGGTTATCTTTACCATTTGCACATGTATTCATTGATACAGTCATGTTGTTTGCAATTCAACTTAAATTAAGTCTGCATCAAGTGAGGCTTGAACTGGCGACCTTGAGATTGTGAGGCATTCATTTAAGGGAGACGCCATTGGCCCAACAGACAAGAAACTGTGAAAAAGGAGATCACACAGATGATACAGTTTCACGCAAATAGCTGAAAAATCCTGGGTTTAAGTGTTTTTCAAACTGCTCAAAATTGCGGACAATCTAAGGGCGGAGCTTAATGGTCAAATCGATACGTGTGTCCTCATGAGTCAAGGCACATGTGTAAGCAAGTTTCACGACTTTCGGCCAAACGAGGCATGACTTATGCCTGTTTAAAGTCTGCCTTTTCAAAAAATTGCTATAGCGCCCCCTTTTGGCCAATTGGAGTGAGATTGGTTTCAGTGATATTTGGAATGACCCTGTACATTTCTGCAAAGTTTCAAAGAAATGTGAGTCTGCATGTATGTTTTAGGCACAGATGAATAATTTTCATAAAACTGTAATAGTTAAAATCTATCTCCTCCTGGGATTTTTGAGCAATCTGCACGAAACGTTTAACACTTGAACTTTGGACCACTGCCTACAAAAATTTCCAACGGATTTTCCATAAGTGAAAAAATGCAGAAGTTAGGAGCCAATGACTGTTTTACATATAATTCAAAATGGTGGGCGATCTAAAGGTCAGAGGTCAAAAGTCAGAACACAAAAGTTGTCGGGCATGAAGAGACGCATGTGTGTATCGAAGTTTCATGGTTGTAGGTCAAACAGGGCATGAGTTGTACCTGTTCAAAGTTGGCACTTTCAATTGAGTGCTATAACGCCACCCTTTGACGAATGTGTGAGAATTATTTCTTGGTAGTTTTTCATGAGCATCTACCATATGGCCGAGTTTCGTAAAAAGCGTATGCACGGTTAAGCCAGAACTGGCAAAAACAAGTATTGTACTGCTCAAAATTGCGGACAATCTAAGGGCGGAGCTTAATGGTCAAATCGATACGTGTGTTCCTCATGAGTCAAGGCACATGTGTAAGCAAGTTTCACGACTTTCGGCCAAACGAGGCATGACTTATGCCTGTTTAAAGTCTGCCTTTTCAAAAAATTGCTATAGCGCCCCCTTTTGGCCAATTGGAGTAAGATTGGTTTCAGTGATATTTGGAATGACCCTGTACATTTCTGCAAAGTTTCAAAGAAATGTGAGTCTGCATGTATGTTTTAGGCACAGATGAATAATTTTCATAAAACTGTAATAGTTAAAATCTATCTCCTCCTGGGATTTTTGAGCAATCTGCACGAAACGTTTCACACTTGAACTTTGGACCACTGCCTACAAAAATTTCCAACGGATTTTCCATAAGTGAAAAAATGCAGAAGTTAGGAGCCAATGACTGTGTTTCATATAATTCCAAAATGGTGGGAGATCTAAAGGTCAGAGGTCAAAAGTCAGAGGGTGAAAGTTGTTCAGCATGAGGAGACGCATATGTGTATCCAAGTTTCATGGCTGTAGGTCAAACAGGGCATGAGTTGTACCTGTTCAAAGTTGGCATTTTCAATTGAGTGCTATAGCGCCACCTTTGGACGAAAGATTGTGAGAATTATTTCTTGATCGTTTTTCATGACCATCTACCATATGGCCGAGTTTCGTAAAAAGCGACTGCACGGTTCAGCCAGAACTGCGAAAAGTGGCAGAAGAAGAAGAAGTGACAGAATACTGCCAATAACAATACGGTTCCAGAGCAGAGCTCTGGCCCCGTAAAAAAGAAAAAAGCTGTTGAATTTCACTCAACCAAATATTATGTCCATAATCATTCACGTGTCTATTTTCTTTATGCTGGCACACGTTCTGCTATGCATAACTAAACTCTAGACAATGTTAAAAACACGTTTAACATAATCTCCTATAACACCGCACCGCCTGGATGTCTTCATGGAACTGAAGAAACTAAGATGGTTTCAAGCATGACTTTGTGGTTCATTTGTTTTCATTTGGACTTGACATGATAGAACAAGTGAAGCATTGATCACTGCAATCATTTGCAATGCCACTGCATTATTGGATGACTTTTTTTTTCTCTCACCAAAATCAGTTTACACATCTTTATCGAGCTCCCCTGTGAAGTTCATCTATTTGCTGTGCTTAATTGCAACAGGAGTTATACATGATCATGCCCTGGGTGACTAATAGGCTCTATTCACAGCAGCCATATTTTCACTTCCTTAACAGGTGTTACCAATGATACTAATGAAGGCTCTGTTCCATTTAGTGTAGCACAGTGGTTCTCAGATTTTTCAATTTCCACCACCCCCATAACTCTAAGAGTGCTCAGAGTTACACAACCGTAAGGGGCCATTTGGAACCCCCTTAAGGAACCATGAGGGTCCCTGAACCCACATTTTAGTCCTACTGGTGTAGCAGAGTTTCCAGTGAGTCGACATACATAATATCAGCACCCTGACTGTTTGACCAGAATGGAACAGAGCCTTCATTAGTATCATTGGTAACACCTGTGAATGTCTTCATAATATGGCTGCTGTGCATAGAGCCTATTCTGATTCTGTTTCTGATAATGATCAATTAGCTCAAAAGTTTATCCATTCCTTATTACACGCACGCACGCGCACACACACACACACACACACACACACACACACACACACACACACACACACACACACACACACACACACACACACACACACACACACACACACACACACACACACACACACACACACACACACACACACACACACACGGCAATATTTTTATTGGGCAAAGGGGCTGTCAGCACATTATGTGGGAGGAGATAGACAAGACATGACAAGACATGTCAGGTTTCTCTCACCAAGGCACACGCATTATCAAATTCACGCACGTATGTTCACACACACGAGAAGAGTACTGCAATACGGATGCTGATTTAAATGTATTACACTTCATGTTAGCCTCTCTCAGTCAACTTTTTCTCGCCCGTTATCCTCCCCGCCTGACTCACCGCTTTTGTTCTCTCCATCATCGTCTCTCCACTGATGAGAAGTGCTCTCTCCATCATTCTGTCTGTCTACCTTTGTTTCACTCACCCACTCTCTATCTCTGTCAACCCTTCCTCCTAATCCCCACCCCCCCCCCCCCCCTCCCTCAGATGCCTGTGACTCAGAATCAAGCTTTGGATTGCCTGCTGTTCACCCTTCTCTCTCTCTCTCCCTCTCTCTCCCCCTCTCTGTCCTCCAACAACTCTCTCCTTCAACATCATCCTCTTTCCTCCTCACTCTTCCGCTTCTCCGCATAGCCACATTAATACATCATTCCATCAATCTCTTCCCATTCTCCTCTGTGCCACTCCCTCTCTCCCTCCTGCTGTGCCTGCTCGATTACTGTCTACGCTGATGACACTTTCATCTCCAGAGGAGGAGAGGAGCGCAACTCCCATACATGTCACCTCACCCCCCCCCCTTCGTCTGTGCCATCCTTTATATCCACTACTAGGTCCTCTGTGCTGGCTAAGCACATCCCCTTGTTACTTCTGTGTCATTCACCAACTTGTATGTTTCATTATGACATGTATATATCATCTCTTTGTGGATTCTCAAGATTTCTCAAGTAGAGGGCTTGAAACAAAACAAATAAAAAGCTATAGCCACTACTGGTCTCACAAGGACCACTACTGGTCCTTGTGCAGAAGAGCAGCTCTTCAGCAGCAAGAGACGAGTTGGTAACCACAATAAAAATCTTCAGTTTCAAGTGGGCAATTATGCAATCATGGCAACGGTTTGACTGGTTAAAAGCACTGCTCGTAAATTACATCAATCAGGATCTCATTTTAAGATTTATTTCCCTGCTGCTCCTGGTGACTTCATCTACAGTGGGGTAAAGTTTGGGCTAGAACAAGTGCCAGGTTCAGTGTAATTTATGATTTGGTAGGGAAAAAAGCGTCGCTTGACAAAAGCGATGCATTTTCAACAGAAAAAAAGTGTCGACGCATGACACTTTTTTGCCGAAGCATATAAATTAGCCAGAGCCATGCTTGTTAAATGTGTGGTGAAAAATTGGACTCTCTGCACTTTTGCCGGATGCTATTCATCCCCGAGTGGATTGCTTTCTTCAAAATGGGATGCAAACGTGACAAAAACTTCATCTTGCATTTACAAATATTGGAGCTCAAGAGGGAGACACCACGCACGTGAGGAAAAAAGCTCAGCAGCGACTGTCTGGTTTCGCCACTTAAAGAATTTGGAGTAGGACCCCGCATCCTCAGGCTGTACTATAGCTCCATTGAAAGTGTTCTCATTAGGCTGTGTTACGGCCTGGTACAGAAACTGTCCGAGAAAAGAAAAACCTACAGCGGTCGGCAGAGTGCATAATGGGTGGCGAGCTTATACCCCTACAACGACCGTGGCCAGGCAAGGGAGTCTACCACAGTATCAAGGGCAACATCACCAGGTTCATGAACAGCTTCCATGCGGCTACCATTAGACCTTTTTTGCTCATACTTGTGGATTATACCTGTGAAAGGTACCTGACACGTTCTGATACTTTGCAACTTAATCCCATGTACAACAAGCTGATATTTACTATTCTCGCACCTTAACTACTAATGTCCATATCATGTTGCATAGTATATATCTGCTGCTACTGTATGCTCACGTACCTTCTCGTGTCTAACCTCAGGTACATACCGCACCAGATAGATAAACTATGCGTAAATATGTAGATATGTTGTTGTTTTTTTACTGATCTTTCTCTCTCTTTCCCTTGCTCCCCCAGCCCCCCTCTTCTTCTTCTTTTTTTATGGAAACGATGGAGCTTGCAAAAACGAAGCTCACCCACTGTTTTACATCAGTAAACCTGTGATGTGAAAAGGAAGTTGATTCTGACACACACACACACACACACACACACACACACACACACACACACACACACACACACACACACACACACACACACACACACACACACACACACACACACACACACACACACACACACACACACACGATTAGTGAAAGGGATCCAAATAGTGGAGTATTATGTAACTTTTAGGCAATTACTCGAAAACAAGACGAGACGTAGAGCACAGCTTATAGGAAGACTATCTTCTATCCAGCTTAACAGAGGAATTGTGCGAAAAGTGTGAAATTAACATAGTTGAAAGCAACAGAGTTCAAAGGGACAACGGAAGCGGAGCCCCCACTCTAGAAAAGGGTTAATTTTCACTGGTACCCAGCAGGGAACATCTGCACCCGCTGAGTAGGGCTGCATGTCCTAGTTAGATCTGAAGTTTTTCTACTTCCTTTCTCAGTTTGTGACTTCTTTGAGACTTTACATTTTTCTACTGTGCTTAAAGTTCAAACTTCAAACTACTTTATTAATCCCACTAGGAGCAATAGGTTATGAGCAGTGTGAGCTACTGTAAATTTGAAATACAATAATCATTCAGTAACTTAACAATGTAAAAACTAGGTAGGAATTTCAGTGAGTGGTAGATACAATGCATCATGTGACCCCTATGTGAGATTATATTGGCTAGTTTCGCCACGCGACACCGTCCTACAATGAAGTGTAAATCGTGTGCTTAAGTTAGTGCAGAGTTCGACCACTTTAAGAGCAAGGACCACAACAGGCTGTTGTACAGGCAGCACAGGCAACGTTTTCTCAGGCAAAAGACATTTTAACTATGTTAAAATGTCCAAAACCCTGACAAATTTCACTCAGCATGTGACCTGTAATACAAGAGAGAATAGGACCCTAGATTTGCTCTATGCCAACATTAAGGACCCTCCTTGGTGCATCAGACCACAACCTATTATAATAAGGCTTGTACCGACACACAAGCCTGTCGTGAGGAGGCAGCCCGTCCCCACCAGGACTATTATGAGGAGAGAGCTGAGAGAGTGTTTCAGGGACTTATTAGAGAGGGTCTATCTACGGTGAGGACATCAATGGCCTCCCAAGGCTCCCGATAATCGGGTTCTGTGAGGAGAGCATTGTGCCCACCCAAAAAGTATGCCGCTTTCTCAACAACAAGCCACGGATCAATGGGATCATTAAAGCCCCGTTGAACAGGGCAGTTGAAGGGCAGTTCATGGCGGGGGACACTGAGGGGGTAAGGCTGTCCAGAAGGAGCTGGCGGACGGCAAAGAATATTACAAGGACAGACTGGAGGGTAGGATACAGGTCAGCAGTTGCAGGGTGGTGTGTGTCTGTGCATGTGCGCGCGTTGTGTGCGTGCGTGCATTTCGTGCAAGTGCGCGCGCGTGGTGTAGAGACAGGAGGTACCCACTTGGAATCCACAATGACACATGCACTCATCAGCCCTCCAACATCCAAACTAATTTTCCACTCACATGCTCATCCTTAACCCATTGAGACCTGAAGCCGATTCTACATGTCTCCTAAATCTCAACAGTTTTCTGAAAAACGTATGTTTCTCTATCAGTGGTGCTCAATCTTTTTCATGTCAAGGACCCCCAAAATGATATGTGTTTGGCCGCAGACCCACATCAAAATATGTTGTTCCAGGGACCCCCAGAAGCAAAGATTTGAGTTAAAAATGTTCGCTTTAAAAATATATAGATTCAAAGATTTGCACACATTTTCACGATTTTTCAAAAATAGCAGATCTACGGCACTCGGTGCCGCGCTATGAGCTTGTATATCTGCTATTTTTGAATAGCCCAAAGTGTAAAATAATGCTTTTTAGCTCAAATCTAAAAATGAGACAGTTCCAGGTCTAATGGGTTAATAATACAAGGGTTATTCACATTCACTCCTACAGCATATGTATATTTGGTAAAAGGCAATAACGCAACTTTGCATAGTGCAAGGCTTCAGGAAAAATGCTTCAGATAGATCGCGACTATTTCAACTCAGGTGAGCTAAACTATTTTTTTTTTTGCACACGGTAGCTGTACTTTGTTTTGATTGTTGGAGCACATGTCCTCCAGGTGAGTTTGTTCAAAGTAAAAGGGGAAATCAGACTTCTTTGACCTCAGCCAGCCTCCCTCGCACTTCACATGGCGTGCCTAATGGATGTTTCAACTTCATCCTTTTTTCTCTCTCTCGAAAGAGTGCAGCGACACAGCAATGTTTTTGCTGTGATATCGCATCAAGTTCAGGCAGACTTAAGTCAGACACGCACGCACACGCGCGCACACACACACACACACACACACACACACACACACACACACAGGCACACGCAGAGGCAGAGTGACTCAGACATTGTGCTCTGGTGATAGCAGATTGGAAGGGTTTACTGCAGACAAACACAGATGGCGATGCTTGCACACTCCACTAAACCATTGTTCTGCAAACAACACTGATGCCCAAGACGCACACGCAATCACGCACGTGTCCTGTCCACAAACACACAGTCGTACTCAAGAGTATATACACTGGCATTATATGGTGATTTCCACGATTCCCATCCACCATCTCTATATTTACGATGACAGCTGGGTGAGCATTTTCACCAGAGTAACGATCAGACTCACTTCGGTTGCCAATAGCGCAACAAAGCCTACCATTCCTTATTTGTACTTGGCGATTACAGAGATTATGATTGAGGACATTTTTTAACCCATTAAGACCTGAAGCCGATTCTACAAATGTCTTCTAAATCCCAACAGTTTTCTGAAAAAACGTATGTTTCTATATCAGTGGTGCTCAAACTTTTTCATGTCAAGGACCCCCAACATGATGTACTATTTGGCCGCCGACCCCCATATCAAAATATGTTGTTCCAGGGCCTCCCCAGAAGCAAAGATTTGAGTTAAAAAATTATCGCTTTAAAAGAATATATAAAAAATGTGCAAACATTTTCACGATTTTTCAAAAATAGCAGATTAGCCAAAGTGTAAAATAATCTTTTCAGCTCAAATTAAAAAATTACACATTTGCGTTCCAGGTCTCAATGGTTTAATTCTCGCTAACCTGTTGAGGTATGTTTATTTACATAAACAACACTTATCCCTGGCTGGCCTATACGTCCAAATACAGATTATAAAGTCTCATAAATAAGCAAATGTAAAAAATGCCGTCCCCCACCAGTGATGTACTGTAGTCCCACCTCAGTGATTGGTGACGGTACAGGCTACAAGAATTATGGTGGAAATTGTAGAAGCAGTTTAGTATGGGACAATGAAAGGACAGACTCATATATATTTATGTTGCCTGCTCTGCTATGCATTAGGCATGCAAGTTATATAATGAAATGTAAAATTTGAATCCATTAAAACAGGGAAAACGTGTAATTTTTGATTTTTTTGCATTGGCTATTAAAAAATAGCAGATATACAAGCTCACAGCGCGTCACTTCGTGCCGCGCTGTGAGCTTGTACATCTGCTATTTTTGAACATTTTTTGAAAAATCCTGAAAGTGGGAGAACTACGGATTTAGAAGGCATTTGTAGAATCGGCCTCAGGTCTTAATAAGACCTGGAACGCATCTGTGTCACTTTAGATTTCTTTGGCTATTCAAAAATAGCAGATATACAAGCTCATAGCGCGGCACCGAGTGCCGCGCTACGAGCTTGTAGATCTGCTATTTTTTTTTAATCTTGAAAAACTTTTTTTCCCGATTTTTTTCCAAAAACGTAGGATTTAGAAAACATTTTTAAGAATCGGCCTCAGGTCTTAAGGGGTGAATTGTCCTGTTTGTATGCAATATTCCACCTGGGTCAGTTGTGTCAGGTGTGTGTGTGTGTGTGAGAGTAGGATCAGGGTGTGTGGGTGGAGACCAGGCTGGGGGACCTGAACTCAGTCTGGTGCCCCCCAGTGGAAGGAACTGTGGTTCTCTGTGTGATGCCCTACGGCCTACAGGCACGAGGTCAGCATTACAGTGTGACCAAAGAACAAAGGCACAAACGCACAAACACACAACAGAGGGAAACCTGTGCATTAGTCCGCCCTCCACTTTCGTGTTGGGAGACAAAGAATCATTATCTTTTCCGACGCGTAACTCGGCAAGAGGTTTATTTTTCTATTTGTTGTTTGTTTGTTGTTGCTACAATTGAAACGTTAGCGCTACTGTATACATACATACATACTGTATATAAAGGCTGATCAGTTCAAATACTGGGGTACAATACGTTAGTCCGACAGCGCATTCCTCCGACAGCGCATTCCTCCGACAGCGCATGCCTCCGACGTTTCCAATACTAACCCTATACCAAACCCGCACCCTAACCCTAACCGCACGCGGATGCCACATAGTCGGAGAAAAGGGATGTCGGATTATCGTATGCCTCCCCAAATACTGCAGGGTTGTGAACCATTTTCTTCTTTTTGGATTTCTGGTCCGGTGTGTTTCTCGTACATATGCAGACTTGCATGTTGCATGTTGCATGTACTGTATGTTCACACGCACACAGACACCCACAGACTAGACTATCTCTGGTGAATTATCCTAGACAGTCAGGACCGTTCCCTCGTTCCGAACGCTAACCCAGATTGTGTGTGTCCTAGTTCTGCTTGGTGGTCTGGGCAACCCTCCCAACTCATTCTCTAGAGTACACACTCACTGATGTGTTCACACACACACACACACGCACGCACGCACGCACGCACGCACACACACACCTTTCAGGTGCTGTACAAATACATACAACCATTGTTCTTAGTGGTTTTAAAGAGAGCATTCAGCAGTAGGGTTTTTTCTCAGAGCTGACATTCCTATAGATTATCCATAATTGTTATCTTGTATTTTACCCAGTGCCTACTGTAGGACCTGGCCCCATGCTCACTTTAGATGGGCATCATTTATCGGGGACGGGGGACGGGGGACATGCAGTCCCCTGCACTTTCTAACATGGTTGTACTTGTTCCACCAACTGAACATTCAGATCATTTGTTAGTGCGGTGGTGTGTGTGTGGTGGCGGTCACATCTAAACCACAACAATGGGAAAAGACAGAGCATGGAAACCTACCCTCCAGCCAAGTCTATTTGTACAGCACATTTAAACAAGACCAACAGAAAGATAACATAAAGTGACAATACTGAAGGGCAGTGGCAAGCATAAAGGTCTTCAGCCAAACAGGTGGTAATGTTCTTCGAGTTTTTATGCTTGATTGGATACAATTGTTCTTGTAAAAAAGGTATTTAAATTAGTTTTAAGTGGTTACACATATTCTGTACCCAATATGGAGGGAGGCACTGACTGCTTGAGCAGAACATGAACACTCTAATTGAGCTTGTGAGTTAGCTATAGCTTATTAGTCATAATAATTGGTATGGCATCATATAGACATTCAGAGTGTGAACTAGCTATCTCAACAAGGCTGTACGTTGTTACAAGCAAGCACAAACACCAACAGGGAGCAGAGCTCAGCAGCATGCAGAGTCTGAATATGCACGGAAAAATCCTGTTAGTTAAACACCCTAAAGCACTAGCTGCTGTTAAAAAAAAAAGAAAATAGGCTCTGCCGTAGGAGAAATGACCAAAAGGCACTCGTATAGTGACCGCTTTATAGAAGGCGCTGATCAGAATGCTTTTTTTTCTGGCCTAGCAGAGCGCTTTTCAAGGTTGAGAATAGTTTAACTTTTTGAGAAATGTGGTCATTATTTGGATCGCTTTTCATCAGCTGTCCAATCATGACTGTACACACATGCAGAGCTGCTCGTCCGAGCTGAGGGTCTCTATATGCCTCGCTATCAGCCACAGATAATGTTATGTCATGTAATGTTATGTCATGTCATGTAATGTTATGTCATGTAATGTTAAACATTACATGACATTACATGTGAGCATAGATCAATTGGTGAACCACAGAAAGCCCAAGAACCAATTCTAGTGCAGCGTCTGTTTTTTGGACATAGCCCAGAGATTAGTCTTGCGTAGCCAGACAACTATTCCACAATCTCCGAATGCGATATAAGTCTGGAACTTCACCTCCCGAAAGCCGAGAATGAAAGCTATCATCTGTTCGTCATTTCTGTTCACGAAAATACATTTACACATATTTACATTTTATTTAAAGGATCTACACCATGAATTTAAAAAAATATATATATTTGTCTCCGCCAGGCCGAAAGGCATGGCGAGAGAGTATGTTTTACCCCCTGTCCGTCCATCCGTCCGTCCGTCCGTCCGTCCGTCATTCGATCTGTCTGTGTACAGCTAATCTCCGGCACTGTTGGCTTGCTCGCAGCCAAACTGTGCACACACAGTCCCTGGATACCAGAGCAGAATCTCTGCCCCAAATTTTTCACAGGGGCCTGTTATAGCGCCACCAGGAGGCCGACTTGTACCATTTGAAAATGTTCAAATCAGCCTCATGGTGGCGCTATAACAGGCCGATTCGTGTTTTTACCTATAATTGCACCGATCTGTGTAAAACTTTGTATGCACACTCCCTATAGGTCAAGGAAAAACCTTTGCCCTGCAATTTTCACAACTGCCTTTTATAGCGCCACCAGGAGGCCGACTTGTGTAAAACTAATTTTTTTATACTACTCCTTACAATTTTATCCAAATTTCACGCAAATCGGTACACATGATCTCTATAGTCATGTGATCACAACGGATGTGTTTGATTTTTCATATTCCATACTGATTGGCTAAGATTGATATCTAAAGTTTGCAGTAGTGGCTTGTTTTGAACAAAATTCTGCAAATCATGAACGCACCGTCCAATTGCGCTCAAACTTTGCACGCACATTCACACTATGTTGAGGAACAAATGCCACCCTTTTAACATTGGCCTGTTATAGCGCCACCAACAGGTCTAATTTAGCGAAACACATGTTTTTAACAAAATGCCTCAAATCATGAATGCAGTCAGTGTCCGATTGTCGTGCAAGGCCTAAGAAGAAATGGCACCCTTTTCACGTTGGCCTATTATAGCGCCACCAGGAGGCCACAATAGCCTACCTGACCTGGCGGAGACCTGTGCTCCGAGGAGCACTTTTTCTAGTTTAATATCATATTGCTTATGTCCCTCAAACGTTTTTCAAAAGGTTTGAGCCTAAATCAAGCCCCTTTAAGAATTTCCATTTCTGATAAGCAGCAAGCTATAGTGTGCTTTGATTATTTTGATTTATATTAGGATAAATTTGCACAACTGTAAAGACAAAACGGAAGCGGGGAGGATGCGTCACATCCGCTTCATCGCTTGATCATTTTCTGTGCTCCAGACTGTATGAAGGAAGCATTTGAAAATTGTGGGAGGCAACAGTCTGGCTTGCATATCATCAATGATACCATTAGTGATTTTCATGATTTTTTTCAGACTTCAGTGGCAATGACTGGCCTTCTTCCAACTCTATTATTGCTCCAGGGGAGTTAGCACACCCAGACGGTGATAGACAGACGGTCCCATCCAATCATCTGCCAAGTAGCTTGAAAAAAGGGACCGCCCTCTTCAGCGGTTGGGCTAGCGAGATCCCAGATGGAAGCAGGTTGTGAAGCAAGTGTGTGAAACAAGCTACTTCCATCTGGTGGAGTCAGGTTACCTTTATACCCCCTAAAAATAGAAATTCATCAATAGACTTGTTTTGTAGGCTTACTGTAAATCGTTCTGGATTAAGAGCGTCTGCTAAATGCCTAAATTGTAAATTGTAGACCAGTGGAAAAGGAAATTCACAGACAACTAAGCAATACCTTCTATAGCAATTTAAGCCATAATCCCACACTGGATTTCAAACAGTGGATCAGGAACAAATTGGAGACCGGCGAAATCACAAAAACCATAACATCATTTTATGACAGTAGACTTCCCTGTCACATCGGTTTTGTATACCCTCCTCAGGATCCACACAACCTACACAGATGTACGAACCCCCAGGCAATCCAATTGTATCAGCTATTGGGTCTCTGACAGAGAACATCTTAGAATTTGTTGATCACTTCCACCAAACATCTCTTCCCTTCCATGTAAAAGACTCGATGGAGTTCCTAAAGATTCACTCTATTCAAATACCAGATGAACAGTATTTTCTAGTGACCATCAAAAGAGCTTTTCAAGAGTTTTTCTTAATTCAGCACACTGCACTGCATCCCAAGTGCTCACTGCATTGTGGACCTCATCGACCTCATCTCATTTTCCATTTTCATAACATGCGACACCAATAATGTGATAATGCTCAAATATGTGGCCTGCTCTAGATACATACCTACATACCTGTATCTATCCAATGCATTGTATTGTATGCATGTATCCAGTCCAAGGCAGCCTGTTAGGACCACTTAGTGGTATACCAATAAATGTTCATGGGAGCATGCATTATCCAGTGTGCGGACTCACGTTTTTCACATTCTTCTGTCTATTGCCTAGTATTCATGGTGTTGTAAACTTTTGTAAACTTTTAGCAATCTCTACCTTGCCTCGGCCTCCACCACAAGTCACATCTACACCCATGTCACTGCCTGGCCCTCTCTTCCCCTTAACACCCTGTCTGCCCTGGTCCTTTATGCCCAGGGACGTGCCTTTGGATTCTTTTTTTCCCCTCAAAGTGTCTGTGCGCACCACTGTTTTAGAGCTACAGTAGAGTATTTTTTTCTGTTTTTAATTCAACCATGGTGAGGCCAAAAAATAACACTCCATTTGTGCAGACATTCTATTCTATTGCATTCAATTCTACGCTACTGTCTAGACCTTGTCCTTGTACTGTCTAGACCTTGTCTAGACAGTATATAACCATCCACCCCCTACCTAAACGATCCAATACAACTTGGACCATTGCAGGGGATGAAGGGCTTTGAACAAAAGAGCGTTGACTAGTTTATGATCCCCTATTAGTTTATGGCTTGAGGCATCCTTATCTGGCCATTCGCCTCCAAACTGTATGATATAATTCCATAATATAAGCCGTTAAGCTGAGATTCTATTGAGTTACACTATGAGGTGAGAGGCTGTGTTGTGTCTCACAGGGAGATATCATTATGGTAATGCTTATGACAAACATTCAAGCAGACATTGGACGTGACCAGAGTGAACACAGCATGAACTTGATGTAGCGTAAACGCTCCAATAAGACCCAGGTCTCAAATAATGTCCGGGTGTTGTGTGTAAGTGCAAATAAAGGCTAATAAAAGCCCGGCACCCCCTAGAGGCTGTGATGGTCCTTACAACCAATCAGACCAAAGTGTTTTGAACTGACAGAAATAGGCTCTATGCACAGCAGCCATATTGGAAAGAAAGTGGGCCTCTTCCGTACTTCTTCGTAGCCAATCAGCGCCTGTCAATCACAGGGCCTTGAGCGCAGACGCTGATTGGCTCTTCCACTTTTTGGTTTCTGCAAAACGTCCAGTCAGTGCTTAGGGCCAGACCGGTCTGCAGAAGACACATGATAATGTGAATTCACACGAACGGGATGGTTTACCAGGCTAGTCAAACAGAGTCAGGGTGCTAATATTGTGCATCTTGTCTGTCTGTCTGTCTGTCTGATTGATTGATTGATTGATTGAAATACTTTATTCAGAAAGACATGGAAACAGTACATGGAAGTACAATTCACAATACAAGGTCCTCTAAACTGGATCGCCCATAAAAGCACAATGGCTTATTGTCTCTGCCAGGCCTAAAGGCATGGCGAGAATATGTTTTGCCCCCTGTCCGTCCGTGTGTCCGTCCATGTGTGTGTGTGTGTGTGTGTGTGTGTGTGTGTGTGTGTGTGTGTGTGTGTGTGTGTGTGTGTGTGTGTGTGTGTGTGTGTGTGTGTGTGTACAGCTTGTAGATTGTCTTGATTAAAATGTAGCTGTGACTAGTGTGAAAGGTCAAATGACCAGGTCCAGGCCCAGATTTACACAGTCCCCCCCCCCCCAACTTTACACCAGAAGAAAGTGACCTTTTGTACCTATACCAAAAAGTGACTTTTAAAATGAACAGGTCCGGATTTACAGAGGCCTATGTCTAAAAAGTATTAAATGCAAATTATCTCTGTCACACACACACACACACACACACACACACACACAAACACACACACACACACACACACATCCAATAACAGCCACAACACAACCGACATAGTGTAGATTCACATCAGCCTTCAATTCCAGAGCCACAAACAAACAGTCACTGAACATGTTTCACTGCCACACCGGGCACCAACATGACAGCAACAGAGCTATATCTTGAACCACATCAGCACACGACACAAACAGCATTCAACATACAACAAAAACATCATACACAAACACAAACTGCAGCAGCAGCAGCATCCAGCAAAGGACAAATTAGGTATGTCACAATTACTACATAATCGCCTAATTGCAAGTATTTGAGATAATCGCAATACTTTTTCGAATAATCGTCATAATCATTTCCATGTTGAAAATGTTTCATGTTTTCAACATTTTCAAAAATAAGATATTGAATTATGCAAGATATTTGTCATATCTGCCCTGTGCACCTTTTGTTTACGAAGCCTAAAAAGCCAGACACATTTGTATTAATGATGTTACAATGTTCAGTGTACAACGCAATAATTAATTAATTTGGCCTAGTTAATCGCAATTATTTGAGCGACAATTAATCGTCAAGTACAATCTCATAATCGTGACAGCCCTAAAGAGGTTCCTACTTTGAGCCGTCTTCATCAGCCGTCTTCAGGGGAAACCCCGAGAAGGACAAGGTCTTAGGCCGTTCGACCGTGCGGACCAAGTCTTCGGAGGAATCCCCCATGCAGACAAACCCATAGAGAGAGATCTCCGGATCTCGATCTCTAGGGCAGAGTCATCTAGACCTCCTAGTTGTAGTAGTGAAGCCCAGTTCTTGCTCCCCTCCTCCACTGATGGCCTGTCTTACTGCATAGTCCACGCTTATAATGAAGAAGAGGGGGGTGTCCCCTCTGAAACACCTCTGCCAGCCTTGAGTATCTGAAAGAAATAAAGATTAATTCAAGTAACCGAGAGCCACATATATGTCTACTGTATCCTGTCACAACATACAGCCTAGTATACGTATACTGTATCCTGTCACAACATACAGCTTAGTATACGTATTCTGTATCCTGTCACAACATACAGCTTAGTATACGTATACTGTCACAACATACAGCCTAGTATACGTATACTGTATCCTGTCACAACACTCACAGCCTAGTATAGGCCTTCATATAGTGCAGGGTTTCCGCAAGGCCATTTTTAGGCTGGCCACCTTGACCGACAGGATTATATTTTACCGGCCAAATAATAAATTAATCAGTCATATTATAATTAACGTCACATGCGTGTTTGCAGATACGTGCACCCAACTGATAATTACACCTTGTTACGTTAGCGCTGCGAATCTTTCCACTTTATCACAGAGCTAGGGGGCATCAACAAAGTACTCAACATTATTTGCAATTTGTATATTCAATTGCTTCTAAAATAAATGATATTGACTCTCAACAAACTATTGTGCAGGGGAATGTGTGTGAGTGAGCACACCCTTAGATTGATCATAAAATATTTTCAATATTGCATGTTTTTATTACTGTAAATTATGCCATACTTACTGCCATAACAGTAGAACAGCAGTTACAAAATAAAATGATTATGCCCATCTAGATTTAGCCTTGAGAAAATAGCCGAACTACAAGCTCACATGAGCTTGTAGTTCGGCTCTTATCACAATGTTTGCCTATTTCTTACGTAATATTTGATAATTTGGCCAATTCGGTGTTAAAAAGGTCTTAGGTCATTAAATTGTAACTTTATAAATGTGCAGATACCCTGTATACACTTATAGGGCATAGCAGTTGTCGGCCATTTTGTGGTGTCACAGATAGAAAACCCATGCATTTTTCCCATAGAGATTTCCGAAGATATTTTTATAAATTATGTTAAGCCTGGAACCAAGCCATCCAGGATCCTGGTGAATGTGTAAAGTAATTTACTAGGCCCAGTGGTGCAAAAAGTACTCACATTCTTAGTAAAAGTACCAATACAGCAATTTAGAAATACTCTATTACAAGTAAAAGTCTGGTATTCAAAATGTACTTAAGTAAAAGTACAATAGTATTGGTATACAAATATACTTATAGTACTGTGGCAAGTTCACCCTGCCACTAACACCACATCATAACCACACCAACACTACACAATACACCATATGCACAATAGCCAGGTAGCATGCTAGGATAGTTTGGTGGGTGCATGCACACACTAAACTCCATTTAACAGCTTTTAGTACTGTACTTTCCTGTATTATTGTTCCTTTAACACATAACATAAATGAGTTCACAACACAGGGTTAAAGGTTAAAATTGTTCTTTATTTTTTAAGTTGCAGGGAATGTTTTTGGCAAATGTTTGACTGTTTCTTTCTTTCTCTTACCACAGTGCTTCTTGGTTCTGGGCAGTGACAAAGGACCCAAGTGGAGTTGCAGGCTGCCTTATATAGTGCCTGTCTGTTTGTAGTGAGCATGCTCAGTCCATCCATTCCTGAATCATACCAACTGTGGGTTTGAGTAAATAAAATTGAGGTATTCTAATTATTATTATGAATTATTATTATTGTGGGAAACCGTTGTAATGTGATGACACTTTAAATGTGTTAAATGTGAAATAACTGGTTTGTGTGTAAATTGAGGAGTCAATTTAAGATTGGTATGGTCCAGTGGGAGGGGCTTAGCCTTTAAAAGAAGGGTGCCTACCACAGTCAGTGAAGGGCTGCAGTACAGAGCAGACCTAGTGCCAGTATTATATTATTTTGTGATTTATTTTGTTTTCCCTGGACTTTCTGAAAAAAGGTGAATAAAAACACTTGCTTTTGCATCCACGGACTGAGTTTGCTTCCAGTGTTTTGGCATATACTACCCACACTGGGACAGAGTGTGACAAGTACCAAAAGCGAATATTTATGCAGAATGTGCCGTTGTATGTTTTTTTTTTTTGGTATGTTTTGTAATAATAATCCAAATCTACAAAGTAATAGTAACTAAAGTTTTTCAATAATTGTAGTGGAGTAGAAGCGAAATATTTGTCTCTGGGATGTAGTGGAGTAGAAGTAAAAGTACTGAAAATTTAAAATACTTATAATAATTATTTACACGGATGACCTGAGACACTTATAAAGTGGTTAAAATTATGGTGACGCTATATTAACTAATTTAGCTGGTGTGATGTCCCAATCTAGGCTACAGTGGGTGTGTGTCAGTTGAGTTGCCTATTGCTCTGCTTATTCCCTGGTGAGCAGGTTGGGGTCAGCAATCTGTTCAGCTCATGTCCTTCACTCTTAAGAGAGACTCAGAGACGACAGACCTGCCAGCACTCTCCTCTCATGTTTGCGTTCCATCCACACACCTGCACTACACCATACACATCCTGTATATTATTTGTCACGGCTTTGAGCCAGTAAAGTAAAAATACCTCAAAATTGTATTTTCCACTACTGCAATTTCCAGACATTTTGTGGGAAGATAATCCACTGGGATATGTCGTGGGACAATGCCTCAAAGTACCAAAAGTAAAAGTACTCATTATGCAGAAAGTCCCATTTCAGGTTTCAAAATCTACAAGATCTACAAACGACGCGTTATGAGCTTGTAGATCGGCTATTTTCAAATAGCTGAAGTACAAAATAGGGCTTAGTTGGTTAATGTATGTTTTCTCTTATATGCAAAGTAACTAGTAACTAAAGCTAAAAAGTACAATATTTGCCTCTGAGATGTTGTGGAGTACAAGTTATATAATAATATATAAGGCTATTGAAAATTAGAAACACTCAGTAAAAATGTTACTCCTGTACAGTACTTGAGTAAATGCAATTCTTCTTTATTCTTTATTCTTTATTAGGATCCCCATTAGCTTCCACAAAGTGGTCGCTAGTCTTCCTGGGGTCCTCACATACAGTACATAACATGTATACAATAAAAACAGACAATAGTTAAAATTGTGCAATTAGGTACTTAGTGTCTGCACTCTGCGCTGTGTTTGAATGAAGTACAGTACAGTTAATGTCTGTCTGTCTGTCTGTCTGTCTGTCGTATAGCTGAATAGGATGCGATAGCACTATGCTACTGTATTTTAACATCATAATGGTGGTACTTGGAGAGACAAATATCTTCTGAGGTGGTACTCAGTCTAAAAAGGATGAGAACCACTGCTGTATTAGATTTCAAGAGGTGGGTCTACTTGCATGATTCGTCACATCATCACAGTTTGGAAACCAATCCTGGACCAGTTTTAAGACGTGTGTTTGTTGAGGATCTTTTAAGTTTAATAGCCTTCAATTATATGACGTTTTTGACGTTACAAGTACCTACTGTACACTTCTACTTAAGTAAAGAATGTGAGTACTTTTCCCATCTTTGCCACTAAGCCAAGGAAGAACCTCCATACCAAATTTTTCAAATCTCCTCATGGTGTTGCCCAATAACTCTTGAACCATAGGTCATACAATCAACATATTTGTCCTTTCTGGATTCACAACGTATCTGTGCCAGATTACATTTTCTGCCATAGTGTGTTTTCTTCGAAACGCACTAGGTTCATGTGATCAAGATGTGACTGCCTTCCAAAGTTTGAGGGCCCTGGGTAGGCAACCCGGCCTGGCGGAGACCTGTGCTCCGGGGAGCACACTTTTCTAGTTTAAAATGAGATCCCCACGCACTTAAGTCATGATGACATTTAAGAAAACAGACAGATATACAGTGCTATGCAGAACGTCATACATTCAGCTTACAGGTTACTGGTATGAAAAACAAGAAATATGTACAATATTCTCTCTGGAAATACTCTGCTACACAGCGTTCCAAATGGACCCTTACGGGTGTGTAGCTCTACAAATGGAACCAAATGGACCCTTACGGGTTCCATTTGTACACTCAGAGTTACGGGAGTCCTTGAACCACAGTGCTACTAAATGGAGCAGACTCTTCATTAGAATAATTGGTAACACCTGGGAAGGAAGTAAGGAAGAGGCCCAAATTCTTTCCAATATGGCTGCTGTGCATAGAGCCTATATTGCCATCCTTAGGGCCCTGCAGTGGGGCTAAAAATTACAATTTCAAAGCCTCTCAGATTCAACATAACATAGCCAATCACACTCTTCTCCTACTCTTCATTTGGTAATGTAAAAAAAAAAAAAAAGGATTACAGTCTACTAATCAGTCTACTATCAGCAGGTTAAGAATATATCTCACTATCACCTTAGAATATAAGGACAGCTACAGCAGGTCTCAGCAGGATTTGAAAAAACATGTCTATTCATCTTCAATAGACTCAACTAATGGTAACGGTGGCTTTACAGGTCTCCCTAAGAATCGATCAGGCAGCTGCAGTTGATTCAGAACACTGCTGCTTGAGCCCTAATACTTCAGAGGATCTTAACACTCAGATCTCAGATCCATGTCTGTCAAATAATTTATTTCAAAATATTACTAGTGATTTATAAAGCTTTTGATGGTTTTGGGCAGAAATACAATTCTGAACTTGTGCTACATCAGACTTCTCAGGCCGTCTGAACCCAGAGTCAAAACTAAACAGGGAGAAGCAGTATTCAGTTTGCACGCACCACATATCCGGAACAAATTCCCAGAACACTGCAGGTCTGCTACAACTGTCTGTCAGTTCTTTTAAATCAAAGACATTTCTGTTTGCCACTGCCTTTTATTGCGTTTTTTTAATAACTTCTTCTGCACGATAATTTTATTCTCTTATTTTTCTGCTTCGTTTTAACTTCAAATGTCCTTCAATGCGTTTCCTGTGCAGTGTTTTAATGCTCGGTGCCATAATGTCTTAATGATTAATGTTTTGTGTTAAGCACTTTGAATTGCCTTGTGTAAATGTGCAAATAAACTTGCCTTGCCTTCTCACTTTTTAGTTAGCCAATTGCTGAAATGCTGAAATAGTTGTTGTTTTCGGAGCAATTAATAAAACTTGTAAGGCAGAGGCACGGCTTAAAAGTAATTTTTACCAATGCCATCCTACGGCTGAATATCCACTTGTAAAACAAAGTATGTACTGGTTGACATGGTTATTGTTCCGTCCTTGTGCTTGTTAGGGAACTATACTATATGAGTATGACATCCATTTTCTTAATCATTTGACTCTCAAACTGGTGGAAACACAAGCCGGGAATGTTCTCCAGTTCCCCACCCCAGAAGTACAGCACTGTGTCAGTGATGGGAAAGCCTGCTTAATCGCTCTTCTTCCTGTAAGCATGTGAAAAGAGACCATAACTCTGGAACATTTTCTGATAAAATTGTCTCCTGACTTCCTGTGAGCTACTTATTTCATAATTGTAACACAGGTCATGTAATTGTCATGTAACATCTACCAATTCATGAAACCTGTGTATGTATGTATTTATGTATGTATGTGTGTGTGTGTGTGTGTGTGTGTGTGTGTGTGTGTGTGTGTGTGTGTGTGTGTGTGTGTGTGTGTGTGTGTGTGTGTGTGTGTGTGTGTGTGTGTGTGTGTGTGTGTGTGTGTGTGTGTGTGTGTGTGTATGTATGACTGCGGGAATTCCGGACTTTTACTTTTTTTTTTTTTTTCTACATTGCAGTATTGATACTTTTACTTAAGTAAAACATTTGAGTACTTTTTCCACCACTGGTCAGTGCCAGGAAGGATTCAACGCCAACTTCTCCTTTGTTACTCTTTGCTTTTATTAATGATCACAGCATGTTCAGAGGCTCGTTCAGGTCATGGCCTGCACCTTGAACTCACACACCCAGACCCTCCAGCCCTCACAAGAACTGTCATAATATATCTCTACCTGAAATCCAGCCCCCTACTTGTGGCAGCTGCCAATCAAGCAGGGGTGCTTATCTAGACAAGGTATGCATTTTCTGACAGCCGAGTGATTGGCATTCCGGTTACTCTACCCACAGCCTTCGCTCAATACTGAAACATACACCCCTGTAGGGTCATTATAATAGTAACATTAAACAGAGGAGCATAATTTAGCAAACAAAATCAGCTCTTGAGTTCTCTTTTCAGTTGGGCGAAATAAATGGCAGAGCTACTATTAGAGCTTTTAAGGGAGTTTAAATTACTGCCCAGAAATACGCTTAAGCTCATCTGCAATGTGTAGCCTACTGTCCACAGCAGCTTTCCTAACAGTCAGTAATTCATCCCCCCCCCCCCCCCCCCCCGTATGTTTTGCATAGGTTTTGGAAAGGCTAATTCTCTTGCAATATGCATTAATAAATAAGCGCTCACTGTAAAATCCTGAGTGTTGATTTAAGGGTGTACAAATGGAACCAAAATGGACCCTTAGGGTTCCATTTGGTTCTAACTCAGGATTTTACTGTGTTGTGTTGTTGTCCAAAAAAAGCTTTGTGAAATGGCCTCTACCCATTTCAGCTGTAGCTTAACTGCGTGGCAGCTTTTGCAGCCATTGTACTCTGTTGTTCCTCTGGCTTTGTTAACACGCACACACACGCAAGCACGCACACGCGCACACGCACACACACACGCACGCACGCACACACACACACACACACACACACACACACACACACACACACACACACACACACACACACACACACACACACACACACACACACACACACACACACACACACACACACACACACACACACACACACACACGTGCACACACGTGCACACATGTGCCAAACACATGCTGAGCAGCAAGAGGATGTGTCAGGGATGTAGCCAGCCTACTCACCACATGTTGCTTTCAGAGTCAACCCATTTGGAAACACAAGAGACATTATGAATATGCCACCAGTAATAAGCATCATCCTCACTCAACGATGTGCTTGTAATGTCACACTGCAGAGAGAGAGAGAGAGAGAGAGAGAGAGAGAGAGAGAGAGAGAGAGAGAGAGAGAGAGAGACCACGAGAGAGAGAGAGGGAGAGAGAGAGGCTGTGTAATTTATGCTTTGCATAAGAGGTGTTGTCAAAGAAGGTCAAAGAAGGTGATGTCAAAATGTAATGGAGGACATTTAATTGCCTAGGCCAGGTGTCGTGACTTCTGGGAAATTGAACGGTCGCAGAGGCCTTAATAAAATGTTTCATACCCTGATTTGTTAGGAAGACGAAGTAGCTAAACCACAGAGAATGCTCAAAACTCAGAATGTGGTGAGACACGTAGTGCGACGTGTTGTTTGACATTTGTCGCACAAAGCATACATTTAATGCATTCTTGATGTGTTGTGAGTTGGGCTGTCAAATGATTACACATTTTAATCAAATTAACCACAGATTAAAATGTAATTAATCATGATTAATCACCATCCGTAACTATGCCCGGAATACAGCATGCCAATTTTCTGTGTATGTTTTTGTGCACTGAAAGATAAATGACTCTCTCGCTCTCACTCTCTCATTGCTGTCTCTCTCGCTCTCACCCCGTTGTGATTTGAGTGGCTGCCCATGTGCAGCCTTTTCTGGCAATAACCTTTTTCTCCCCCCATCCAGCTAGGGCCATGCACAGGTTCTCTTTTCCATCTTGTTTGGATCATTGTTTGGATCTATCAGCCATCAGATAACGACTAATGTAGAGCGGGTGGAATTATGTGACGTATGGGGTGGGTCATTCTGTGAATGCGTCAAGAGTATTTTTAATGCATTAATTCCATAAATGAATCAACTAAACGAATTAACTATTCTTGACAGTCTTAGTTGTGAGCTTATTGATAGGATATTTTCAGGGCGCGACACCGTTGTACGAGGAAGTATAAATCAGAGCCAGAAAAGGTAAAAAGTTTAACCCACAAGCAAGACACTTAAAGGATCAGGATCTGAAATGACTGGAGAATTAGTGGCTATGAAAACTGAATAGACGTAATGCAATCAGGGAGATCAGGAAGGATTCATAAGAGAGAGCTCTGTGTTCAGAGTAATCTATTAGAACTGGCCCAACTGTCTGAATTAAAGAAAAGAAACAGAAATGAATGAAAACAATGAAGGGGGGGCAGTTCTGAATGATGTGCAGGAATTTCTTTGTGAAATGGAACGCTTGACTAAACCCGGCTCATTAGCGGGCATTCAGAGTGGAAGGTGAGGGTGTTAGGGAGGGGGTGTCTAATTAGATGGGAGACATGAATACCAGAGAGGATCTTTGCTATGGTATTACAAAAGACAGAGCATTGATTAGAAACGATGCTCACATGAAGAATGAATGACTCTGAGGGGGCTGACAGAGTTATTGGGGTAACAAGCCTCTATTAGGTGCAGTCAGCTCTATTCAAATCTACATTTATATCACAAGCCTCGTTTGATTGCTGACAATAAAACAACAGATAAGGAACTAGATTGATTATAGTCTTATTTATTTCACTCTTCAATGACCGTGTTAAAAGAAAATATATTTCAAAAAGCTTGAGCTGAGTGAATAACTTAACACAACTCAACTTTATTGTCACATCACAGGTACAGGGGGTAAAGAAAAAGTGTGTGAAATTCTGTCCTACAAGCTCCATCATTTGTAGTTTGAAGAAAGGAAAGAAATGGAGAAAGAAAGAAACAGAAAAATAGGTCAGATATCAATGTTAGCGGTGTAAAATATACATTAGGAGTATGATATACAGCCTACTGTATAAGGTGCATGGTTGAAAATAGCAATGTAATGAGGCGGTTAAATAGCAGATAATGTACATAAGGTACACGGTTTAGAAGGACATTTTAAACCGTGTACCGTTATATGATTTGGGTTCAATTCCTGGCAGTGGTGCCTCCAACAAACACAATTGGCGGTGTTGATGGGCGGAAGGCTGGCAGGGGATTGTGTCCTTGTCACTGCACTAGTGACTCCAACTGTTTGGCCGGTACGCCTGTTCGGCGGGGAGGGGAATTGGGAGAGATAGCGTGAACCTATGCACTCGTTACGCTCTCACTGTCAGGTGAAAAGAAGAAAGCCGGTGACTCCATGTGTGTCGGAGGAGGCATGTGGTTGTCTACAGTACACGCCAGTGGTTTTCGACACACCAAAAGGGCAAGTCAAAATCTCAAGGCATACCTGTATTCAAGACCAATGCAAAATAGCCTCTATAACGTGTGTCTAGATCAGTGGTTCTCAAACTTTTTCATGTCAAGGACCTCCAAATTGACACTTATTAGCCCGCGGACCCCCATTTGAAAAGATATGCCACGGACCCCCCATAAGAGATGATTTTTACAGCTCTAGCAGTCAATTCTCAACCATTTTAATTGAAGGACCACCAGGTTTGGCATGCATAAGGCTACGGACCCCTATTGTATGGCATTTCTTATCTCTGGGGCCCCTATTCATATTGTAAAATCAATGTTCATTTAACTCTGAGAGTGTACAAATGGAACCAAATGGACCCGTTAGGGTCCATTTGGTTCCATTTGTACACTCTCAGAGTTACAGACACATAAGGATCAATTTGGTTCCTAACCATTAATTTGGCTGGGGACCCCCTGGAACCCCCTCAAGTACCCCTTGGGGGTCCCCGGACCCCACTTTGAGAACCAATGGTCTAGATAACACTGTAAAGGCACGCACTTTTTGAAGGCATTAAAATCATTTTTGCATTGTACAGTGGTCTCCCTCCTTATGTTTTTCTTCGGATCTTTGGCTTTTTTTTTAAAAACCCTAGGAGTCTCCACTTTCTTGTGTGGCTAATAAAACTTTAATTGGTGCACCACTTCAACTCTAGCTTCCATATTCTGGGCATTTCATTATAGGTGAACATTTTGACAAAAACAGCAGATCTATAAGCTCACAATGCATTGCAATGCAACAAGTTGTAAGCTTGTAGATCGGCTTGGCAGAGATCTGGTGTTGAGGGAGAAAAGAAGCACGAGGCCAAGGATAAACTCCTGGGTGTCTATCTTCATACCCCGGTCAATGGAGTACATAGGGTTTAAGTGCTTAAAATAATATAATGCCAAACCACCATTGTAACGGTGTACTGTGCTACTATGAGGAGTTTTGTCTTATGGTGTTTTTGTTATTGAATTTGTACTAACAATACTGTACATCCAGTATCCACTATAATAGGTTTATTAGAAATGACTCATCTATAATTGGAAAAAGAAAAGCTCTCAAACTGTTTTCAAATGACCATTGATCATTGATTATGTGGATTGTTTTTAAGGTTTTTAATATTTTTTTTATGCTTGGTGGGTCCATTTCTACTCTCTGGATTTCGCTGCCTTTCGCTGTTTATTTGTGTGTGCGTGCGTGCGTGTGTGTGCACGTGTGGGCGGGTGGGTGCACGCATGTGCTTTGTACTGCATAATGCAGTGTCCATTATATAACCGGCTAACTGGTGTGTTCCACTCCAGCTTTGAGGGATACCACATATGGGAGGATTTCACGCCTTCCTGAGCCAACAAGTATGCAGATTTGCATTTACAGAGGTGGTGGTGGCAGAGTTTTTACTAAGTAAAAGTATCAATACCGCAATATATAAATACTGTGTTTAAAGTAAAAGGCCTGTATTCAAAATCTTACTTGAATAATTGTATAAACATATCAAATTTATTTATTTTTTACCGAAGTAAAAGTACTCAAATCCTATATTAAAATTGCCTAGAGGGTGGGTTGATCGCGGACCACGGATATCCCTGACTTGCGAGGCATACCTTTGTTCTGATCCACACCAAACTTGGCACAATCATTTTGTTATGGGGACTGCCATCAGAATAGCCACCCCCCAGGGACCACGTGTGGCCCCTAGGGGTGCCACAGGGGCACCGTTGCTCTGATCTGCACCAAACTTGGCACACACATTGTTCAGGAGACTGCCATCAGAATAGCCACACCAGGGGCCCCCTGGACAGCAGCAGCAGTGACAGTTACTGCAGGACCATGCACAGCAGTTACAGTTACTTCAGAACCATGGACAGCAGTTACAGTTACTTCAGAACCATGGACAGCAGCTACAGTTACTTCAGAACCATGGACAGCAGTTACAGCTACTTCAGAACCATGGACAGCAGCTACAGTTACTTCAGAACCATGGACAGCAGCTACAGTTACTTCAGAACCATGGACAGCAGCTGCAGTGACAGTTACTTCAGAACCATGGACAGCAGCTGCAGTGACAGTTACTTCAGAATCATGGACAGCAGTTACAGTTACTTCAGAACCAATCTCGGAGCCCAGAGACAACTGAAAAGGAAAAACAGCAACCTCTGCTGTTCGTTTCTCCTCAGTTATACTCTGGGACAATGCCGACGCAGCACATGTGCGCAAGGAAACCGGGGTTTAAGTCTGCCTTCACCGCTCCACTTCCGGGTGGTGCGACTACGTTTTCATTCCCACTAACAATATTTCTACACGGAACACTAACACCACTTCTCCCAGAGAACATGGATCGTTTTGGTTATAAGCCCACTTGTTTCTATGATGAAAGAGTAAGTTCAAATGTGAATATCTTTCCGTGGTTTTGTCTGCTCCGCGGACGCTATTGTTAAATTAGTTTCGGTTAGTTTCCAGTAGGGAAGATCGACGGACACGAGAATCCCGCCCACTACATTTGATTGGGTAAAGTGCGGCCTGCTTCCTGATCTGAAGGCACGCCCACTCCCACACAGTGTGTACACGTTCTGACGAACCTTCAGGACAGATTCCAACGCAGTGCAGAATCTCTTCTTGAGAGATTACTTCAGAACCAATGACAGCAGCCGCAAACAGTCTGTGCTATGTTCAGGGCCTCTCTCTCTCTCTCTCTCTGAGAGATATTTATACTTTTTCATCCTATATGGGTGGTATCATGCACGAGCGAAGAATTTCACATGCAAGCGAGCTCCCAGGCGTGCATGAGCGTGCATGAGCCGGTTTAGCCCGGAAGTGTTTTAAAATAGATAGAACAGACTCCGGACTGCATTATGGGTTGTGTTTTGGACTTGGACAGATTTTTGAAAAATCGTTTTGCTGTTACGTGGAGTCTCTGATTAATTCTATTCATCACGTTTTCTGGATTCTGGATTCACCATTAAGGAACGTTTTACAAACTAAAACTCAGCACGAGTCAAAGACAACACCGGGTAAGTAAACGATGTAATGCAAATGTACTTAGTTACTTTTCACCACTGGGCAGATATTGTCTCCTCTCATTCCTCCACCTCCATTGTGGAGCAGAGAGAGACAGAGAGACTCTCTCTCTCTCTCTCTCTCTCTCTCTCTCGCTCATGCTGCGACCTCGTGAGTCAAGAGGCACCCCAGTATTGCGGACCACTTAACATTGCATCATTCGCTCCACAAAATGCTCCCACTGCTTCTATGTGATTGTGGTTATTTGTGTTGTTTCAGTGTTTTTCTCTCTCTCTCTTCTGTGTTTGGTGAGATGACGGTCTCCAGCGGCAGCCGAGAGATGTGATTGGTGGATACGGCCTGGCTGGAAATGGAAATTGGGATAATTGCAAAGTTTTTGAGAACATTGACTGTGTGATAGCTGCTTGTCAATTCTGTTCAAGATGTACAGGTATATCTAGCTTACATGCACTGGTGCACGTGCATTTACATTACATGCACTGACTGATGAAAGCAGTGATTTCACATGCATGGCACATGCAAGTGAGGGTAAACTGACAAGACAGCAACGGGACCATTTTGTACGTCAACTCCTTTGTGACAACAACCCCCTCTAATGGGGGAGCATGTATGTGTTCCCTCAACCCAGGTGGGTCTGTCTATCTGTGGGCCGCTAGTGCAGCGGTTCTCAAAGTGGGGTCTGGGAACCCCCAGGTGTCCTTGAGGGGGTTCTAGGGGGTCCCCAAGTAAGATTAATATAACATCGAAAGTTTAACCTCTAGGATACTTACAAGCTCAGGACGCGTTGTGAGCTTGTAGATCTGCTTATTTCACCAAATCTTAAAAACAATGGAACAAACAACACAAATCTTGTATGGTGGTCCCTGGTACAAAGACATTTCAGATGGGGGTCTGTGGCCAAGTACTGTACATACTAATTTGGGGGTCCTTTAAATGAAAATGTTTGAGAACCACTGCGGTAGAGGGCTGTGTTTGTTTTATTTTATTTTATAGTACCGTGTCCGCGATCTAAACTAGGCTACTAATGTTGGAGTGAATTCCCTTGCTTTGCCAAGACCTGTACATAAATCGGAATGCCAGAAAATAAAAGAGAAGAAAAATAGATAGCTGGCAAGGGCTTTACACCCAAATAAAAATGTACATTTTTCATTCAGCTCAGAGTTACAGCTAATGTTATTGCCCACCACAATGGCGAGGCTTAATAAGCCAGCGCTACTTTCCATTGAGTGTGAACTGGCTAAACAGGACTTTAAATACATTATAAAGGACTTTGTATCCAGAAAGACAAGGACGGTGGTTTTTATAAGAGGCAAAGACGAAACCATAATGTAAAAAATGTGTCTTTGTTGACGTTAGTGTGTGTCTAAAGTGTGTCAAAGAGTTACATTGCCTTTATGTGTACGCATGTGTGTCCATGTGTGCCCCTTATTGTCTATTAAACATATAATCCATCGGTTTGCTCTTGAACAAGATTTTTGTTTGTTTGTGAGTATTATTTCTTGAAAAATTAACGCAGCTTTTGTAAACTCTAGTTACAACCCTTTAATTCTACCAATAGAGGCCAACATAGCCATTGTGAAATCTACATTATGAATGTTCAGTTCTCAACTTCACCAACCTGAAAAGTTTGGTCTATGCATGATTGTGTGTGGCAAACATTGTTTTGCAGATGTTTTGATTAACCACAATCAAACCACAATCAATCCTAGCAATCACATTTTTGCAGCGAAGGAATTTAGCCTAGAATGAAAAAAGGAGTACAGTATGTGTCTGATGATTATTAGTCGACTACGATTTCTTTTTTGTCAAGGACATAGTGTGCATGTGTGTGTGCATACCTATGTAACCTACAGTATGTATACGTCATGTAAATGTCTCTCTCAGTTTAAAGGTGTTTTTATGTAGGAGATATATATCATGTACTGCGTTGATGAGTAAAGCAGATTTGGGTAGGGCCCTTTCACTTGACCTTTTCAAAGGGTTATAGGCTACTTTGTGTATACTTGATTTGATAGTCAAGCCTTGACAACAACCGTGTACTGCTGTCAGCCGTGTGAAAGAGGCTGAGTGCACAATTATGCATTAGAGAGTGTGTTAACCCTGTTAATGAACTGATGCTGAAATGTGTTGAGCACAAAGTATGAAAATAACTTACATGCTACCTAGCCTACGCATGTTCCCTCAGCCCTCAGTTCCATCAGTAAACCTACAGTATATATATATATCAGCTATTTGAAAATATCTACAAAATCACCAATTGGTTGCACTTACAGTAGTGTCACGCACAGAAAATAAATAGCTGATCCACAAGAGCTTCATGAGCTTTTAGATCGGCTATTTTCGGTGCGCGACACTGGCACTCAACTCAATATAAATCAGGCCTTAGCGTCATTAAGCTCTTCACTCCCATATTTCATACTATGACTCTCTGTCACTCTACCTATCAATCCTTCCCCAATGAAGGGGACTTTACCACTGCGCTCGGGTGGCGCAGTGGTAAAGTATAGCTGCCCACCACCGCGTGACCGGGGGTTTGATTCGACCGTGGCGCATCCGGCTTTGTTAAACGTCTATACGAACACAATTTCCCCGTGTTCAGGGGAGGGGGGTATTCAGCTGGGGCGGCACCTGTCAGCAGGGAGTGTTGGGCGGGAGGAGTAGGACGGAGGCTCTACGTCGTCCCGGTGGGGGCTCCTCACTGGCAGGTGAGTCAGTAGGATACGACAGCAGTGACAACACAGAAATGTGTGTGGGGAGGAATTCATTGGCAAAACGATTAAATTGGGGAGAAAAAGGGCTTGAAAAGCAACAAACAACATTGTCACCTGACAGCTGGTCGTGTGCGTCGTCCCCCGAAACGTTGCTAGCTAGCTACCTACTGATCATCTCCTGGCAAAAACAACTGAGCTACACGCATATGGCTTGTGTGCGATTAGCCAAGTCTCTCTGGGAAAGAGATTTATGAGCTTCAAACCACAATGTTTCATTCTAGGTCAGACACCTAGTTTTTGAACACGCTGTTGCGAGGCAGAGCCAAGCTCCGATTATGACTTTTTTTTTTGCTTTTTAGATAACACAGTAAAATCCTCAGTGTTTATTTAACTCTGAGAGTGTTCAACTATAACCAAATGGACCCGTAAGCACGGGTCCATTTGGTTATATTTGTACACTCTCAGAGTTACAAAGGGATTACATTAACACTGAGGATTTTACTGAGTAGCCTATCCAGGGAAGGCTCATTCATTACCTCCCTATCAATTAAGAAATTCAGTCGCAGGAAATTGAAATACTTAATAGAATATTTATCTGTGTTAAAATTAGCTCTGTTACACAATGCTTAACACACATGCACACCTGCACTATAGTACATGCTCAAAGCGCACCTTACCACAGGGGTATAATTACATTTGTGTTGTAAACTGGGTAATTACCTGTGTCTCCACTTACCTCTGAGAGAGGTAATGCGGCATTGCAAATGCTGACTCGGATGCTATATAGGAAGGAAGTGATAATCCATAAACTGTTTATTGCAAAACCGCACGGCAGCATAATGAGAACAAACACAAACAATAACAATTCATCACCCTTTCATGTTCTTCCCTCCACTCCATTAGGACTTATTATGAGCAAAATAAATAGGTGAAAAGGAGAGTCTGTGTGGGTGTGTGCGTGTGTGTGCGTGTGGGTGTGGGGGCGTGGGCGTGTGTGTGCGCATGCGCGTGCGCGTGCGTGTGTGTGTGTGTGTGTGTGTGTGTGTGTGTAATTGACCTTGGGGACTGGTTTTCTGATGAAAGTCACAAGGAAATTGTCATGGTTAAGATTTAAAAAGAAAAGTAGGTATAAGGGGAATCGATTCAGGTTAGGGTTAGGATTAGGCATTTACGTGCTATAATTAGGGTTCATTTGTAGGATTACGGATTTTGAGATTAAGGTTAGGGTCAGGATTACAGCAGGTTATGTTTAAATTGACGTTGGGTCAGTTACATTCAGTTAAATTCATTACTGTAGGCCACATTTTGGGCCACATTTTGAACATGGGGAAGGCAAGTCAAAAAACAAAAAGATAAAAGGTAAAAGATAAAAAACAATAAGACTGATCTTGTATATGTTAGGGTTAAGGGTATTTTCTTGTATTAAGTTAAGGGTTTAGGTTATGGCTAAGGAGTCTCTGTGTGTGTGTGTGTGTGTGTGTGTGTGTGTGTGTGTGTGTGTGTGTGTGTGTGTGTGTGTGTGTGTGTGTGTGTGTGTGTGTGTGTGTGTGTGTGTGTGTGTGTGTGTGTGTGTGTGTGTGTGTGTGTGTGTGTGTGTGTGCGTGCGTGCGTGCGTGTGTGCGTGCGTGTGTGTGTGCGCACGCACGCGTCTGTGTGTAGCTTACATATTTTCATTACAGCCACCCTCGGGCATGCATGCACTTTTCTATCAATTAAGATTTTTGAAATGTGTTTAACAGACATGCGGGTGGGGAGAACAATCCAATTTGCTTGCATATTCCCTCCAACAGTTGCTAAACACGTAGGTGTACGTCTGTACATGTGTGCAATCATGCCTTCATTATCAGCCCTGACCTCTTCCTCTGCTTTTCTCTGCATAACGGAGCAATCATCGCTCCTATATCCCGTAAAATTATATCTGATCCCAATAAGATGATATCTAATCCCAGTGAAGATAAGCAGTGCATGCAGCAAAGGAATTATAGCAGTCATATCCTCCCCAGCAATCAGGGGTTAGATAGAGCTTTAATGTACACAGTAAAATCCTCAGAGTGTGGTTCCATTTGTACACTCTCAGAGTCACACAAATCGGTAAGGGCCCATTTGGTTCTATTTGTACACTCTCAGAGTCACACATCTGTGAGGGTCCATTTGATTCCATTTGTACACTCTCAGAGTAATACAAATCGGTAAGGGTCCATTTGGTTCTATTTGTACACTCTCAGAGTCACACATCTGTAAGGGTCCATTTGGTCCCATTTGTACTGTATGAGTTGAACATTCAGGATTTTACAGTGTACCGACTACCGAGGCATTTTGAGGCCTCATAATACAGGCACAGATGGACGGGATCACGATGACTATCTTGTATGGAATTTTGATGCGTTGCATAGCAAGGACATGGATGGATTGGAATGCTGTTAAATGTCAGACATTGTGCATATCAGGGTAATACCATGACTATTCTTGGCATCTGAATTGGTTCTGCCAGCGTGTTCTGCCAGTACAATGTCACTGGCTTTGCCTGTATTGTCGGATTGAACGGGTTAAACATAAAAAAAGACATAATGTGGATGGATGTGGGAGAAAAAAAAGGAGATACTTCCTTGGCCCTCTGGCAGCGTACACAAGAAAGTGTCGCTTATCGATCCAGCAGCTTGCGAGATTAGCCCTGGACAAACACACAGTCACACCAGACAGACCCTCTTCTAGTCGTCGGCTCTGCGTATTGAGAATATAATGATTACGTCGCTAGTGTCATTACCTCAATGGTGTTACCACAACATCAACCAGCAGCGATGACAAAAAGACTACTGTTTCTAAACTGAACAATGTCCTGGAGGCAGTGGTGGAAAAAGTATTCCATTTTTTTTACTTAAGTAAAATGGTAAATGGTGCATTTTATATAGCGCTTTTAACCAAAGCGCTTTACATTGATTGTGACATTCACCCATTCACACACACACATTCATACACCGATGGCGGAGGAAACCATGCAAGGCACCAACCTGCTCATCGGGAGCAATTAGGGGTTCAGCGTCTTGCTCAAGGACACTTCGACACTAACTCTGGGGGAGCGCCCCAGCCCGGGATCGAACTGGGAACCTTGCAGTTTCCAGTTCACTCTACCCGGCCACTCTACCCCTGAGCTGCCGCCCCAAAGTATCAATACTGCAAGGTAGAAATATTCTGTTACAACTTAAGTAAAAGCCCGGCATACAACATGTACTTGTGTAAAAGTCCGAAAGTATTGGTATCAAAATGTACTTCAAAAAGTACCAAAAGTATAAAGCACTCATTATGCGGCATGTCCCATTTCACAAGTTTTCAAATGTATAAATTGTATAAAAATCTTTTGAAAGTAGTAGTTCTAATAGCCGAAATAAACAGTAGGGCTGAAGTGGTTAATGTATGTTTTGTAATAATACTCCAAATCTACAAAGTAACTAGTAACTAAAGTTTTCAAATAATTGTAGTGGAGTAAAAGTACAATATTTGCGTCTGAGATGTAGTGGAGTAGAAAAAAAAGTACAGCAAATTGGAAATACTCCAGTAAAGTAAAAAAAAAAAGACCTCAAAATGTTACTTTTAAGTACCGTACTTGAGTAAATGTGATTAGTTACTTTCCTCCACTGCCTGGAGGGCAGTAGGAGGGAAAGCGTCTCCCAGGAGGAGTGTGGAACATGGTAACCCAGAAACATGTCTGGCAGCCCATGGAAAGTAGAGCACGACCTTCTTCACCTCGGACCGTAGACAAAAGTATTCATTTGACTGAAGGCAAACAAGATGTCTGGGAGTTTAGCTAAACTACATACATGCAGACTACTCTACATCTGCACACAAAGTACTGCTTTAATCAATCAAGGTTTCGGTTAGAGATGTAGCCTACCGATACAATTTTTTCCTTCCCGACACCGATTCCGATACCCATAACTTGTTAATCGGTCGATACCGAGTGTCGATCCGATACCAGTGGGTCATTTAAAATAAATCTAGGACAGTGGTTCTCAAAGTGGGGACTCCAGGGTTTCTTGAGGGGGTTCCAAATGCCTGGACCCTTACAGGTCTGTAAATGGACCCTACGTGCACATTTGGTTCCATTTGTACACTCTCAGAGTTATGGGGTTTCTTGAAATTAAAGGGTTTGAGAACCTTCTGATCTAGGAATAAATAAAAATTGTAAACATATATATATATCAAACAGTAGTGCAACATCAACTGAAGCATTAAATACAAAATAATTGATTACTGTGAATGACATATCATCATGTGGTAAATCACATGGAATCGGAAAGGCATAGACTGGCATACTTGCCGATACCAATATTTTAGGCAGTATCGGCAGCTTTTCCGATACTGGTATCGTATGGGAACAACTCTAGTTTTGGTCCTCCTGTTCGTGCTCTTTTAAGCACTTTCAACCTGGCATCGCTATTTTGGGCATTTATGTTTATAAAATTCCCGAAATCTTCAAACATAGCACAACTAACACATCTACAAGCTCACAATGTGTCACATTTACGATTTTCGTAAATTGTTGTGACCAGGTTTATAGAGATACAGTGGTTAAGAAAGAACACAGGTACAAACCATTCTACAATTTATACAAGCAGTTTTCTAAAGAACACATTTTTTGGGGAAAATAACATAGATATCTGTGAATGAGGACCATTACTATTACAAAAACTAAATGAGACAAATAAACAGTGGGCCTAAATAAATTAGACTTGAATAATGCACTCTGCCTGAATGAATAATATCTGTTGTGAGAGAAGGGTTCAAACCGCGGCTAAACAAAGTACAGTAAAGCAATAAAAACAGCAACCTTGGTTGCATTGGTTGGAGTGGAGGCTAATAGTTGAAAAAGAAGAGAAAACCAACCCACTCACCAAAATGAGAAGGCTGAAACAGAACGCTGACATCAAATGTGCATTTTCATTTATTCAGTGACATTCTGCAAAAGTGCTCATAAAAGCAAGCATTTAAGCAGCACTATGTCACTTTCCTCTTCTACCCCGGATTTGAACCTGGTTTCCTGCTTAAGTGCAGACCTTTTTTACCATTGAGCTAATAGGGCCTGCCTGCTTGCTCGGGAGATACATTGAATCTTGACCATCAGGTCAAAATTCGTGTCAGATCCTGTGTGTAGGTGAGACATGACCTTTGACACGATCTAAATGTCTCAATAGAAGAGCAGGGAGACAAAATACAACCACCCCAATTGTATACGTTGTATTGTATTGATATATTCTACCATACAGATTGGACAAAATGACATTTTATTCATAAAAAAAAGTTACATAGCGAGGCTTTAAAGGTTCCAGTCAGAAGACATTTTAGCCCTCTTGCTTTTGTGTGAGGATAGACGTTTATTGATCCCACGAGGGAAATTCAGTTTTACATGGCAGTATACTACCACTCCACAGTATGAAACACTGGACAACTACAGGGGAACAAAATACAATAGAAAGTAACATATTCGGATTAGGAATAAAGTACCAAAAATACCAAAGATTTGGGCCCTTGTTTGGCTGTCCGCACTTCCAGGACCGTCCAGGATGTGCATATTGCATAATAAATGTCCACAGTATATATTCTCATGGGTTGGTAAGGTATGGGGTTTCTATTTGTTTGCATGTCTGTAACCCATGTGTCAAAAACACTCCTCTAATGTCATATGAGGTTATGTGAACAAATTGATTCATGTGTAATACATTTCCAAGGCAGACAGAGTTAATTATGACATCTAATCTGTTGCTCTACGCCCTGATTCTATTTGCTGTCACTGCTTGTCTACCTAGCACTGTCACACCATGTAATAAATCCTTGATTATGTATGCATGCCTTGTGAATATGGTATAGCCTATACTTCATAGTACACGAAAAACGCTGAGATTTATACATTTTTTAACATCCTCTCCAAAGTCATTAAAATGCTACCAAACACAACTGCATAGTTAATAAGTCATCGACATTTTAAATACGTTCTTTTCCACAGGGGCTATTTTTGATGAATTTGCTACTGAAAAATGCATTAAAACGCTACAATAACAAAACGTGCAGTGGAATTTTGCACGCTGAATAACCTACGGTATCTCAAGCAAGTTTCAAGTCTCTGCGAGTTGATTTGCATAACTGCAAGTGAAATGAATGGAATCCTGTGGCTTCCTCGAAATGCAAACAAATCCCGTTATGCTTTGGAAAATGGTTGGCAGTAATATCAAGTACACTGTGATTCATAGTCAGTGGGCTAAACATGGCAGACCACCGAGTATAGACAGGCCCTCAGGTGGTTGGGGGAGAAAACTAGCTGTAAAGACAGCCTGGTCCAACATGGAATGACACATAGACCTGGAAACATAACAACTATCAAAACAGAAAACCTTGCAATGGAACCCAGCACTTTCACCCTGCTAATTGCTTGTGCTTATATTTTATATATATTTTTCTTCATAAAAGCCACACAGCTAGCTAACTGTCTGTACTGTTGACTTTCATCTGGCCATCCTACTCAAACTGGCTGATTGATGAACATATGTATGCATAATGTTCACTGGCTTTGAATTAGCACTGGTGGTCAACACTGGCGGGTATGTCACTTCTCCTTTTGCTTTAAAGGGTAACACACACACACACACACACACACACACACACACACACACACACACACACACACACACACACACACACACACACACTTATGTATGCTGGGCGTTGTGTCAGCATAGCCTCTGGCATTTTAACAGGAGCAGAAACAACACATAAATCCCCTCTGGCCAATATGTGTGTATGATGGAGAAGAAAGAGATTGGGAAGAGGGAGGGAGAGAGAGAGAGAGAGAGAGAGAGAGAGAGAGAGAGAGAGAGAGAGAGAGAGAGAGAGAGAGAGAGAGAGAGAGAGAGAGAGAGAGAGAGAGAGAGAGAGAGAGAGAGACACACACACACACACACACACACACACACACACACACACACACACACATATAGACAGACAGACAGAGTGAGACAGATGGACAGAAGACCATACCATACCACCATCAATACATATGATTGTCTATTCTTTGGCCATATATCGTACATAAACAGCCATTTTAGCATTAATTTTTATTTTCAGGTTTATTTACAATTTCCAAAGTCATTAAAACACTACCACACATACCTGAATAGTTGAGCAAATGTTTCATGGACATTTTTTAATTTTGTCCATTTTCGGCTCAGCTTTCAAATTAATCGACACTCTAACCACATGAACCTTAGCATCACTTTTCTGGGCATGTCATACTGTAATAGGTGAACTATTTTTGGCGAAGAGTTTTGGTGTAGACTAGGGAAAAAAGGAGGGGACCAAGTATAGACCCCTGGGGGACCCCGTCAACTGAAGTATATACTGTAAGGGTTTAATGATTACAATGGATCAACGACCCCCCAAAATAAGTTACCTCTGGGCCGTACTGGCAGTTTGCAAAAGAAAGGAAGCACTGCGTGGATCAAGTGGCTCTCTAGACTGTTTGCTCTCTAGGTGCTCTTTGGTGGAAGAGGTTGGTATAAACACAAAGTTCAAGAGGTATACTGCCAGTGCTTTGTCTCCCCAGTGGCATAAACTGCAGAACAACAAGAAGAAATCCAAGGCACTCTGTCTTCAAGTGAAATAAATATACTTCAAGTGTTATTGAGCAAGGCAACTGACACTATAGGTCTTCGACTTTACTGTGTCTTTCTATCCTTGACGTATAACGTACAAATAAAGTAATCAATCCCTCACAGACCCTCTTCTAGACGGCTTGCCTCTGAGGAGCCACGGCGTCAAAATAACGGAATGGATTTTAGCATGTTGGATTAGCTAGCTCAAACAGGTTTCATGGCTTGTATTGGTGGGTAGTCAGAAGGTGATCCCGACCCCGGTCTATGTGTCGAAGTGTCCCACACTTAACCCTTAACTGCCACCCCAGCGCTTTGCAACCATCTGAGCAGCCATCAGCTGGGTGAAGCTGAAAACTGAATTTCCTCCATGGAGCTAAAAAGGTAATCAAATCAAATCAAATCAAATCAGATACAGATAAGAGTAGAGAGATAAACCACTTTCAACCAGCCTTAACCACTTTCAACCAGGCTCATATCCCTACAATGGGCATTTAGGTACAGTATCTCGTGCAAGCTTGGGATAATAGAGATGCACCAATACACATTGACAGAGACAGACACATGGAGGGAGGGTGGACAGAGAGAGAGAGAGCCATAAATACCTTTTTTAAGGGTACCGTGTCCTTGTGGGCACTTTAAAATCCTTGAGTAGAGACAGACAGTCACTGTGTATTAAAACGTGCTGCAGGGCTATCAGAGATGACTTGGACCACAGAACTCTGCAAGTCAATACAGTATGCAGAGCGTACACTGTCCCATCATGCAACAGGAGATCATTGCTGTTGGCATTTTTCAACTATTTATTTTGTCAACTGTTTTTTTTGTTGGGGGGGGGGGTTGTAAATGAATGCCCTACTTCTTCGTACAACAGTGTGACGCTATAAAGTAGCAAAAATAGCAGATCTACAAGCTCACAACGGACAAATTGTGTATTGTACAGGTAGGTTCCTCTGTGAACTTGTAGAGCGTTATGAGTTTCATAAATGTTAACCAATGAAAAGTATTAACACAAGCTTGTGACTAAATAACTACATTCGATCCATTGGGAACACAGCCCCCCCCCCCCCCCCTTTCCTGAAAAAGTAGCAGTTTTGCACATATGAGGTTTCCACAGTGGCGTGCACAGACATTTTGAGGGGCAGGTGCTCAAGTAAATTATATATTTTTTTGTTGACTTGGTCTACTCTTTTTTCCCTCTACACCTATACCTCTTTGCCAAAAATAGCCGATCTACAAGCTCACAACGCCTCGCGCTGCGAGGCGTTGTGGGCTTGTAGATCTGCTATTTTTGGCTAAAGTTCTCCTCAGAAAAGGGATGCTAGGTTTCGAGTGGTTATGGTAAAAAGAAAAATCATATCACATAAAGATTTGGCGGACCCCCTGTAGTAACTCTGAGGACCCCCTAGGGGTCCCGTACCCCCTGTTGAAGACCCCTGCTGTAAACTGAAAAAAACAACTTTTTTTCAAAAGGGCACTTCTGGTCAAGAGGGCAAAGGGCAGGTGCTCTAGCACCACCTAGAGTCTATCTGTGCACGTCCCTGTACATTCGATCCATTGGGAACACAGCCCCCCCCCCTTTCCTGAAAAAGTAGCAGTTTTGCATAGGGTTGTCCGATATTGGCTTTTTTACCGATAACCGATATACCGATATTGTCCAACTCTTAATTACCGATACCGATATCAACCGATACCGATATATGCGGGGATTATTGTGATTAGGGTAAGCTCAAATTTCATATCACACACACCATATACAGTAAGAACTCCTGTAACTTAAAAATTTTTTTTTTTCAAAAACCGATACCGATATTTTCCCGATATCAATTGTTATGCTAATATCGGCCGATAATATCGGGAGGCCGATAATATCGGACATCCCTAGTTTTGCACATACAGTATGAGGTTTCCACCCGACAGCGACGATATACTGCTGCACATCAGACAGACAAATAGACAGATAGGTATAGTAAAGTGAGAGATAAGATAGTATGAATAAATGCATATTGTATACATAATATTACAGTAGGCCCCAATAATGGGAGAAACCTGTACTGTACACCACTGGATGTGACATGACTCCATAATACTGTGCTGTTGCTGTCTTATTATTATTTTTTTTCCGGTGTCATCAGTCCAGAGCTGTGATGCATCAATAACTTGCAAGTGTCAGCCATAATAAATCACGCCTGGCCGGTTCCCTTTATTTGCCAACAAAGTCATTTAAACTCGAGTCTCCCGGTTTGTTCGTTCTCAAGTAAGAAGGGAATGGAAGACGGAGTGACATAAAAGACACATCCCCGTAAAAGAAGATATGCACCGATTCAATTCTATACTGCGTTACTACTTGATAAAAAATCTTGAGGGGTTAATAATACAGGGAGAATTAACCCATTGAGACCTGAAGCCAATTCTACATGTCTCCTAAATCTCAACAGTATTCTGAAAAACCTATGTTTCTATATCAGTGGTGCTCAATCTTTTTCATGTCAAGGACCCCCAAAATTATATGTTTTTGGCCGCAGACCCCCATCAAAATATGTTGTTCCAGGGACCCCCAGAAGCAACGATTTGAGTTAAAAATGTTCGCTTTAAAAATATATATATTCAAAGATTTGCACACATTTTCACGATTTTTCAAAAATAGCAGATCTACAAGCTCATAGCGCGGCACTCGGTGCCGCGCTATGAGCTTGTATATCTGCTATTTTTGAATAGCCCAAAGTGTAAAATGATGCTTTGTAGCTCAAATCTAAAAATGACACAGTTCCAGGTCTCCATGGGTTAAAGAATAAAATGTAATCTCTTCATTGGGTTCCCTGCCGTCACATAATGGGACCTCCTCAGTGGTGGTGTGCTGGGGTCTGCAGACTGATGCCTCTCTGTCAATCTCTGTCAATCTTAAGTCTCAATCATGGACGAGGCTTTAACTTGGAAATGACTTTCAGAGCTGCTGGAGTCGATGCACGTGGTTCAGTACAAGGTGCACAGATACCCTCTCTGCACTCTGCATATCAGCAGTAATTGAACATTTCTTCTACAACCAGATTGTCTTTTTTTTCTCTGGTCATTCAAATCTTCCAACCTTTGATCCAGTAATCCTTTGAAAGCGTAGTGCCGTAGACGTCAAACACCGTCGCTAATCTGGGTTATTAGTGATTTCCAGCCTTCCTCACAGGAGCAGATACTGTAGCTCTCTCCCCCCCCCCCCCATAGACTAGTACTGTGTAATACCCAATGTGCTGTGCAATACTCCGCTGTACGACAAAGTATAAATCACGCTTAACCCATTAAGACCTGAGGCCGATTCTACAAATGTCTTCTAAATCTTAAGTTTTCTGAAAAACGTATGTTGCTATATAAGTGGTTCTCAAACTTTATGTATTTGGTCCCCTCCTCAAAATATTTTGTTCCAGGGACCCACAGGAGCAAAAAAAAAAGCATTGAAAAATATATATTCACGATCTTTCAAAAATAGCAGATCTACAAGCTTGTATAGCTTGAGCTTGTATTTCCGCTATTTTTGAATAGCCAACACATGTGCTATATAGCTAAATCCAAAATTACACTTTGCTTTCCCGGTTTTAATGGGTTAAATGTGAAATCTGGATTTAGTGAAAGATAGGTGAGATAGATGCTGGCAGATAGATTACATGTTGATTGCTGCTGCCTCAGAGAAAAACAAAAATACACAAATAGAAATGACCTTCCTTAACGTAAACAAATATATATATTAAAAAAAAAGAATGTCCTCTGTAGAAAGCAGGAGGAGATAATGGAAAAAGTTGAGCAAAAAGGTGAAATAGGGATGAAACCTCCTCACACACACACAGCATGGCTCCCACGCAGCGAGGAGTAGACGGTACTGATGCTAGAGAGCACTTCGTTGTTGTAAATTAGACAGTCCTGCCAACGTGAATCAGTGTCATGCCCTTGAGTCGCACCTTACTAAAGAACAATGTCACCTCCAAACGGTCTTCCTTGCTCTCCGGCGTCTTGAGTGTAAACAGCACACAGAGGAAAAAGTCATCTCTCATTCTCCCTCTAGGCTACAGATAATTCTTGTGAACAATATCTTCCACAGTAATGTAAAACAGTCAGAGGGGGATTCCCAAATATAGATGAGATGCTCTATCTTAAAGCGACAGCACGTTTTCAGAAAACTTTGTTGCCTGTACTAAAAGAAAACAACTAGTTACTACTACGAAACAATTAAAGTAAACCTCTTTAAACTTTATTCTCATCTGATTGGATTCCTTGTGTGTCCTTGTCTCCGGTCCTACGTCACAGAGGCCGGCTTCTGAAGGTGGTCTGTATAGGGCACTGGTTCTCAAACCTTTTCTTGTCAAGGAGCCCCAAATTGATATGTATTTGGCTGCGGAACCCTATCTGAAAATATGTTGTGCCAGGGATCTCCATAATTTGCACCTTTTTTTAAATAGCCAATGTATAAATGGATAAAGTGGTTAAAATGATTGATGCTATATTAACTACTTTTGCTGGGGACCCCTGGGGGTCTCCGGACCCCACTTTGAGAACCATTGGTATAGGGGATCCGTGGTAATCATATGTTCGGCAGTCTGCAATCGCATGTTGTGCCATCTGCCCACTTCATAGATGATTTGAAGTGGCTGACTCCACCGGTGGCCTCCAGCGGTCTACAGTATATACTAGGCCCCCTCCTTTTTCACCCTCTACACCAAATCTCTTTACCGAGAACAGCCAATCTACAAGTTCACAACACGTCGCAGAGAGCTTGTAGAATTGTCACGTAATGTTCACCCTCAGAATAGGGACAATAGGGTTCTTGTGGTTCAGAGGTGCCATGTTAGTAAATGTACGTGTATGGCGAGTTGAGTGAGTAGACATGATGTGCATGAAATAACGAGTACATTCCACTCTTGCGCGGGTCTAAATGTGACACTGAAACATTAGACCCAACTGTACCAATGGGCATTCAGCATGATTAGCTGTGATATCAAGCCTGAATGTTGAATGTCAAGCCTGAACAGTACACCTGCTGTTCCAACACTCCAATGTAATAACAGGGGTTGCTCTTGATCTCCCCTCCATGTAATAATAAATTATCCATCCACTGATTAGAAAACAAATAAACGAAAAAGGAAGAAAAATATCTTTGCCAAAACACATTGCTATTTTTTGGTTTGTTTGTTAGGATGGAATCATCACAATAAAAGCGGTGGAACAACAGGTCTAGCATGTGCTGGCTTTTAAAAAAATATTTTGTATCAAACAATAAAACACAAGCAGTCCTTCTGTCAATACAGCTGTCAGGTGAAATGGAAGGTTGAGTTGATTAAGAGACGAGTTTGGTTTATTTTCTTTGACTGAGTATAACAAAATAATTATTACCACAGTACTTTTGCAGGATTTATGTGCAGAGGTTCTTCCGAAATAAAGTGCACACGAAGCGGCATTACTATTATTATGTAAGCATGAATTCTTTGTCATTCCACAATAAAAAACAAACGTGGTTTGAATTCACTTGCTTGAATTAACTACCCTAGCTTCCCTATTCTGGGCATGTCACATAGACAAACACCCAGTGAAACCATTTTCTGCTAAGAGATTTGGTGTAGAGGGACCCCCCGTCAATGAAGTAGATGGGGTTTAAGTGGTTAATGGAAGTAGTAGCATAATTTGTTTCATTTACGAGAATAAAACGTAATTCTTTAAATGGCATCATAGAAAGGTTCATATTGTAAACAGGTATTTTGTTGTAGAATAAGATGAGGACAGGATTCACATTATCTCTCATCCAATGAGCCAATGACTCCAGTCCTTCTGGTGTTGGCTGAAAAGAGAGAATGGCTCATTTCTATTTCCTAACAATCCTGTGTGGTGTGGAGACAAATGTGGCACATTAGTTCAGCAAGCATGCAGTACGGGGCGAGACTTCTACAATGGATATGTGTGTATGTGCCCTAGGGAGCGTCTATTGGCATCCGAGTTCATTCTGCCTCTACAGTGCAACTAGATGGAGCAGAGAACTTCACGTCAAATAAACACATAAACAGGGTTCGATTTGTTGGGGGGTGGGGGAGGAAATCCAAGCCTCTGCTTTCGATATCCCCCCTCTGGTCATTCATTTTTATGGCCAGTGGAGATATGTTTTATATCCCTGCTTCTGGTCAGAATTAAATTTGTGAAATAAATACATCAAAATAGTTCAAACACTTTCTTATTTTTCCAATACAACAATAGATCTACAAGCTTGTAGATCAGCTATTCTCGCTATGTGTTGTATGATGAAGTAATTTATACACAACGTGTATAGGGCTTAAGTGGTTAAGGAAATCTTAGTCTCTCCCTCAGTTGTTTTGCTTTGTTTGACAAATCAAACCCTGCGAATAGACAGTTACATACTGTACATGAAAGCGCATGGCTGCGTTAGGGGGGCAGATGATAGAGACAGACACTCTTTAACTAAACATGTATTTTTTTTAATTACTCACTTCTCTCCCTGTTTGACATAATTGGGAGCCCAGAGGGACAACACCCACTGAGAAATGAACGTAAACAAGACGTGTTTAAAAATAAATGTAATACACACACACACACTCACTCACACTCACACAAAAGAACCACTCAAGTGACCGACGGCATGAATGCACACATGCACCTGCATCTCAACACGCGCGATCATATATTTTTTTAAACTAGACTAAAAAGAAAACTAAAGACATTGTCCGTGGCTCGCTGCTTTCTAAAAGCAGAGTCAACATAAACAAATATAACTTTAAAGAGGAGGGCTCATTATATGAGTAAAGATAAATTAACACGCAGCAAATGCCCTCTGAGCAATCTACTACTGTATGTTCTTTCTTACGGATTTCCAAATCAAGATATATCAACGATTAAAAGATAAAATAAAATAAAACAAACTAAAATACAAGTATGTCTAAATTGCAGCACACCGTGTAATCAAAGTACTGTAGGTCAAACTTTTTTTTTTTATACAAAGTTATTGTTGTATAACAGTCATCCGGTGGAAACTGTCAACGTGTGAAGACTGGTGAAGAAGACAGTTAAATATCAGACTATTGTTTGGCTGTCATTTAGTCAGATGAGTCTTTTACTTGGCTTTTTGCGCCGCTTCCGTCCAATATGCTCTTATCTCTTTGCTGGGAAAAGCCAAGAGACCCGCTCTGAGATCTGCCGCTAAAGAGATACTCTTATCTGGAGGAAGCCTTTTTGACGACCGGGGGGCCGAGATCGGCATGGCAGCTGGCCATTCTGCGGATGTTGCTGATCAGCCTCCTGCTGTACTCCCTGTGGTCCACTGGTTGGATTTCCATTACTGTGGTCTTCAAACGACTCTCATCCTGAAGATGGGGGAAGAAATAAAACAAAACAGAATTATAATGCTATAGAATATACAATGCTTAACCACATGAAGCCTAGATCTAAAAAAAAATCACAAATCCTGAGCTTGTAACTAATTATAAAAGGTTCAGACAGAGTGACTTGCTTATTCGCTCATCAGAATGTTGTAGTGGTTGAATGCCATCACTGTTAATAATAATAATAATAAACTTTATTTGTATAGCACCTTTCATGACATGAAATGCAGCTCAAAGTGCTTTACAGAGCAAGAATACAATTACAGTTACAACCAATAAGGTTGACGCTATAGTTTATACCTCTGACAATAGGATGTATAAGAAATGTATATAAATGTATTTAAATTAAGTAAATTAGTTCCATGACTTAAGCTGGGCTCGCATGACAGGAGTTTTAAAATCTTAAACAATCTGGTAGCACCACAGTGGCTTGCCATATAATTGGTTAAAGTCGTGGTGAAATGGCTTTTCGGTAATGAAAACATCATCTCAGCCAATCAGAAAGTCCCATCCCTTCAGGCTAAGGAAGGCTGGAATCTCACTCACTGCAGCCGTGTGCAGCAGAGGGCTAGTGTTTGTTTACCCTGGCTTCCCAAGGGAGAGAGAGACGGCCAGTTAAGCAAGTTTGTTACTACGTTGCTTATTTTTTGGCATCTATTGTTAGGTATGTCCATATTATGACCACGGATATGGTCTAAAAGTATGAAAATGTATTTTCATTTCAGCACGTCTTGAAACTTGCAGTGGTAACAGCCAAACGGTTGTGATATGTCTGGGAAAACACGTTATATAGACAGTCGTGTTCTTGCCACATCAACAAGCCTCAGCTGTCCATCGCACCACTGATTGTTTAGACTGGTGGTCGCTGTGTCAAAAGTCCTCTCATCCACACGTAATCATTCTAGAACATTTTCGGGGCGGCCCTAAGCCAATAATTCGATGACCTGGCGACAGCTCAGACTGAGACTCTTCGCGTCTCCTACCGGATAGACTCCACTGGTCATCAAATTATTGGCTTAGGACGTGTGTAATTGATAGAATTTTTTTTGGGGGGGTGAACTACTCCTTTACGATTGGATCTTTCAACCCCTCACACACTAGAATCTAATGTGATCTGGCCCGGACGGTTGGCGTAACCGTCTGAGCACGTAAGAATGGTAATCCCGAACCCGACGACCTTTGCTGCATCTTCCCCACATCTAATTCACAAACATCTCTATGGGTTTGTGATGAACAAGCGTCTGCTGCACATAAATATTCAAAACAATGTGTTGTTTTTTCATGAGCGCTTGGAAGCAAAAGAATTCCTCCGCTTTAAAAATGAGGATAATTAACCACAGGACAATGCATCATACGTAATTAACAATTCAAACACAGTGTGCACAACCAGCGAGGGTGGTTCTGTATTCACCCATCTATCTCAAATGCGTTCCAACAGTTCTATGAATGTTTTCCCCGTCTGATGACGGCAGGCACATTTAACTAAACGGGGGGGTCATCAAAGAGGTGGTCTACTTCACACAGATGACAACTCATTTAAATAAAACACAAAAAAACAGTTTACTGAAAGAGTAAAGGTCCTTACGAACTGGGAGCGTGATGAATAAATGATATGCGTCGGCAAATATTTCACATCAAAGTATTAATTTGGTGATGCCTCATTCATACAGGTAATGCGATTATCTGCGGTAAAAAGAAATCAAGCTGGTTTAAAAAAATAATTACATTGCTTTATTGCCTCGTTATATATGCGTTCAGTGTGGATGTCTTCATGTCAAAACAGCAGTTTAAATAATGTAAATTAATCGCACGAAATGAACGCTCCCGGTGTGTAAATTCTTTAAGAAAGCTCCTTAAAAGGAGCCGACTGCAATCAATACCATTATATTGTATTTGGCCTTATTCAGCAGCTGAGTAGCTGATGGAATGTTACATTTAATGGACCACAATGGCAACAAGTCCCTGGGGCTTTTTGTGTTTAGAATAACTTTTGACTGTACTACATGTACAAGTGCTGTTAACAAACTTGTTTATTAAAGTAAGCAATCAATCGAATCAATCAAAAACGTGATAATAAATGTAGGGCCCCAGATTGGGATTGGGAGCAAATGGTAATCAATCAGGAGTAAACAAAACTCACAAAATATACTGAATTAATGATATGACAGTGCAAACACACCCATACATTTTTGCAGGCGAGTGCAATTTGCCTTTGTTTTGCATCTGATGGCAATTATCCATGTGGAAAAATGCACTATAATTGGTGGCTTAGCGCCGCACTATTTATTTGAGTGCTGTATCTCTGACTGTCACTGGGGAGTTTGTGGAGTTGGTGTCAATAGAAAAAAGCCTGAAAATGGACAATACCAGAGTAGTAAACAAAACGTTTACGGTAATGCTATTAAAGCCAATAGACTAACCACCAGAAATGTGCTCTTTTGCCAGACTATAATATTTTAGACAGCCTACCCTGCATCACTGAAGTCCGCTGGTTGAGCAGAGGGGCGGTGCTCAAACATTTCTTTCAATTAGACTAGACTGTTCATGGACAGGGGTTACAGTGCTTGGATTGGGCCGGTACAAAGTCGTGCTCACTGAGCTACTTATAATTAGGTACTTCCACTTCCAGTGAATCTAGGTAGGCATGGTGGGAAGCCCTGCAAAATGTCACCCATTATTCTCTGATCGCTTTCAAGGATGCCCACGGCCACCAGTGCTGCACAAAAAAAGTGACATTGATCTGTTTAGTACCGTTGCTCTACTTGAGTCACTGACTGCGCCGATTTCAAGTAGGTATTTTATTATTGACTTGACTATGTCTCAAGGACACTACACAAGGTCTTGTAGTTTTGTTAGGACTGGATGCATCTCCTGATGATATCAGGACACAACGAAATGCAGATTTCCCTATAGGGAGCTTGCACATTTATCTTGCCTTACTGAAGTAGAACTTGATTGATTGATTGCTTGATATCTTTATGGATCATGTAATAAAACATATGTCACATGTAACATGCATCTGGCCCACCATAATCAAAAGGATAACGAAAAAAAGCTTACAGCTCGTTTCCATCGCGTAGTATGTCAAGGTGTGTATCATGTCACGTAGTGTGGTCCATGATGTGATAATGTGTCCCTGGGCACATGTGAAGAAGTCTCTGAGTGGATGCGTGGGTGTACCTGCCACTCAGAGTGTGTGTGTGTGTGTGTGTGTGTGTGTGTGTGTGTTGGGGCTTTGGATATTGACTGTAAATGGTCTTCAACAAACTTGACCTAGCATTATTGTTGCTCTTGGACTCCCTCTCCCTACCAACTAAGGTCTTAAGTATTAAACAATGAATGGATGATTACTATAGGACAACAGAGATTGAGATACCTTTAACCACTTGAACCCTAGCGTCCCTATCCTGGGCATGTCATAGCAGGCAAACATTCCTCAAAAACTGCCCATCTTTGAGCTCACAACGTGTGACCTATTTGCGGTGATGAGATTTGGTGTAGAGGGGGAACAATGTGTGGACCAAGGATAGACCCCTGTCAACAAAGAATATAGGGTTTAATAGGTTAAGTGATAGTTCTAGAGTTGAAGTTGATCAGGGGAGGAACTTCAGTAACTTATTTGACTTATGTAACTGATCTTACATGCAGGAAAAGTGAAGGAAATAACATCTGGCACAAGCAGGAATGGATGCGCCAGGGTAAGTTTAACACGTAACTGCTAATTAGGCTATTAATATCACTGTTTAACACATCAGGCCTAGCATGTTGTGTCAAGTCATATAGGGCTTTACACATTAGCTAGCTATGCAGTGTGTGAGATCCTGTGTGACAATGAAGTGCCAGATTTGATGGCACTGTGCCTTGTGCATAATTTGCGCTCGCATGGCAGCAACTATTTATACAATCAGAAGGTGTCACATTGGGGCGCCCGCTGGCCTAGCGGTCCAGGCTCATACCACATACTCTGGTAATCCCGCTTGATAGCATGTCGTGGGTTCAACTCCCGATCCTGACGACCTTTGCTGTGTGTCACCCCCCATCTCTCTCCCCATTTCCTATCAGCCTAATGTTGAATAAAGGCATAAAAGCCCCAAAAAATTACTTAAGCAAAAAAAAAAAAGGTGTCACATTAACACATTACCTTAAACATCCTTGCCAGGGCAATTGCCTTAAATAGACAATCGTTGAAACGCCGTGGAAGCCACGTTGTGTACAAAAACGGGGGACGCTCATGTCGTTCATGCAGAACGACATGGAGCTGGTTGCTTGTTTCTCTCACAATCTGGCAACACCGAGGACAAGCTTCACGTTGTTCTGCATGAACGGCAGCTCATAAGGGACATTCAGTGCATGTTTGAGTGTCAGTACACTGCAAAATGAGGATTAGTGGAAAAAAATACAAACTTTGGAGGTGCTAAAATAGGCGATTTTCCACAATGGACAACAGGGGCTTCTCTGGAAAAATTCAACGGCCCTTTGTATGTTGGTGAGTGATTAGCGACACATCAAAGCAAAGATCTAAAATGACGGGTTAAATGTGTTCAACAATGCACTGTTTTTTTATTATTATACGATTTCCTGTACATGTCCATGACTATTACACTTTTATAAACAATTCATAACTATATACTGATAACCTACATCCCATCATAATAACTATACTTTAGTACAACTCATTATGCTTTTAAATCGACTGTATGCTATCGCTGACATCGACACTGACAATGATATTTGACTTTGAACAAAATGATCCATCTTTTGTGCTTGCTTAGAGTATAACACTCAGATTGTGTGTGTGGTCTTATGTGTTGTGGTCTGTTTGATTGTGTGTGGTCTTATGTGTTGTGGTCTGTTTGATTGTGTGTGGTCTTATGTGTTGTGGTCTGTTTGATTGTGTGTGGTCTTATGTGTTGTGGTCTGTTTGATTGTGTGTGGTCTTATGTGTTGTGGTCTGTTTGATTGTGTGTGGTCTTATGTGTTGTGGTCTGTTTGATTGTGTGTGGTCTTATGTGTTGTGGTCTGTTTGATTGTGTGTGGTCTTATGTGTTGTGGTCTGTTTGATTGTCTGGTTGATATTTAGTTTTTTGTTAAACGCATTGTATTTGTGTGTTTACCGTATAATTGTACTACTTTCTTTAGGAGCGACCTCGAAAACGAGATGCGAGAGATCTCAAGGGGTTTATTCCTAATGAAGAATTTCAATGTCTAAATGCCAGACTATCTAAAACATTTCTACAGGCACTGACAGAGAGGGTCTCCCTGTAGTGGTACAAGGTCTCTTCCCCATGCAGACTGGTCTTACGCTTGACACACCATGAATGTTAATTGAGTGTGTGAGTGTGTGTGTGTGTGTGTGTGTGTGTGTGTGTGTGTGTGTGTGTGTGTGTGTGTGTGTGTGTGTGCGTGTGTGTGTGTGTGTGAGATGCTGAATGTTTGGTCTGTTAACCCATTAAGACCTGGAACTGTGTCATTTTTAGATTTGAGCTTTGAGCATTATTTTACACTTTGGGCTATTCAAAAATAGCAGATATACAAGCTCATAGCGCGGCACCGAGTGCCGCGCTACGAGCTTGTAGATCTGCTATTTTTTTTAAATCGTGAAAATGTGTGCAAATCTTTGAAATATATATATTTTTAAAGCGAACATTTTTAACTCAAATCTTTGCTTCTGGGGGGTCCCTGGAACAAAACATTTTGATGGGGGTCCGCGGCCAAATACATATAATTTTGGGGGTCCTTGACATGAAAAAGATTGAGCACCACTGATATAGAAACAAACGTTTTTCAGAAAACTGTTGAGATTTAGGAGATATGTAGAATCGGCTTCAGGTCTCAATGGGTTAACACAGTGGAGTATAAAGGAGGTGCTATCTGACACCAGCGTACCGAGGCACAACTGGTTCATTTACCCACCGCCATGTGTCACGTGCTGCACTGGAGTGCATGTGCTTGTGTGCACACACACACACACACACACACACACACACACACACACACACACACACACACACATAAATACCAGTGTAAAAGAAAGAGGCACAACATAAACCTAGCGTCCCATAGCAGAAGAGGTTCGATCCCACTTTGCAGCCATGTGTCCTGTCGAGGTGCCCTTGAGCAAGAGGACTGAACACCACATTATGTTAAAGGACGACTTCACCCATTTTCAACTTGTCTTCATATGCTTGATCCTCACTAATGCTCATATACAATTGGACCATGTTTTCCTACTCACTCTGTGTCTCATTCATAGGAGGGCTGTGGACACTTCAGAAACCCGCCTACCAGTGACATCATCGTTGGGCTTTTTTTGAGCGGCGCGATCCTGCTCTATACCTGACTTTGTCCGTGTTCACCGTCAACGTTCTGATTGGTCAGACCCGTCAACGTTCTGATCGGTCAGACCCGTCAACAAAGTGATTGGTCAAGCTTCCCGTGACACATGGCTATAAACACATTATAAACACATATCGATGACAAAATGTATCAAAGGCGCTGCTACCTTCACACAGGGTGTGATTTTTTTTTTTTTTACAAGATTATTTTTTATTTGTATTAACGTGAGAACAATGGCTTCTATTATAGCACGCTAACTTTCCAGGAATAGAAAGCCTGCAGTTTCTATTAGCTTGGATTCCCCATCGATGATGTCACTGGTAGGCGGGTTTCTGAATTGTCCACAGCCCTCCTCTGAGACACAGAGTGAGTAGACAAACATGGTACCATATTATCATAAGCATTAAGGTTGTTACACACCGGGGCGATTTTTTCGTGCGAATAATGCGTTTTTTTTAAAAACCTTATAAAGTCAATGGCTCCGTACATGGAGCGAAAAAGCGAAAAAGCGAAGCGAAAAAGCGTCTTTTAATTATTCGGAACGAGTCCGAATTTTGCGTATATTCGCTATTTTCGCCGGTGTCGCCCGGTGTGTAAGGACCTTTAGAGAGGACATTAGATAGGCTGAAAATGGGTGAAGTCGTTCTTTAATCTGGGCAATGTCATAAAGCCATCCCAGCATTCCAATGGTTCTACTCTCAGTCAGAAAGACTGAAAGCTTTGCAAGAATCAAATTGCACACGACTACCGGCTGAGATTTGTTCTACCTCCAAAAATGGTGTGAACATTTATCTGTCCGGATGTTCCCCTTACATGGCAAATGCAATTAGAACTAGCCCCATTACTATCTTTTGAAACATTCAGCTCAACACTAGCCTGATCATCAGACTGAAGCTGCGTGCAGTCCACTCAAGAGAGTGGGCGGGGCCTATGGTCTGGATCCAGGCTACCCCAACACAGCAAAATCCTGAGTTTCAAATTTAACTCAGAGCATGTAAAGATTGACACTTTTTTGCTGTACATTTTGTCTGACAACCTTGGTTCTGCAAGGTGTACAGAGAGAGAGAGACAGCGAGACTCTCAAAGTGAGAGAGTGTGAGACGGGTTGGAGCTGTGGTTCTCACACTTTTTAATTCCAAAGACCTCCAGTTTCGTATACTGTATAAGGCCACACAGACCCCCATAACTCTGTATAAATGGAGCCAAATGGACCCGTAAAGCCACATCATTATAATACCTGGCCATGTTTCCAAAACACATGTACATTCTAATCGTACCAAAGAACCATTTCAGAGGATAGAAAACGTACACTTTTGCTGCTCCATTCATTCACCCATTAACACATCGGGTGCCGAACGCGGTCTGAACCATGTTTTCACAGAGTAGCGCTTTGGTGCCGCTCACGGTCTGAACCGTGTTTTCAGTCTTTTTGTTTTTTTCGTTTTTCTCCACACGGGCGGGGCTAGAGCAGCTCTGGGAGTACCCATTGTGATCCTGAGAAGGAAGGGCCAGATAGATCACCGGAAACAAAAACATGGCTCTCATCCGCTTCTATTTCCTTCTATTTCCTTCTTTAAAACGCCTATATCTCCGAATCTGTTTCCGGTGTGGAAAACCAGTCATGCGCGGTGCGCGATCCGTCCCCGTTGTAACTTGCGAGTGAAATGTTATCGATCCAGGATGTAGCCATGATCATCGCGCAACATGAATGGATGCTTTTTTTTACGTGGATTTGCTCATCCCGGAGTCTAAAGCTTTAAATAGCAAAGCGCAGTCAATGAGGAGAATGCTGGCACCCACGGTAAGTTGTTATGAAAAAATGCTGGCACCCGATGTGTTAAGACCGGGAAAGCATCCGTGTGAGTTTATATGTTTGCGTTGCCTATTCAAAAATAGCAGATATGCAAGCTTGCAGCGCTTCACTTCGAGCCACGCTGCAAGCTTGTATATCTGCTATTTTAAAAAAATCTTCAAAGTGTGAGAACCACTGATTTAGAAGGCATTTTTAGAATCGGCCTCAGGTCTTAATGGGTTAATGCTCCCTATTTCTCTGTAGGGATGCTTTTTGGCCTCATATGTAGCAGTTAATCACTCTATCCAAACTAAGGTGGCAGGGTGGTCCAAATTAATCTATCATTTTGCAGGATTTCCTCAATCAAGGTGGCACTGGGGGCAACTGTGCACAGCTTCCCACCATGCGTACCATCCATTAGCAAGTGGCAGTATGTGATTATAATAAGGGTAATTCAGGTGGTCAAAAGACAGAAGAACCAGTAAAATGCAAGACCTTGAAGCCAGTCTGGATGATCTCTGTCACTTTCTTCATGAATAGTCCAATTTCAGCATGTCGCAGTGTGGCGGTGCAGGCCTCTAAGATGATTAGTTGGAGAATATTGTTTTGCTCATTTCTTTTTTTGTTTTACTTTCTTTTTTATTTACCCAAATCATCCTGCTGATCACCCCAGCGTCCCTATTCTGGGCATGTCATAATAGGAAAACATTTGGCAAACAAAGCAGAGGCGAAAATAGCAGATCTACTAGCTTTTTTTCTGCGAAGATATTCGTTGTAGAGGGGGAAAAAAGGAGGGGACCAAATATAGACCCCTGGGGGACTCCAGTCAATGAAGTATTAAGGGTTTCAAATGGATCTTTCTCTATGTAAAATGCATAGCAATTTATATCAGGGTTTGAATTACAAAATATGTATTCATCATTTTACAGACATCTTGTGCAGCTCCCAAATGTCAGATTACATTTTCCGTACTTATGTCCTGCATAATATCCCAAAATGAATTTTCATGAGGCCATGGTAAGAACAGCTCTTGAGCCCATGCTTAAATCCAAACATTCCTCACAGATGCTTGGTGCACAGCCCCAGTAGCAAATTAGCCTCTCAATAATTAAGCTAATTAGGCTTAGACAGACTGTAGCTAAATGCTAATTAGCGCCTAATCAAGAGAAATGATTCCATAGCCTTGTTTTCTGTTATCCCTGCTGCAATGACCACATAACAAATCTCAATCTATCAGATTGAGATGTTTTCAGATGCATGTCATCACGCTGTGCTGTTTTGTGTTTTTATCCCAGCTAGGAGGCTGGAATGGCCAAAGGCGAGGGATTATGTTTTCACTCCTCTGAGTCTTGTTTGTTTGTCCGTCCATGAACAGCTAATCTTTGGCACCACTGGAACGATTAGCACGACACTTTGCATGCACGCCCGGGAGGCCAGGGAAGAACTTCTACCGACATTTTTCAAATCGGTGTTACAGGGCCACCATTTGCTATCCTAGATCTGCGCTCAAAGCAGCACACGTTTCTAGTTGTTTTTATGTTTTTGTTTTGTGTGCTTCTTTCTTTTTGTTGCCCAAGCTGCAGGTCAGTAAGAAATAGAAGCATGCCCTTAAACATTAATAGAATTAAAATAAAATAGAATATATTGTAAAGTAGTCACTTGAGGAATTATTCAGTAACAGACTACTTGCGTTTACCATAATCTTTTACCGTTATTACCAACAGCAACGTTGCTCTAACTTGTTGGTTACGCCACACCAACCAATTCAGCCAACGCCTAGCTGATGCTAAAAGGTGTCTGCTTGCCATTGCGATAACTGTGGTAATTGAAATACTGAATGTGTAAACACAAAACTGCTTTGTTATCTTGTAAATTATATTGGCTATAAACAGTACATAACCTACAGTGTGGCAATGAATTATTTCTAGTTTAAATATTGCTAAAGGCATCTGTGGGGGGGTCAAGGTCATGTTTGCTAGCTAGATAAGGGTCATGTTGAACAATGAACAATACAATTTCCTCTTTGCAACCATTTTGAAAGCCAGTGCATTTAACACGTAGTTCACCAGGGTCCCCTAGGGGTCTATACAGGAGATCGTGCCAACGTTGTGAGTTTGTAGATCTGCTATTTTCACCGAATGTTCACACCCCCGGAATAGGGACACTGGGGTTCATGTGGTTAAAACCATGTGTCGTTATGCATAGCTGAAATAGTGAACGTCTGTTATTGCATTCATATTGAACACCGTTTTGTTGTAATAGGCAGATAAATCAATGGTCCCACAGCAGACACACAATTCCCATTGACAGGAGGACAATGGTGAGTTCCATTGTATGTCGTTCAATTCCAACCTATTTGTCCCCGGAAAGTAAATTGTATTGTATATGCCATTGTGTTCCCCTGTGTGGCTACTTACATTGTATGTCTCCAGCTTGGCTCTGTTTTTAAAGATGTGAGCTGTGAAGAAGGCTTTGCTGAGCACGTCATCGAATGCAGCCTCATCCTCGTGGACAGACACAGACGCACACACACACACAAAAAAGGACAGGATTAACACAAAGTCAGGGCTGTCACATGACAAGACAGCAGCTTTGTACAGGACGTAGTCAGTTGGAGTTAGACTGGGTCACCAAATATCACAATAATACCTCTATAGGGCATAGCAGTGGTGGCCATTTTGTGGTGCCACAGATAGAAACCTCTATCAATATATTCTTTAATTTAAGAAAAAGTTCAGAAATTACTAAAATTGCAGATCGTCAAGTGTTAATATGAGCTTATAGCCTATTTTCACCATTTCGGAAAACTTTTGAAAGTAATAAAATGGGGCATGAGTGATTAAAACCAGGATAAGAAAATACCATATCACGTTATTACGACATCCAAAACCGCTACTTTTCAGGAAACGGAACGAAAACTTTCAGGAATAGTGAACATAGCAGATCTACAAGCTCACAATGCCTCGCAGGTGTTGTGAGCTTCTAGATCTGCTATTTCCACTACTTTTGTGTGACGTTCTTGTATGATGAAGTAGGGCATGAATTTACAACAAAGCGGAAATAAGGAGATATAACCCTAAATTAGACCTTATGGACAAATGTATAGTAAGTCTGTTTTCTTTCCAGAAGATAGTGATAGAAGGCAGAACGTTGCGTGTGTGTGTGTCTCTCACTGTGTCTTTGAGATGTCCCAGTGCCTCTGAATTGTGACCCAGCAGCACCTCAGCGGTGTCCTGGAAGCATGTCACCCATCGGTTGTCCCCAAAGTCTGCTAAATTGACCTGGAGGACAGAAAAAGAAAAAGAGGAATATATGGGTAATGTGCGTGTAATCAGAAGAAAAGTTATCATCACAGCACACCCCAGATATAAGGACAATTTGGTGTGTATTTAAGTAGTAATTCAACAGTTTAAGAATAAGTCCTGTATTAAAGATTTTACTTGAGCAAGAAAAGTACAGAAGGCAATTATACTTACAGGACCAAAATAAATACTCCATATAAATGTTTTAACATTAATTCTGTCAAACCTTTTCATAAATGGCGGCTCTACAAGCTCACAACTCGTCGCGATGCAATATGAACTTGTAGATCAGTTCTTTTCGCATAACTAACCCTAAGTATAACATTGGGCTTAACGAATATTTTGTATTAATAATCTAAATAGTAACTTGTAAGAAGTAAAAGAATAAAGTTAAACATATGCCTCTGAGACGTAATGGGGTGGAAGTATAAAGTATAAAGTATTTTAAAAAATGGAAATACTCATGCCTGGGTCGGGTTTTTTCATGACCCGCCCCACCCCGCCTCAACCCGCCCCGCGAACCCATATATAAATCTATGGCTCAACCCGCCCCACCTATAATTCTGTAAAATCAAGTATACACCCCAAGTGTATTCAAACTGTTTTATTGTTATTATTCTTATTCTTATTAGGAATAAAGACAAAACAACAGCATATGATTTTTATTCTTTTTTTTGTGTGTGAGAGCGGCTGACCCACTCACCCGCAGCCCTCATAATTGCCTCTGAAATCCTGACTCGACCACCCGCGGGACCCGCGGGTTACGGGTCGGCCCGCGGATCACTATTAAGTACGTACTTGAGACTAGTTACTTTCCACCACTGGAAAGCTACTGCGTGCTTTGTTCTCTTAATACTCACGGACAGTAAAAGTCTGTTCTTGAAGTTGGGGAACTCTTGGTCACACTTCTCACATCGGTATTTGCCATTCTGCAGGTCTATGACCTTCTTGTTGCATTCTGCACGGGGACACGCCTGGTACATGCAGTTCTCCTTGCGAATGCTGACCACAGTTGCCACACAGCTGAAGTAATCCGCCTGGAGATGAGATCAAGATGACTGACATTTGGGAAGAGCACTGAACAAGGTGTCAACTACATAATCGCCGTTTTTAACTTCCTTCGTACGATGGTGTCGCACTGCAAAAATAGCCGATCTATAAGCTCACAATGAGTCACATTGTGACACGTTGTGAGCTTAAAGATGGCCTATTTTCTCAATCTTTGCAAAGTTTTGAAAATATAAGCCTATAATCACATGCCCAAAATAGGAATTACAGGTTGAAACTGGTTCATCCAAACTCACTCGCAAATCCCCATAGAAAACTGCAATTTCTAAATTGGACGTGGAACAGATAAATTATCTGCCAGATGGGTTGCTGAATTTATGTTTCCTTTGTGTTATGTATAATCTCTGGCCTGAAAATCAAGTTGCAAGCTGGATCTGACGTCTTGTGTTAGATTCAAGAAAATAACATCAAGTACCTGTCATTTTTCACCTGCAATGTAGCACTTTTCAGGTGCTGGGAAAAATGCCAAGACCGTTGGGTGTCTACATGAAACAATGAATCTCACATTTCAAACATTCAACTTCAGTATCATGCAGTATATGTTGCTGCACAAAAAAACGGGGGGAAAAAAGCCAAGTACATTGGAGTAAAGCAAAAGAACGAGGGAGAGAGAAGGGTAAAGATAGAACCATGATCGAGGAAAACAATCAATACAAATATTACAGTGGGTCCATTCCACAGATGCATGTGGGGTCCACGTTCAATTTGACTTCCAAGCAAGTAATGTTGCAAGAAAGCAGTTTAAAAAGAGAGACTGAGAAATCTATGCATAATACATGTTGGATGAACCTAATCTCTGTTCCTCTACAACACACGCACACCAGAACACACACACACACACACACACACACACACACACACACACACACACACACACACACACACACACACACTCTAATTAGACTGAGCGCAGATCCCCCCCAAATGTAAACACTTTCAAAAGAGAATGGCACAAACTTCACTGTTTCCCGGTTATGAATTAAAAGCATGCGCGTGCTCGACTTGAATCAAATTAAAATGCAGCGGTGTTGCAGTAATTTAAACGGATATTAGCACCTTAGGCGGCAGAGCTCACGCTGGTACAGTCAACAGCTAAAGAGGAAAATAAATGCAAATTCTAAGAGGGAAAAAAGGCTTGCTACTCCATTTCCATAAATATAAATACATAGAATGTACACAGCACATCAACTCAAGTCTCACAGGGATGAGATACAAACAAACACACAATCGGCTGGCACGCACACGCACATGCACACCCGTACACACACACACACACACACACACCTATACTTGTGAGAAAATCAACATTTATGAAATTACCTTCCTGCAGTGAGGAAATCAACATTGTAGGAAGGCAATTTCATGAATGCCATTTTCACCAAAACCTTTTACCCTAAAACCTAAAATAGCAAATCTACAAGCTCACAAAGCGCAGCGGCACCACATGTTGTGAGCTGGTAGATCGGCTATTTTCAGATCGTGACAGCAGTGAGTAACTAAGTATACATCAGGCAGCACTTCAGCCCTAACCCCTAAACCTAACCTCTAAATCCCTAATCCCAACCTTTCCCAAGTGTAAGCCTAAAAAAAATCCTCAAAAAGTGTATTCCTATACGTGGTAACATTTGGCCCTCACAAGAAAAAAGTCTCTCCCCCCCCCCACACACACACCATCAGGGGAACGCAAAGAGGCACATACACAAATGCAGATAAGCCTTAGAAAAATAGAGCTGCATGGATCAATAATCTACAGTCTTTTATCCTCTCCTCGGCTGGAGAATAGAGTGTTTCCTAGCAGTCATATGTTATTCACAGAGGTTAGTTACACACAGGGTTCCATTTGTAAAAGCAAAACAAACAATAAAAGAGGACGGGGGGGGGGGGGCATTTTCTTTATCTTAAATACTACATACTAATGGCTAAATCGCAATTTTGAAATGTGATACTCCATACCTCCATTGTCACATGACTCGACCATTAGTGACTGATGGTGGCGGAAAAAAACACATTTATGAAACAAACAGTGACATTTGTAGCATTTTGGGAAATCACTTCTTGCTCTGCATTGTAAAGAGGCCGCTCAATGTGTTATTAAGATATAACATTGGATGCTGTGTTCATGATTTGTGGCATTTAAAAAAAAAAGCGGGCCACTCCTGTTAACTTTGGAAGCCAAACAGCAAGTCGGAATGGAATATGAAGAATCTAACTGTTACATATATCACCTGAGAAAGTTTACTGTAAATGGCTGTGTTGACTGTATTACCGCCGGTTCGCGAGTTATAGGCCAAAACGTGAAGCGGTCTGTGATGGTGCCACCATGAGGCCAATTCGAAACGTTGCAGCTCATAGGCACACACAGACACACACACGGACACGGACAGGGGTGAAACCATAATCCCCCCGTCCCCAGCAGTTTCAGCCTGGCGGAGATGATTCCAAATATATGAAAGATGAATAGAAAAGCACTCTATCCTGGATGCATTCAAGTATTGTTTTATGTTATTTTTATTTCCAAATTAACTTCAGTGACATTTAACTGACTTTTAGCAAAGTAGGTAACATATGTCTTCACGAATTTCTAGTTAAATTATAAATCACATGTAATTATACCATGGATTAGGGAGATTTCCATTATTACTTTGGCACAGCTGTTGTGCATTTACAGCCATGCTTTTATTTAATCAAGATTAGATTACTGTAATTCTCTGTAATCAGCACACAGTAAAAAAAGCTATCTCCAATCTCCAACTGGTGCAACATTCAGCTGCTAGAGTGTTAGCTAATTCTACAAAATGCACCCATTTTAAACCCATCCTTGTCTGGTTGCCTGTGAGGATCAGAATTGATTTGATTATTTTACTGATTACTTTTAAAGCCTTAAAGGGCCAGGCTCCCTGGTCCCCTATGACAGTGTTCCTCAAATGGGGGTGCATGTAAGTACCCAGAGGTACAACAGGGGGTATTGTGAGAGAAAGTGGCAAATGGGAACATTTATTTTATTATGTTTAATGATAAAACATTGACAAATTGTGTAACCTGGTGATCAGTAAAGTGTTAAACCAAAAACTTTGACTAGCACAACTATAATTGAACAGAAAGCAATAACTATTTGCCATTCTGCTAACCACTTGAACCGTAGAGTCCCTATTCTGGGATGAAATTCAGCAAAAAGATCTACATGCTTGCAAAGTGTCACGTTTCAACATATCTGCTATATTCTTTTAGCTTGTAGATCTATTTAGTGCAAGCCATGACTTACATGGCCCTGGGTAAGCCACCTGGCTTGGTGATATTACCTCCGCAGAGTGCCCATTTCTAGTCCCTGTTTATCTACCTCTAGGCACCTCTATTTCATGCCATTTCTTTACTTGTTTTTATTTGATGTTTATATGGTACACTATATTTATTTATACTAATCCATACCAGTCAATGCTCACACCCAATATAATGTGTAGACTTGAGATTGCAACTGGCACTACAGATCCCATAGCATTAAAACAGCTTAAATTTGAGAAAAGTTTTCAGATCAATATACCAACCCGCTGAGGAGAAAAATGCATTAGATTGGCCTCGTGTATAGCTCAACAGTTCCAGTCCTCAGCCGACTGGCCGTTATGTCACTGCTGTAGCACGCTGAGTGCAGCTGCACTGTGTGTTGTCGTCGACACAATGAGACCGTTTTATAATTACAGCCAATCTGTGACTTACTGAACACACACATAGATATTGGTGCACCAAGTCTAGATACAAAATAGTCTACATGTAGCCCTGCCTTGCTGGGTGTGCTGCTTGCTATGCGTTTCAATCAAAGTCCTTAACTTTTCCCCATTGATCCAGCTCTCTTCCTGCTGGCATTTTCTCTGGTGTTGTGTGTGTGTGTGTGTGTGTGTGTGTGTGTGTGTGTGTGTGTGTGTGTGTGTGTGTGTGTGTGTGTGTGTGTGTGTGTGTGTGTGTGTGTGTGTATGTGCGCACGTGTGTGCATGTATTGTAGCCCTGAGCCCAGGTACAGCGTGCTACTATAAAGAGGATAGCGCAATTAGACAATTGGAAACACCTGCCAATCAATTAACCGTGCCACACATCTTAATTGAGTGAGAGTTCACAGAAACGCTAATAAACCGCTTAAAGTGAGGGTTCACAGAAATGCTAATAAACAGCTTAAATGTGAGAAAAGTAACGAATCGGCTTTCTCACTCCCTGCATATGCCAATGGTTAAGTCCCGTGTGCAATTTTAGATCGATTGGCCAACCCACTGAGGAGAAAAAGGGATGAGGGCACTTCCACCCACAGCAGTCTTAATTGAGTGAGAGTTTACAAAAATGGCTATGAACAGTTTACATTTGGGAGAACTGAAAGGAAAAAAAGAAAACGCTTCCTCACTCCCTTCATATAGCAGTATGGTCTATGACCATGTGCAGGTTCAGATAGATTGGTCAACCCACTGCAGAGAAAAATTGATGAGGACAGGACAGAGAAAGGAAGGACAGACAGAGGTTTCATCATGTCCTCATTTTATAGTATGATAGTAGGGTTTGTACTTTTTTCTTTGAGCTCTTCCATAGATTATATTGCTAACCCTTTCTTATTTAGTAAATCACTTTGTAACCTTGTTTTGAAAAGCACTATACAAATAAAGTGTATTATTATTCTTTTGTTATTATTATTTAGAAATTGTACATAGATAGGCTAGTACACATTTAAACACAGAGGCATGTGAATGTGGTAAATTGTTGTCAAAACTAGAGTCAGTTAAAAAGAAATCTGACGGAAAGCATCTTAAATAACTACAAGCTAGAGCGGGACCAGACTCATTCATTAGTAATGTTGGCCTAAATAAATCTATCAAAGGAACTCTGCAGGATTCAGGCCAAATCTAGCACCACACCGTGCTCCGCCAGAGCTGTAGGGCCTTGGTCTTTTACCCAGAAACATCTGGAGTATTCATTTAACTCAGAGGTCCCTATTTAAAACTATCTATAGTGGTCTAAAGTGCATGGTGCAAGTGCATTTAGGGCGTGTCCAACTCCACTTTTGCCAGTTAAACAGTGCAAAGTAAGGGGTTGTATTTAATTTGTGTTTTGGGCATAACATTAATTAAACCAATTAGTGTCCTCTCCCATTCTATACTAAAATTGGCTATTGGATGGGTGGGACGGCCAGCCAGCCAGTGGGTTGGACCACGGCCACGTCACTCTGACATAACCATAAACAAACCACGGCCACATCACTATGACAACATAACCGTAGACAAACCACGGCAACATCACTACGACTAGACATAACCATGAACAAACCACGGCCACGTCACTAGTACAACATAACCATAAACAACCCACGGGCCACGTCACTATGACTCATTGTGACATCATTATGCAAACCCGATGACTCATTGTGACATCATCATGACAACAGAGGTAAACACAGCTGAGCTATATAAAAGCCATATTTCGGCCGGCGGACCACGTCATTAACACTCATGTCACTATGACTCAGCCATAACCATATAAGGAGTTCCCAATGCAGCTACGCCCAAATATGGAGTGTGTTGTGTTGTCTAACCTCAATGTGTCATCATGGCATCAGGTGAAAAACAAATCAGTCAGCTCCATATATTTGCACAAAAAGGGGCATGCCCATTGGGCATATACTGATGACTTCAGCAATCTCCATATATGGGCATAAAAGGAACATGGACTGACAGATACAGAGATCCGGTTGTCCAGAGCCACAGATCAATCCTACAAAGATGAAGCGGTAGTATGTCGGTCTCGTTTTTGCCCTTGTGCTTCATGCAACCATGTATAAAAAGACCTATACAAATCTAATCTATGGCAGTGACGGTGTACACGTGGCAGTCTTTACCATCTCTTTTGAGATGCCTGCTTCTCAATGTGACTGAATGGCAGAAGGTCACAGACACAAAGTATTGCCGAGACTGATTCACAGCCTCAGATCCATCCATCCATTCCATTTACCCACAGCCACAACAAACCTTCCCTCCAAAAGAAACACAGTCCAAGAGGGGTTTATTTTTTAACCCTTTAAGACCGGGAACGCATCTGTGTCATTTTAAGATTTCTTTGGCTCTATAAAAATAGCAGATCTACAAGCTCATAGCTACGAGCTTGTAGATCTGCTTTTTTTTTTGTTACCGTGAAAATGTGTGCAAATCTTTAGTTTGAATATATATATACTTTTTTAAAGCAAAAGTTTTTAACTCAAATCGTTGCTTCTGGGGATTTTACAAATGTCTTCTAAATCCTAACAGTTTTTTTTTCCTAAATGTATTTATTTATTTTTTACTTATGTTGCTATATTTTCAATGGTTTTCAAACTTATTTCATGTCAAGGACCCCCAAAATAATATGTATTTGTCCGCGGACACCCTCCCATCTAAACATATTTTGTTCCAGGGACCCCCACACGCAAAGATTTGAGTTAAAATTGATTTGCACAAATTTTCCAAGATTATTAAAAAAATAGCAGATCTACAAGCTCATAGCGCGGCACTCGGTGCCGCGCTATGAGCTTGTGTATCTGCTATTTTTGAATAGCCAAAGAAATCTTAAAATGACACGCATGCGTTCCATTTCCCGGCCTTAAAGGGTTAATTAGGAGACGTTTGCCCATCAGCAACAGCCCTCTCCAACTCCCCTCCCCTCCCCACCGCGCTTCCGCCTGCCTGCCTGCCTCATCAGATCTCGTAGACCTGGGCCAGATGGGTTTGCTGGAAGGCTGGCAAGGTGGGGAACGCGATGGGTGACGGGTAGAGGCAGGCTGGCGGTAGCAAGAAAGGAGAGGGAGGGAGGGAGGGAGGGAGGGATCAAACTTTGATTCATGAGCCTTGTTACACAGTAAGGCAAGGCAAGGCAATTTTATTTGTATAGCACTTTTCAACAACGAGGCAATTCAATGTGCTTTACACACAAATTATCAAGCAAAGGAAACACAATAATAGAATTATAGAAAAAACGTGTGTTCATTCATGTATAACTGAGTGTGTACAAATGTAACAAATTGGTTGCATTTGTACAAACTCAAAGTTACATTAACCCATTAAAACCGGGAAAGCATCTGTGTCATTTTAGATTTTTGCGTTGGCTATTCAAAAATAGCAGATATGCAATAATCTCACTGCTAGCTTGTACATCTGCTATTTTTGAATAGCCCTTGTGATGTGGGCAAACAAACACAAATGTACAGATGGTAGAGGGAGGTGAAGGCTGGGGGTCAGAGAGAGAGAGGGACGTGCACTCCGGAGATTCCATTACAGCCCCCAGTATTCATAATCATCTCTCTCTCTCTCTCTCTCTCTCTCTCTCTCTCTCTCTCTCCTTCTCTCTCTCATCCTCCCTCCCTCCCTCACTTCCCTTATACAAGAGCCTTGGGCAAAGTCTTAACCTTAAGTACACTGAGGAGAGCCAATAAGAAAAAGCATCACTAATATGACGTGCAAAACTAGCCGCGCACGTACATGCACCTCTACCCTCTACACATGCGTGTGTGTGTGCGCACACACACATACTAACAAAGACACACACACACTACCCAAATACAAACTCACCCACACACACACATACAAAGAAGTGCGCGTGACACATTTTAAAAATGCTTAGCATTCCCATCACAGTAAATCCCTGTGCCACTCTCTGGCACCCAAATGCAATTAAATTTGGTGTGTGGCGTGATGAAGTGAGAATCCCATTCACATTGCTGGCACACATTGCATGGGCTTAACCCATTGAGACCTGGAACTGTGTCATTTTTAGATTTGAGCTAAAAAGCATTATTTTACACTTTGCCATTCAAAAATAGCAGATATACAAGCTCATAGCGCGGCACCAAGTGCCGCGCTATGAGCTTGTAGATCTGCTATTTTTGAAGAATCGTGAAAATGTGTGCAAATCTTTGAATATATATATTTCTAAAGCAAACATTTTTACCTCAAATCTTTGCTTCTGGGGTTTTTTGATTGATTGATTGAAATTTGTATTAGGCAAAAGAATGTAAAACAACACAGTTACATTTATAATGCTTTTGTCTAAAAGGTCCGGCCAAAAAAGTCCTTGCGGGCTTGTTTCCGTTGAGCACCACTGATATAGAAACATACGTTTTTCAGAATACTGTTGAGCTTTAGGAGACATGTAGAATCGGCTTCAGGTCTTAATGGGTTAAGATACTTCCCACAACAATACCCTCACACACACACACACACACACACACACACACACAATGCACATATCCATGAACATGTGACATGCATACACAATGACACACACAGATTGAGTTACAAAAACCTGAACACACACATTCATGCGCACGCACGCACGCGCACGCGCACGGACACACACACACACACACACACACACACACACACACACACACACACACACACACACACACACACACACACACACACACACACACACCTTTGTTAAACATTGCATTCCACTTATCGGGTCTCTACGTGCGTGTGTGCGTGTGTGTGTGTGTAACAGAGACAACCTCCTTAAAAGCCAGTCAATTACAAAGCGTGGGGGGAGGTGGTGTGTGTGTGTGTGTGTGTGTGTGAGTGTGTGTGTGGGAGGGAGGGGGTGGGTTCGTTTGGAAGACAAAAAGGAAGGAGGGCAAGGTGAAGAAAGAAGTGGAGAAGAGAACCTTAGCCTCAATTATTTACACTCTCTCACCTGTCAACTCCTTTCCTCATGTCAGTCTCCGGCACTCTTCCTGTCTCATCCGCCCCTCCCGGCTCATCTCTCTCTCTAAGTCACCCCCCATCTCGCCATCTCTCTCCCTCGTCGCTCCTGTCAAGCCCCCCCCCCCCCCCCACCCCTCTTTTCTAAATGGCCTCATTTCCATCCCTGCTTGAACACAGGTGTTTAAAACTGACATGTAGTTCATTATGGTTTGACACAAAATATCACTTAACACGGAGATGGAGTTATAAATGGGTGAATTAACCCATTAAGACCGGGAAAGCATCTGTCATTTTAGATTTTAATCACTTTAACCATTATTTTATACTTTGGCTATTCAAAAATAGCAGATATACTAGGTGATATAGATCTAAGCAGATCTAAAGGGCTTGTAGATCTATTTTTGAGAAATCATGAACATGTGTGCAAATCTTTGAATATATATATATATATATTTTAAAGCGAACATTTGTAACACAAATCTTTGCTTCTGGGAGTCCCTGGAACAAAATATTTGGAGATGGGGGTCCGCGGCCAAATACAACATTTTGGGGGTCCTTGACATGAAAAAGTTTGAGAACGACATTATAGCGGGTATTATAGCAACATAAGTGTTTCAGAAAACTGTTTAGAAGACATTTGTGGCATCGGCCTCAGGTTTTAATGGGTTAACAGAGGACTGTGCTATGTAACAAGCCACAAAACTAAAGGATTCTCTCTCTCCCTCTGTCTCTATAGATGCTAACTCAAACCCCCACCCTTTCTTGATCTCTTCCACTCACTCCGTCCAGCCTTCTTCCCTTCTAGTAGTGTTAAAAGTCCCACAGGCATCCTCTGCCTCCGTCACATAATTAGATTTTTTTTATTAGAAACTACGTTAATTAGCAAGCGCTTACGGGTACCTTAAGAAGAAAGAAAGAAAGAAAAGAAACAGACTCAGATGAGCTAGATTGAATGGAGATAAAAACCCAACAAATTAGTTGTGGTGTAGTGTTTTCTTGTGAGTGTCATTACCATTGTAAAATCTGAAGCGTTTAATTAAAGTTTTTTAATTTAACTCTGAAGGAATTTAACCCATTAAGACCTGGAACTGTGTCATTTTTAGATTTGAGCTAAAAAGCATTATTTTACACTTTGGGCAATTAAAAAATAGCAGATATACAAGCTCATAGCGCGGCACCGAGTGCCGCGCTACGAGCTTGTAGATCTGCTATTTTTGAAAAATCGTAAAAATGTGTGCGAATCTTTGAATATATATATTTTTAAAGCGAACATTTTGAACTCAAATTTTTGCTTCTGGGGGGTCCCTGGAACAAAATATTTTGATGGGGGCCCGCGGCCAAATACATATGATTTTGGGGGTCCTTGACATGAAAAAGATTGAGCACAACTGATATAGAAACACATGTTTTTTAGACTACTGTTGAGATTTACGAGACATGTAGAATCGGCTTCAGGTCTTAATGGGTTAATTAACATTTTACGGTGTCAAGGACATTACACATTTGGATGTTCTTTTCGTGTGATTAATTTGTCCGAACATTTTCAAACTATTGTTTGTGTCATGACGAGTACATACACACGACAATATTACACAGTAATAAAGCACAAGTTTAATCTGGAACAAGGTTGATTTTTAACCGTGAATGAAAGCACCAATCTGTATGAATGAGGCATCGACTATATTAAGTACAGTACTTGAGTAAATGTAGGCTACTTAGTTACTTTCCACCACTGCCTACGACACCCTGGACAACACTCCAACTGTACTAGACTCTTCCCTCTCCTCCCAAGCTTTGGAATGACCTCTGCTCGCAGTCAGGACTGTCAGTCTATTTTCCGCTGCAGAATGAAAACTCAACTCTTCAGAATCTACCTCACACCCTACCACTCCTCATCCCTTTTGTTGCCTGTGATAGATGCTAGTTATTCTATGCAGATGCACGTTGGGCACTTGTTACTCTACTATGCTATGTTACTTAGACATGTTAGTACTGTTTGCACGGCCACAAATGCTAGGTATGTTATTTAGATCATTGGTTCTCAAAGTGGGGTCCGGGGACCCCCAGGGGTACTTGAGGGGGTTCCAGGGGATCCTCAGCTAAATGATGGATAGGAACCAAATGGACCCTTTTATGGGTCTGTAACTCTGAGTGTGTGCAAATGGAACCAAATGGACCCTAACAGGTCCATTTGGTTCCATTTGTACACTCTCAGAGTTAAATTAACATTGATTTTACAATAGAAATTGGGGTCCCAGAGATAGAAATGCCATTAAATGGGGGTGCGTAGCCCTAATGCATGTCAAACTGGGGGTCCTTGAAATTAAAATGGTTGAGAATCACTGCTAGAGCCGTAAAACATCGTCTCTTATGGGGGGCCCTGGCATATCTTTTCAAATGGGGGTCCGCGGGCTAATAAGTGTCAATTTGGGGGTCCTTGACATGAAAAGGTTTGAGAACCACTGATTTAGATGGCATGTTGTTTAGGCAGATGCTAGGTTTGACGTTTACCTGGTATCCTAGTTAGTTTGTATAGCGCTAAATTGATTTCTTTGCACTCCATTAACTTTTACCATTTACCCTGTGGTTTGTTGACTAGGGTTCATGTCACTTATTCGCTCTGGAAAATAAGTGTCTGTAAATGGTAAATGCAGCCAGCACTCCGAACGGGTTTGAGGAAGGAAAACAAAAACTGTAAATGATTGATATTTTACTAGGATTTCCTAAATGTTTTGTTGTGTCACAGCACTAGTTACTAAAGAAAATACCTAAAGAACATACCTTGTTTGATCCGAATTGTCAAAGTAATTTAGATTCTGAAGATTGAGAGGTTATTAACCCATTGATACCTGGAACGCATCTGTGTCACTTTAGATGTCTTTGGCTATTCAAAAATAGCAGATATACAAGCTCATAGCGCGGCACCGAGTGCCGCGCTACGAGCTTGTAGATCTGCTATTTTTGAAAAATTGTGAAAATTATTTTTTTATATTTTTTTCCAAAAAACTGTTAGGATTTAGAAAATGTTTAGAAGCGGCCTCAGGTCTTAATGGGTTAATGTAATCAATGTGAGTAAACAAGTAAGTGTGTGTGTGTTCACGTACCACTTCTCCCCGTCCCTGAGGTCCGTCCTTTGTGTCGCTCAGGAATCTCCAGTTGACCTTGGATACGCCCCCCGGCGACCAGGTTTGTGTCAGGGATTGGTGGCTTAGGGCATGGCCTTCCCTGTCATACCTGGAACAAATCAACACACGTAACACGTAGCACACATGACATTGTGAAATACATTATTCAGACTTTGGTGACACACACAGAGAAGGAGCAAAACAGAGAAAAAGGGAGGCAGAGAAAGAGAGAGAGAGAGAGAGAGAGAGAGAGAGAGAGAGAGAAAGAGAGAGAGAGAATGTAAGGGTATTTGTATGTGCATGTGTCGCATTTATGCACCTTATTTTCTCCTGTGTAGAAGGGATAAGACGTTTCCCTCGACACAGAGTGCCATATCGGGTATTACCTTAACCCATTGAGACCTGAAGCCGATTCTACATGTCTCCTAAATCTCAACAGTTTTCTGAAAAACGTATGTTTCTATATCAGTGGTGCTCAATCTTTTTCATGTCAAGGATCCCCAAAATTATATGCATTTGGCCGCGGACCCCCATCAAAATATCTTGTTCCAGGGACCCCCCAGAAGCAAAGATTTGAGTTAAAAATGTTCGCTTTAAAAATATATATATTCAGAAGATTTGCACACGTTTTCACTATTTTTCTAAAATAGCAGATCTATAAGCTCGTAGCGCGGCACTCGGTGCCGCGCTATGAGCTTGTATATCTGCTATTTTTGAATAGCCCAAAGTGTAAAATAATGCTTTTTAGCTCAAATCTAAAAATGGCACAGTTCCAGGTCTTAATGGGTTAAGACATCATCCACGATATGTATTTATCAGTTCCCCTATAGAGCTGCATAATGCCATACAGCAGCCTTTGCTGAATAATGCGGTTGTGTGATACAGATACAGGCGGGCTCAATCTCTCGTCTTTCTTTACCGACTCCTCTAGTCGCTCAGTCTGTCTATCCAGCATCCCTCTTTACAGCTGCATCGGACAGACTTCTGCTTAATCCATTAAAACCGGGGACGCATCTGTGTAACCACTTTAACCATTATTTTATACTTTGGCTATTAAAAAAATAGCAGATATACAAGCTCATAGTAGATCTGCAATTCTTTTGAAAAATCGAATACAGTATATATTTTTTAAGCAAACATTTTTGAGTGGTGCCAACCACTCCTACATTTGACTTTGTCCGTATGTCCGTCCGTCCGTATGTCCGTCCGTCCGTATGTCCGTCCGTATGATTGGTCCAGCTTCACGTGACACATGACAATATGTTGTCACGTGACAACATATTGTTGCCGATTGCAACACAAGGATGCAACCAGTTACACTTTCAAAGGCACCACTCTCTTCACACTGGGTGTGATTTTTAACATGTATTTGGCCGCGGACTCCCATCTCAAAATATTTTGTTACAGGGACCCCAAGAAGCAAAGATTTGAGTTAAATCTTTGCTTCCCCGCACTATTGCCCCCCCGCACTATAAGCTTGTATATCTGCTATTTTTTTCTTACCAAAGACATCTAAAATGACACAGATGCGGTCCCGGATTGAATGGGTTAATTTACACGGTTGTACGACGGTGTTGCTGGATGAAAACTGCCCATCTACAAGCTCACCAGGCATCACAGCGAGCTCGCAGATCGGCCAACTTCGCCGCGCAACACCGTCGTACGACAAAGTATAAGTCGGTCTTTCCGCTCTGCATTCTGGTCCAGCGGTGCACAATCTAATCAAGGCATCATCCACACTGATTAAGAATTTCAATTATGCGAGTGAGCCAGGCCAAAACATATCCCACAATGCACTGTATCGCCACGGGAGCTGGAGTTGAGACACATGAAAAACAAATAAAAGAAGCAGTGAGAGCATTTCCAATTTCCCACCTGCTCTCTCTCGGTTCTTGATATTGAAATTCATGAATGATCTTCATTGTCATTCATTCTGCGGGTAGCTGACTGTCAGCATGTAAACTGGAGCGAGGCCAAAGTGTCGGCAGAGATCAGTGAGTAAGAAGAGAGAAAAAAAAGGTGAGGGGATTGGAGAAGCATGGAAGAAGGGATGAAAGGCGGCAGTTTGTGATTTGGTCCTTTGAAATGTCAGGATGAGACAATATATTGACCAGACTAATAACACTCAGATTAAAGCTGGAGCCCTGCACGTGCGTGCGCTCGCACACACACACACACACACACACACACACACACACACACACAGTGAATCTCCATCACTGAGGCCCATTCGATACGCCTCTCGATACACTGGCAAGGATATGATACATTAACGATACATTGAAGACCATGCCGATAAGATGCAATACGATTCACCCCTGTTCACGATGCAATGCGATTTGATAACGATGTGATTCTACACTAGGCATGGGACGATATACGATATTATCGTATATTGTGATAAAAAACGTCCACGATAACAGTATCGCGGGGTACTGTAATTATCGTGAAAATTATCAGGCTTTTGGGAGCACCCCGGACAGTTGCTTGATTAAGTATTTAGATATTATATTCATTTTATCAGACACGCCCCTCTCTCTAGTCTTAACATTACCTGCCAAGATATTAAACATAATTTTTTATCCCCTTGCCAGCGTAATTACCTTCATCCGACGATCTTTGAAACGCAGTGGAAGCCAGATTGTGTAAAAAAAAAAGTTCCTGTGAGAAGGCGGAGGGATCCGTGTGTCTATCGGAACAATAACATTCCAACGCCAATGGGCCATTTTGGGGCTATGGCCCGTTGAAAACGGGTGGTTTTCAATGCAAAAAAAATAAACTGAGTTAGGAGTTAGTTAGTTAGTTTTTCTAAAAATCCCATAGTCAGGGTGGATGGATGTGACGTTTTTTGGAATGACGTCACATCCACATACTTTTTCTCTGAGTGACGATGGATCATCCCAAAGCTGTGTTAGGGTGCCTCTTGTGGAATTTAAAAAAATAATAATAATTTGATAATAGAACGACTTTATGCGTCCATGGCAGGCAACGTGCTAATTTGGTGAATCCATCCATCCATCATCCATCCAGCCATCCATCTTCATCCACTTATCCAGAGGGTCGTGGAGGTAACAGTTCCAGCAGAGAATCCGTCTTCCCACATCAGCCACTTAGCTCTGGATATAATCTCCACTGGACACATGTCACTGTGAACCACATTATGTTTTTATGTTTCCTCTTCATCTGCATTGTCTCCTGAGGGCCATCATCTTCCTCTTCATCATCTTTCTCTGATATGCTTCGACCCTGTTGCCATTTGCAGTTTGTTTGTTTATTCTTTTTTATTTATTTATTATCATTATTATTATTTGTATTATTATTATTATTTTTTTTTAAATGGGATCACAGTTTGTTTCTCTTTTCATAGGGATTTGTATTGTTGGTACAGTAGTCATGGCTGCCAGTTCCCACCTGATGTCATGTGGTAGTTCAGACTGCTCCACACCGTACTGAATAACCGCTAGCTTGCATAAAATCTTCAGATTAGGACTTAAATCTAAGATATACAGGTCATCAGGTGTGTTGCATTCTCCAAAGAGGATGATACGATCTCCCACCATGCAACAGCACATCCAAGGCGTCCCATGCGGGGCTTTCCCTTTGGGCTCAACCTTCTTCCATGAGAGGGTCTGTGGATTGAATTTCCACAGATCATTGATTAATGGCTTGAAGTTGCTTCCACCAAATATGTACAGCTCTCCATTGTAGGCAAAGGCTGAATGACCCACGCGTCCTTTTGGAAGAAGCTGTGGAGAAGGTGTGCTCAGCCAGCAGTTGGTCTCTGTGTCAAACACACTGATGTTGTTGCTGTAGATGTTCTTCTGTTTCCCCGACCCCCAGCCCCCAAATACAAACATCTTTGTCCCGATGATGGTGGCAGAGTGACGTGATGAAGCAGGTGGTGAAGTGCCTCTGGTGTTAATTAAAGACCAGACCATTGTGGTGGTGTCCAACTTGTAGATGTCATTAGTGCATCCAGTCAGCTGGGTGATTCCTCCATATATATACATGACCTTCCTAAAGACAAAGGCTGAGTGGTGGTACCTCTCCTCTGGAACATTTCCGGCAATATTGGGTTTGGACCATCTGTGGTTGTCAACATCAAATGAATAAAGCACGTTACAGTAAGGATATCCCCCCCAGATGTAGACAATATCTTCTACCAGAACAGCTGTGTGGCCTCCGCGCATGCAGGGAACCTCAAGATGATGTTCTCCTCCTCCAGTTTTCACTGTGGTCAACTTCCTCCAGCGTAAAGACAGTGTGCTGAAGATGTGGACATCGATATAATCATTGCAGTAAGGATTACAGCGATCGTAACCTCCAAAAGAGTACAGCTTGTGTCCGACTACCACAGCAGCCAGGCAGGAAAGCCTAGGTCCTCCTTTCCGATGTATCGTCCAGTGAAACATTTCACACACCAGCACCACTGTGAATCAGTGCAACTAATTTACAGAAGAGGTTGTAAGGCAGGGCAACGTGTTTCTAACAGTTGCTGAATGGTGTTGTGTTGGGAAATAAAATAAAAACATTTAAAAGGACAATTATGCTGAATGTGATGACGATGGTGTGATGTCATTCCTTGATGACGACTTTATATGGAATAGCTAATGACGTTACTCAAAGTGAATGGCCATTTTAGCTACATCTATAATCAGAAATGTGCTACTAATAAGATGTGTTTGTCAGTACTATGACACCAGTACTATGACATCAGTCATCCATATTTGGGCACATCGAGATAAAGACACAGACAGATATGCAGAGATGTAGAAAGGCAACAACACCTTGGAAACAGAGTGTTTGTGGACTGGTAAGAGTTTGAGGCTTGATGCTCAGGAAGAGCTTCTACCCAGCAGCTGTTAAGAGTCATAAACAAGGACATGGTCAGTTCCTGTCTTTCTAGAATATCTAATCTTCTTCATCCCCCCCCCCCCTCTAAGATATCTAAGATATACAAAGTGACATTTTAAGATTTTTAAGCATATTTACATCATCGTGATAATATCGTAAATCGCATTTATTTTGGTCACAATAATCGTGACATGAAAATGTCATATCTTCCCATCCCTATTCTACACAAAGCAATACGATGTTAATTTCCCAAAACATGTACTAAAGATGCATTACATTTCAAATAAAATAAATGTATTGTTTTACTATTAGGTTAGCAGGCTCTGCATCTCTGTCCCAACTCGTGTGCGACAGGAGTTTTTACAATTATTTTTACATTTACCACTTGAACCCTAATCTCTCAAGAACAGATTCTGCTCTGCGTTTGAATCTGTCTGGGGGGTTCGTCGTATCGCGTACGCACTGGCCTACAAGTGGGCGTGCCTTCAGAAGAAAATAAATTCATGGATTAATGTTACTAACATAAATCCAACATATTAATAGAAAAGATAATGTGTAAACAAATAAACAAAACATACATTTACACACACTGATGATAGTGCTGTCATACACAAGTCTATGAAAAAGTTTAATCTGCAACAGTTTTATACAATATGTAGTGGGGGGGTCCCTGCTTCATCTCTCTCTCTCAGCTAGGGGGTCCTTGGCCTGAAAAACGTTGAAGACCCCTGTATTATTATATGAATATAATCCAGGATTATACTATTTTTTGGGACAAAATGTTTTAAAAACAAGTCCCATCCACGGCGCGTTGTGAGCTTGTGGGTCTAATATTTTAGGCGTGCGACACCGCCGTGCTGCGAAGTATAAATTAGGCCCTTCTCAACAGTGAAACGTTGTGAAACAAGGGAAAAATACTGATTTAAACGCAAGCAGTACACCCAGCAACGTTGTTGTTGTTGTTCATACAGTATACGTGTGTAGTTAATAAAGCGCAGAAGCTTTCGTTAATTACAAAATAAATGGTCTCAATCAATAGGCTCTATGCACAGCAGCCCTATTATCACTTCCTTCCCAGGTGTTACCAATGATACTAATGAAGGCTCTGTTCCATTTAGTCTAGCACAGTGGTTTCCACGACCCCCATAACTCTGAGAGTGTACAAATGTACAAATACATTTGTACACTCTCAGAGTTACACACCTGTAAGGGGCCATTTGGAAGCCCATGAGGGTCCCTGGACCCCAACTGTAGACCCACTGGTGTAAAACAGAGTGTTTCCAGTGAGCCAACATGCACAATATCAGCAACCCTGACTCTGTTTGACCAGAATGGAACAGAGCCTTCATTAGTATCATTGGTAACACCTGTGAATGTCTTCATAATATTGCTGCAGTGAATAGAGCTTATTGTGTCGAGACTCCGCAAGAAGAACATGCGTGCTACAGTGACAAAACAACTGATCAGCGGAGAGGGACTTTATACATTTTTATACATATGTAGTCGCGGGTGGATACTATAGTCTCAGGTATGCACGTAGGTTGTTTTTTTTTACCGATGCAGACACGCAATGAACGATGTATCGCGATTTCAGCCACCAATTGTATCTGATGCACACTGAGTCAACCAGTGCAGTCGCATCGCGCACGTTTATATCGATTCACCGATTCGTATAGGTGAATCTCCACACTCTTAACACACACTTTCATTTCTCTCTCTATCTCTCTCATACACTTTAATTTTTTTGCTTACAGTACATCTTTCTCTCTCTGCATCTATTGTGTGTACTATGGATAGGACGAGAATAGTTATCTTTTATTGCAATAAAAAATGCTCACAATAATCATATCGCGGAGATTTTCATTTATCGTCAAATTGTTCGTCATACGCTGGACATGAGTTGGCTCTGTTAGTTGGGTCGCTAGTTTTGGCTAATGGTACCCCCAGAATATGGATGCTGGGGTGCAAGTGGTTAACAAAAGTGGTATTTTAAGAGGTTTAAGCTTATTTTTATTACCCCTATAATATAATTATTTTGGGCACAATAATCGTGACAAATTTTCATATTATCCCATCCCTTGTGTGTACAAATGTCTAGCTGGCTATCTAGCTGTCAAATTTATAAACGTGTCTGAACCTGTCAGATACGAATCGATGTCTTATTGAGTGACAGATATTGTTGACACATCAGACCATAAAGGCTACTACAGAAATACCAGTGTATCGATTAACACACACCTTTGATTCCAATTATATACCACCATAGACCAAGTCCATGTCCCAGTATTTTTCTCCCCCCAAAAACATCCCTTAAGTTGCTTTAAGATACATTTTACTTTGCTCTATCTTTACCCTCAATTAGTACTACTAGACCATACCCGGTCGACGCATCCGTGGGGGGATATGCGCACATGATCTGGCAACCCGGGAGGCAGTTCGTCCCATAGCTGGGCAGCCCCGTAACCATGGCGACAGTGTTTGACACAAAAACGCTAATAAGAAGCTGAGATTTGGTGAAATTGAAAAACGGGCTTCACAGTTAAGTTCAGATAATGGTCAATGGCTGTGTGCAAAATCAGAGCAATTGCTCCAGCCACTGAGGAGAACGGGGTAGCTTCACCTACTCACCACTACGCCCTTCACTACGCCCTTACTAAAATTATAGTATGATTCCATATTCCATTAATTATGTACCTTCAGAATGTGGGTTCAACTTCAATGAGTTTCCAAAAAAATCCACACCAAAAATACCACAGCCAAAACAACGAGCGACCTCACTACGGGACCCACATCGGTGTTTCATCCGTCAATGTCCGTGCACACTTCCTCATTAATGCATTTAGTGAGGCTTTGATTGGCACTCGGTGTGTGATATCGCACCTCGTCACGAGTTGCGTTCCCTGCTTCAAATCCGTTTTCAGTGAGTGCTAGTCGAGATTCTAGATTCTACTACTACCCATTAAGACCTGGAACGCATCTGTGTCACTTTAGATTTCTTTGACTATTCAAAAATAGCAGATCTACAAGCTCATAGCGCGGCACTCTGTGCCGCGCTATGAGCTTGTAGATCTGCTATTTTTGTTAGGATTTAGAAAACATGTTTAAGAATCGCCTCAGGTCTTAATGGGTTAATGCTTTGGAGATATACAGAGCGCAAGAAACTGAAATCAGGATTTTCCAGAGGTAAGCTTCAAAAATACATGAACAAAACATGATTTTTGGGAAAGTGAGGTTTCAATTTATACTTACCATACCATTTGTACAGAATTTCCAAAAATAGCCAATCTACAATCTCAAAACGTGTTGCAATGCGGCGCCTATTTTCGGCGAGAGACACAAAGCCTAAACCTGTTAGCTCTGACGCAAATTCCGTCCCTAAGAATAGTACACTTGCTCGGTACGGCTGTGACAAGTCACATGGCTCACAAGCGCATATCGCCCGTTAAGTCGTGTGCTCTCAGACTGAACATAATATGTATTCCTACTTAAGCAGTGGACTTGGGAACAGCTTTAATGAGCGAATGAATCACCAACTCCAATCCCTCTACGGGAGGGAGGGAGTGTGTGTGTGTGTGTGTGTCTGTGTGTGTGTCTGTGTGTGTGTGTGTGTGTGTGTGTGTGTGTGTGTGTGTGTGTGTGTGTGTGTGTGTGTGTGTGTGTGTGTGTGTGTGGTAACAGATAAAAGTGTTGGAATCCAGAAATATCTTTGCTCTTCTTATTCTATGCCTGGTCCCAGAGGAGCCCGAGTAGGCATGTTGCTACTCTAAAGTACACGTGACTGACTTGTGCAGACTCGTGTTGCATGTGCTGTAGAGTGTGTGTGTGTGCGTGTGCGTGTGCGTGTGCGTGTGCGTGTGCGTGTGTGTGTGTGTGTGGGTGAGTGTGTGCGTGTGTGCGTGCGTATCTGTCTGTTTGTCTGTAGTGCTGCGTGTATTGTGTATGTTGGTAAAGTGATGATATAACTCAGTTCAGTGGTGCTGTGTGTCCAGCGTGTGTGTGTGTGTGTGTGTGTGTGTGTGTGTGTGTGTGTGTGTGTGTGTGTGTGTGTGTGTGTGTGTGTGTACACCGCAGTCCATCTTTGCAGCAGCGTGACGATATATACCTTCTGTCGGTCGATGGGGCTGTGTGCACGGTTTGTGCATTTGACCGCTGTGTGTTGCTTCACGTGAATAATGTGTGGACATCTATATGAATGCCTCCATTGTGCATGCATCTGTATGTACCTCTGTATGTATGCATGAGCATCACATGCACATCACATGCAAGTACGGTCGATACCTGAGGTGTGGTGTGTGTGTGGCTATAGTGTGTGTGTGAGTGAGAGAGAGAGAGAGAGAGAGAGAGAGAGAGAGAGAGATAGAGAGAGAGAGAGAGAGAGAGAGAGAGTGTGAGAGAGGTGTCAGAGTGTGTGTGAGAGAGAGAGAGAGAGACAGACAGAGAGCATCTGCCGTGCATGCTGTGCTTGCATGTACATAATATATACAGGTATTCATGTGTTGATAGCAGCAGTATTGAGGTGAAATGTGGGTTGGTTGCTCTTGAACAATGTAGTGTGTGTGTGTGTGTGTGTGTGTGTGTGTGTGTGTGTGTGTGTGTGTGTGTGTGTGTGTGTGTCTCACCATCCCCTGAGGCTAAAGGCCTCTGGTATATCTGGGTTGACCATGATCGTTGAGCTGAACAGTGCAGAGAGAGATCGGCCACCAAAGTCTGACAGGCGAGCTGCTTTGACAGCTACCACGGGCTGGGCAGAGCCATCGAACTTCTCTGCCTGGTGAGGAAGTGAACAGGATAGTCAATAATAGATGACAGGAAGGAAAGGGGGAAAGACAAGATGGCGATACACATGGTCATGGTGTCGTGCGTTTCTGTCAACTGCGTCTTTGACTTGTAGGGTTGGGACGGAGTCCCAATGTTCAGACTACAAGACTTTTGACGATCCTACTTGACAGGGTTAAATAAAATGAAAATAAATTAAAACATATGGAGATACAAGGTTTCTGACCAACAGCAACGAAATCCAAAATGTCTACATATTGGCGATTGATACTAAACACAGGGTGTAGTACCAAAATCCTCAGCACGTCAGCCTCCAAATTGTCTGCCAATGCAAACACGCACCAGACGCACTGGTCCCCTAAGGCCTCCTGAGGGACACATGGTTGAATTGGCTGATTGGGATTTTACAGCCCAGAAAACCCAAACACAACCGTCACAAACACGTCAACACCCGCGAGAACGCGCGTACCATACACACAAACGCACACGGATTAATAGCTTTCGAGGCTTTCGCGGTGCAAGTGCAAATCCATCTGGGCGAGATGGAGAAAGCCGGGGCGAGCAGGACGGCTGTGATCTTTGTGTCTATATGCATATGGGCTCGGTGTGTACCCGGGCGTATATGAGCTTCTCTGTGTGTTATCTCTGTGTCTGCTGCGCGCGTGCCCTTGTGCAGTGTGCGCGTTTCACGTGGCATTGTCCAGGTTTTGTGGGTCTCGGAGCAGCAGCACACGGGTGGGGTCCCTTCTGTCACCCGGAGGTGAGTGCAGCGTGAAGGGCTGACCTCGAACCGCCAGTTGCAGTTCCCTCAAGAGATCACCGCGACCTCCCCTACGGTCAGATACCGTACTCTGGTCTCTACCAGGACGGTCATCACGGCTGCACTGACTCTTCCATGGGAAGACGGAACGGAGGCTGGTTTCACAGAGCTGGCAGCGGTGTGGTAGCACAAGCAGGGTGGAGAGAGAGCCTTCACCTATACGGTGGAAGTTGTTTTCGGAGGCTAGGCTCAGGGATAGGGAGTATTTTCTGGCCCCCGGGAGGAGAGGAAATTGCTTTTACAACTTCACCCAGCTGAAGGCTGCCCAGGTGGCTCTGATGAGTGGACTGCGGGAGGAGCCGTTAGGTGGCAAGTGTCTTGCTCAGGGTAACTACTTTGATACGTAGACTGGGCGAGCCGAGGGTCGTGCCGTCGACAATCCGATTCCCAAACAGCCTCTCTATCCCACCCAGCTACAGCCACCCCAAGAGGAAGAGAACTCCCCTGCCTGCCACGCATAGTCCCATGGGGCAATTGATGCACAGTAAAATCCTTAGTGTTAATTATGGGTCCGTGTGGTTATTTTTGTACCCTACCCTCCCAGACCTTTTTATCATGCATCCACTGCCCCTTGTAGCCAACACTACAGAGACACGCATAAATATGAAATGGGGAAAGCCAGGATCCTATAGGGCTGGCTGGAAGGGGCGGTACGAGGGATATATCGCTGACGCTGCACCATCACCTCCAGATGTTCCGGGATTAATCCATTAAGACGGGGAAAGCAGCTGTGTCATTTTAAGATTTATTTGGCTATTCAAAAATTGCAGATATACAAGCTCTCTGTGCCGCGCTATGAGCTTGTATATCTGCAATCTTTTGAAAATTTGTGGTCATTTTTGCAAATCTTTGAATATTTTTTATATTCTTAAAGCGAACATTTTGAATTCAAATCTCTGCTTCATGGGGGTCCCTTGAACTAAATATTTTGAGATGGGGGTCCACATCCAAATACATATCATTTTGGGGGTCCTTGACATGAAAAAGTGTGAGAACCACTGATATAGAAACACACTTTTTTTTAAAATCCAGAAGCAAAGATTTGAGTGACAAATGTTTGCTTTAAAAATATATGTATATTCAAAGATTTGCACAAATGTTCACGATTTTTCAAAAAAAGCAGATCTACAAGCTCGTAGCGCGGCACTCTATGAGCTTGTATATCTGCTATTTTCAAATAGCCAAAGAAATCTAAAACTGACACCGATTATTTCCCGGTCTAAGGAGTGAAACATCAGTGGATAGCAGCGCCACGCTAAAACTGCAAATGTTCAAGTGGACCAACCTGTGCTCTCATCTGTGTCTATATGCTTACGGCTCAGTGTCTATCCGGGCGTACAAACCATCTTTGTGTTTTCTGTAACTCCACATCGTCTCCTTGTTTTGGACATGTGAGGTGGAAACCTCACATGTCCAAAACTGTGAGGTTGAGGTTGTTTTCAGGATTCAAATAAAAAAAACGGCAAAAGCAGCAGATATACAAGCTCAAAACGCATCGCTTTGCGCCGCGTTTCGAGCTGCAGATCTGCTACTTTTGATACTTTTGTTTGACGCTGAAGTATGATCACGTAGGGCATTAATTTACGAAAAAACACAAAAAGTTAAGATAAGAGATAAGAGTTTTGCCAGCCGACAGCCACGATATATGCGTTTGTCTGTTTCAGGTCGAGTTTCAGGTTGAGTATCCATGGTTGTGCATCTATTTGTGCATACATAACCCATGTGTCTCTGTGTGCGTCGTCATGAATATATTTTCAAGATTGTTATTGTTACTTTTGTTTATCTCACATACGAGTACACAAGCGTAAAATGATTTGGTTTCGGTCCCTCAATATCGAAGCAGCAAGAACAACAACAGTAGTAAGACGGTAATGAAAAATAGCAGTTTCTACATTAATCATGCTTTGAGAATCTTGAAGGTGCCGTGTGTGCTGTATGTGTGTGTGTATGTATATCATCTATACAGTACATGTGAATGTACATTTATGTGTGCATAATGTATGTTTGTGGGTGCAGTCTTAATGTGCAGTAGTATCAGGTGCCTATGAGTGTTTAAATATTGTAGGAGGAGTGTGAGGGCGAGCACACATGTGACTGTCTGTCTGTCTGTCTGTCTGTCTGTCTGTCTGTCTGTCTCCGTGCATGTGTGTGTGTGTGTGTGTGTGTGTGTGTGTGTGTGGTTCTTACCTGCTCTCCCCACAAGGTGACTCTCACCTCCCTCTCGCTGGAGTCCATCAGGCTGAGTTCTCTCTTGGAGACCTCTCTGCCCGCTTTAGTGGTGATTCGAGACACCTCCTCAACAGACCTACACACTCCAATCACATCTATGTAGAGAGAGATACATTTTCATCTTGTGGCGAGTATGTCGACGAAACAAACAACATCATTACACAATAACATCTTTCTTACATACCAGATTGATAGTGATACTCTTTAAAATCTGCTGTATCCCTGTTGGTATCTCTTTTAATGTGATACTTGACTTTTGTAAAAAAAAAAAAAATTCTATTGTTGTTAACTCATTGAGTGCCACAATCCGTCAAATCCGTCACGTGGCCTGACGCCCAGAGCGCCACAATCCGTCAAATCCGTCATAAAAAAAAATTCAAAATAAAAAAAAATGTCAAAATAAACGTTTTTTTTTTTTTTTTTTTTTTTGGGGGGAAAAACATGTTCAGAACCCAAGATATGATGATTTGAAGATTTGCTGCTCCATCCACTCCTTGTTTAACCTATAACTTAAAAAGGCTGTATCTCGCTTCCTAAGCACTTTTTTTTTACAATGAATTTTGGCTGTGGCACTTTGACTCATATGGCTATGAAGCATCAACTGACGGCAAGGAAACGCTAGCGTTACCGCCGCCAAATTAATAACATTTTCGCCATAAACAGATCGTATCAAATATGAGTGACTGACTATCGTAAACGATACAGAGCCACCTCCCTGACAATAGCGCCGGGACAATTTGTTTATTTTTGGACCACAATTCTAAGATGACCCAAAGTTATTCTCCTGAGAGAAATGACTTCCAATGACCCAGGGGTTGAACGAGTGACGTCAGGACTTCGGTACTATTGCTGAGGTTTTGTAAAGGACTGTATATGTGGACTGGTTCTGTGGGGTTATGCTTCATTCGCCACCGGGGCGTCGGAATATAGTATTCAATATAGTAATTATTTACGGTACAGTATACAGGTTATATAACCAGGGGTGCACATAACTTTTTAGGTCTGGTACGCAGAAGAGCACCTGGACATGTGAGTTGGTGCGCATGGCGCCCGTCCCGTTTGTCAACGGGGGGGGGGGGGGGGTCAGCCCGTCCCGGCGAAAAAAAAAGGACGATCTGCTTCTAAACTCCGCCGATTTTCGCCGTTTTTTTTCTCACGCTGTTAGATAAAGCCCACAAGGTTGGTGCCCTGTGCTGCTGCGCTGATTTTATCCGCCAGATTGGGACGTTCACGGCATATTTTGCACCTTTACGGTGCTTTCATCATTGGTGACGAGTACCTCTAACAGCTGTTAACGCGTGCACGCAGCGAGCCAGGCAATGCGAGGCGATGCGAGGCGACGCGAGTCATATCTCTACCCCTCCGCCTAATGGCTGTACTACATGGGGCCGACGGGTGCTTTAGAGTGATTGTGTGAGTGTGGCTTCAGGAAGTAAATTCCTAGCCTCGATCTCCAGGCTTTTATTTTTTAGTTTTGCTAAAAAATAAAAGCTTGGAAATTCCTGTCCCAGCTGTTGGTGCGCAAAAGCGCCTCGCGTTGCCTGATGTGGTGCGCATTTTTTATTTTGGGTGCGCATGCGCACCTGCGCACCAGTTATGTGCACCCCTGTATATAACATCACAGTACATGGTCAGATATGAATATCACTCATCTACAATAAGTGCATTAACTTCACCATACACATGAGTAATCAATACACCGTTACATACAAGCTGCTCAATAACATCAAACACAAACCAATTGCTCCACTAACAATCACTGCAGCCTTGAACTGTGCGAAAGCGGCTTAATCGGACATCACAGGGCCGACCGCGGATGCGTGGCGGAACCCTAATGGCAGTGCCTGTGAAATACACATGGCCAAACAATTTACAGACCTGACGTGCTATAAGGTGCTTAAACATATAAATGCGCACACCAGTGTCAAATGCACTCTCACATGATACATGACATTACATCACATATGAAATATAAAGGAAGTGTGCTTAAGGCAAGCAATGTAGGAAACTGACATGAAAGGAATGTGTGATCAATCACTGTCAATCAAACCAGCCACAGAGCCAAAATAAACATATTGCTGAGGACCCAAAGGAGTGCAGTGTCGAGTGTGAAGCACATCGCATGAGCAGCTCTCCAGAACTGGCCCACTTGGAACGGCCACATTCATTGCAGTTATTATAAACAATAATAATAATACACAAATAATAGTACTATAATTAAAAAGTTACAAATAAATGAAACAACATTTTTGGGCTTTTCTATGATGTCTCGCTAGACGAGATTGAAATCTCGACTATGAACGTCAGATCTCACCGGGGAAAAAAGCTATCAAAATATGAGATCTATCCCAAGGCCTTTTGGCGCGCGTTTTTAGCTGTGGGGGACCCGGGAAGGAGTTATGAATTTTCTATACTGTACCATTCATCCTAGGATATCGTAACATTATAGAAAAGGTTAGAAGACCGTGGTCCAAAATTCCCCTTTAAATGGCATCCGAAAGGCAAATGCGCTCTGCAAGTTTCAATGCAATCTTCCCATTTTATCTTTTGACATTTTGTGTGCAACTGGAAATCTTGGCCTAATGGTTTTGCTAGAAGACGGACGGACGGACGGACGGAAGGACAGACAGACGTAGCCATCTTTAAAGCCAGGTAGTAAAAAGTATGACAGGAAGGGGAAGTTTTACAGTCATATGCTTCTTTTACTATATTGATTGGTGAATTGCCTTCAGATGTAGTTTTACAAGATGCCAGTAGCCAGTTGATACCAGATCATAAAAATGGTAAAGATCCCACATGGTGGGGAGTTGACACTTGGTGTCTAACGGCAAGTCATTACAGGCAGAATGACACCAATTCCACAAACATGTGATGCCAAGAACCTCAGCCCCCACAGTCCTAGTCACAACAAATGCACACACTCCTCAGTCATGTTCCTTGTCACGCTCAAGGCCACAACACTTCATTCAGGATTACTTGTGCTGAAGAGCAGCTAACGCGCGGCTCCGAGGAGGAAATGAATCCGGGTGATGATATAGCCTAGCATGGCTGACATTAAAAGATGCGAAAAGACGACGGGGTGGGAGTGCTGGAACATGACCAAAACCATTTTGTAAAACTTTTCTCTTCGTCTTTCAAAACCTCATTTAAACTTATGCCGTACACAACAACGTCACTTAATGAAAATAACTTATTTTTTAAGTAAAAAATATATTTTTTTCCATTTCATCTGAAAAATTTAATTTGCCTTAACTGCACCAACCGTTTCTTAAACTATCCCTCTCGTCTCACTAAATTGCCCCCCTCCCCCCCACCACCTAGACAAACGCTATTCCTCTAACCCAGTGGTTTTCAACCTTTTTCGCGTCAAGGACCCCCAAATTGACAAATATTAGCCCAGGGACCCCCATTTGAAAAGATATGCCAGGGACTCAACCATTTAGATTTCTTGGGGGTCCCAATCTACACTGTATCACCATCATCAGTGTTCATTTAACTCTGAGAGTGTACAAATGGAACCAAATGGACCCGTTCCATTTGTACACTCTCAGAGTTACAGACATATAAGGGTCAATTTGGTTGCAAACTATTCATTTGGCTGGGGACCCCCTGGAACCCCCTCAAGGACCACCGGTGGTCCCCGGACCACTGGTTGAAAACCCCTGCTCTAACCCACCCTTGTTCCCTGTCTGTTGCTCTCGCAGTCTTGCTTAATTCCATTATGATCGAGACGATGTCATTCACCTCTGAACTCCATTATCACCACGGGAGCACGCTGACAGCTCTCATTACCATGTTATAATCCCCTATTTAACAACGAGACAGGCAGACAAGAGAGAGACGGACGAGAGAGGCGGTTTGGTGGGGCTGGGTGGGGGGGGGGAAGGTGGAGAAGTCAAATGAACTGCAAATAAAAGGTTGATTTATACTTAATTGCAAGTGTTGCACGCCGAAAATGGCACATCTACAAGCTCACAACACGTCACACAGTGGCATGTTGCATACGTGAAACTGGGGGGTTGAATTCCTCCATGGTGCTTCTGGCTTGGCCGGGCACTTCCAACAAACATAATTGACAGCGTTCACTGGTGTGGGGGGGCCTGCCTGCAGGGGAGGGTGGTCTCTGTTAAATAAAACACTTGTAAACATACGTTTTTTCAACAAAAGAAATTCCACAAGAGGGCGCTCTAACACAACTTAGGAACGATCCCTGGACGCTATGAGAGAAGGAATAGACGGATGTGACGTCATCCCAAAAAAACGTCACCGTCGTCCACTCCTATATTAGGATTTGTAGAAAAGCACATCTAGCTCTGATTCATTTTAGCAACAAAATGGCCGATCGTGGATCGAGGAGACCCTCCCCCAACCCCCCAGACACGTGTTTACTTCCGTGTCTACAACGTGGCTTCTGCGGCTCTCCAAAGATCGTCAATTTAAGGTAAAAAAACGCTGGCACCCTCCCGTTCAAACTCCTCACGGTCGGGTGAAAATACCATTAAGCAGCTGGTGACTCCATGTGTATCGAAGGAGGCATATTCTACACCTTCCTCAAGAGCAAAGAGTACGGGTCAGCTGTGACATACGCAAACACAGGGGGCGGGGGTGGGGGTTGGGGGGGGCGGGTAATTGGCAATGACTAGATCTGAGATAAAATGAAAACATCCTCCTCTGCCTTTTGTTCTGTTCTTTACAGCTAGTCACAACAAAAGCACAGCAAGTGCCAATTACCAACCAATTACAAAGACTAACACTCAGAAACAGCAGGCTGCCGCTGTCACACTGGTACATTATCATAAGGGATAGGCATCATGGCCAATTTATTGTACATGTGTACACAGTGTTTTTGCGGTCATCTGTGGTTAACCGTGGCGTGACGTCATATTTATACAAATTAACACAGAAGAGCACCTCACGAGCTTTGGACAGAGAAACTGCATTAATTATACAATACTGTGTAGCACAGTTATCATTACTTAAATGCAGAGGACAAAGACAACTGTCTCATTACAGAGTCTACAAGGTGAATAGCATCCAAATAAAGTATTTTTCTGGAAATGTTTTTTTCACTGCCTTGTGCTTTCCTAGTCGTCTTTTTATCCACTACAGTTTCAGAGCAAAGTGTTTCCTTTAATTTAAAAGACAAGTCATTAAAAAACTAAAGTGACACTTAAAGGGATATTTCACTTTCAAACATGTTCAGGGTCAATTTAACGTATACTCAAGCTTTTGTGTGCACCCCAGACAGTTTGCTTGATTCAGTATTTAGATATTTATAAATGTAATCAGACATGCCGCCTTCCTTTTTCCATGTATTCAAAATTTGTGTTTTATTCAACAAATTATACAAAATACATGAAAAAGTCAAAAAGAAAACACAGCCCCCTCACGCATTAGAAGGACAATATCAGTCAGCAGAACCAGGGACATGTTTTAAACATGAGTCTAAAATAGAGTTTTAAGTTACAATGGGTTTATATAGGAAGGGGGCGTGTCTTATCAAATATCTAAATACTGAATCAAGCAACTTAAAAACTGACTGGGGCGCCCACAAAAGCCGGAGTAGACGTTAAAATTACCCCCCCAAAAAAAAAAAAACATTGAAAGTGAAATATCCATTTAACTGGGGTATATAGAATACATAGTGGATCCCATGTTAGAACGCAGTACTTGTAGAACTAATGAATGTGTTAAATCCAGTCTGAGAATTGCCGACAGTCACTCAGAGAAAAAAAAAGAAAAACAGAGCAAGCGTGTAACATTACTGGAGTATTGTATGACTTACAATTAAATAGCATATTTTAATCATTTACATTATACATCTTAAATTCTTTGTTAATCAGTCCTAAACTGATATGCGATTTATTTTCATGTACATGGTTACCTGTGTACGCGCCCCAATCCCTAATTGTGATCGTAATAAGACTGAGCATTGACCGACTCAGAACGAACCTCGATAGCCAATTTCAACCCTTATCTATACCAGGACTTGTCCCCAATTTACCTGCCTTGGAGATAAGACACCGGTGGAAAGCAGGAAGAGTAGGCACCCCAACTAACCTTAAAAAAAATACTGGGATGAATATTTTCCCTTTTTTTTTAACCCATTCAATCCGGGAACGCAGGTCTTCTAAATCCTAAATGGTTTCTGAAAAACGTATGTTGCAATAATATCAGTGGTGCTCAAACTTTTTCATGTCAAGGACCCCCAAAATTATATGTATTTGGCTGCGGACCCCCATCTCAAAATATTTAGTTCCAGGGACCCTAGCGTGACCCTCGGTGCCACGCTATGAGCTTGTATATCTGCTATTTTTGAATGGCCAAAGACATCTAAAATGACACAGATGTGTTCCCGGATTGAATCGGTTAATCCCTTTTCAATACTTGATGTCTGCATTAACTTGTTCCCTGACCCAGTGAAAATGTAGTGAATCCACGTGATCCGCCAGAGTCTGCTAAATGTCAGTGCATTTGCCTAAATCATTTCTTATCTATATGAAGGATGTCTATTCATTTTCCCACCAATGCCATTATTATACGAGTGAGTAAACTCTAAATGTGACCTGCTCTACAAGAATCAATTGGACGTATTTGAAACTAATCTGAGAATTATCATTTTGAAGCTCGTAAATGAAGGAAGGAAGTAAGGAAGTAAGGTACGGACGGTCTCTCAATGTTAAATTATCACTGAGGACTTATATTGGGGTCCCAGGAAAACAATTAAAAAGATTTCTTATCTATATAAAAAAAGGATATATAATTTTCTCACAAATGTCATTATTATATGCAGGAAGGAAGCAAGGATAGACTATACAATTAGAAATCTCTTCTGCAGAGTGTACAGTACATACAGTATCTCCCCATAGATGAGCTTTCTGCTGCATCCAAGACCTTTATGTAGAACAGGTGGTAGCAATTACGGAAGTGCATTTATTTCTCCTCCATGCTGCATTAGTACTGCAGACAATTCTTCTCAGATTGTCATCGAGTAAGACCAAATTAGCATAATAAAGTCCCACAAGACCCTAATGTCTGACAAGCATCCAAACAACTCCTCTTGGGGACGAGGTAAAGGTAGTGGTAGTCACAATGCACGGTGCCAACAATGCAGTTACAATGGACAACACACTCTTTCCCACACACACACACACACACACACACACACACACACACACACACACACACACACACACACACACACACACACACACACACACACACACACACACACACACACACACACACACACACACACACACACACACACACACACACACACACACACACACACACACACCACTAGCAAATCGGCAAGGTTTTAACCCACTCAATCCAGGAAAACCCATCTACAAATGTCCTTCTAAATCCTAACAGTTTTCTGAAAACTGTATGTTGCTATAATGTCAGTGGTTCTCAAACATTTTCATGTCAAGGACCCTTCAAATTAAATGTATTTGTTCACGGACCCCCATCTCAAAACATTTTGTTCCAGGGACCCCGAGAAGCAAAGATTTGAGTACAAATGTTCGCTTAAAAAAAATATATATATATATATTCAAAGATTTGCACAACTTTTCATGATATTTCAAAAATAGTAGATCTACAAGCTCATAGCGCGGCACTCGGTGCCGCACTATGAGCTTGTATATCTGCTATTTTTCAATAGCCAAAGTACAAAATAATGGCTATAGCTAAAATCTAAAATGACACAGATGTGTTCCCGGACTAAACGGGTTAATCATACAAAGCAGAGTGATAATTTAGCAACTAAAACATTAAAGTAAACGTTCCAATGTTGTTGTACTGTGCAGTTGTGGGCTACTGTGCTGTAGTGGGTACTAGAGAGAGAGAGAGAGGCGTCCTGGGAATCAGAAGGTCACCGGTTCGTCCAGACTGTGAGGTCGTAAGTGTCCCTGAGCAAGACACTTAACCCCCCTAACTGCTTTATTAATAGCATCCACTGCCCCTAACGTTAGGTAGGATGGGTAAATGTAGAGGACAAATGACATGCGTGTGCAAATGTACCCTGTCAAGAACCCCTGGGGGGCAACGTTTATTATTTTAATTATCAGCACTCACAGAATACCTCTTGTCTAATCATCAAATGACTCCACTGGAACTAACTCTTTTATAATTAATTATAAAAAACATATTTGAGGGCCTTGAAAAATGACTTAAATTTACACAATTCATCATACACAGGCAGGCATGCATGCGCACGCACATGCACACACACACGCACACACAATTAAAACTCATTATTTTTCAAGGTTTTAAAGATTTTTTTTTTCATTATTTTATGATACATTATCACTAAAACCTTAAGTGTTTTGCCAATTATTTGGGGCCCCACTTGCAATATCCCTTACAGGTTGAGAATCGCTGCTCTTACCAATAATGGCGTCGGGGTCCCTGTTCTCTAGCTCAGCGATGGGCACAAAGTCACACTTGAGTACGGGGACGTTCAGGCCTGTGTCATCATCACAGGGCACGATGGTGGTGGTGCTGTTCAGCGTCATCTCGTAGTCGTTCTTCACTGTGGTGTACTGCTTGTTGGCTGGCTTTAGTGTTCCCTTGGAGAGAAGGTACACCTGGAGACAGGGGGACGGAGGTTCCAGATGAATTTCATTTACTGTACCAATACTGTTGTGACTTGAGAAGAAAGGGAACTCTGCCGCGACTCAGCCAGGTGAAAGTAGCGTTGATTTTGATTCAGTTTTAGTCATAGTCTTTTGAATCAAATTCCATTTAGTTTTAGTCATATTTTAGTCATCTGAAATGTTTTACTCTTAGTCTAGTTTTAGTTGACTAAATATCATAAGATTGTTTTTGGCGGTGCCTTGGTGGCGTCGTAATGGCTGATTTTACACTTGGTTGCATGCTGAAAATAGCCGATCTACAAGCTCACAACGCGTCGCAGCGCGACGGGTTGTGAGCTTGTAGATCTGCTATTTTTAGAGCGCAACACCCGAGCGCAACCAAGCATAAAATGACTTGTCTTTTAGTTCTACTGGATCTCTTCTCCACTGGTCCCTCCACAGGAGCGGGAAAACAACAGCCTCAAAACGTAGAACACCACACTGGAGCATCTCGGACAATAAGCCTCTTTATTAATGTGCTAAGTATAATAAAAGACAAAGACTGACGTTCCGATGGTACTGAATCTCCCTCAGAGGAAGATGCAGTAGCATCGAAACATCAGCCTTTTATTAGCACCTTAATAAAGAGGTTTATTGTCCGAGCTGCTCCAGTGTGTTCTTCTACGTTTGATACTGGTTTAATCAAAAGATTTGATGAAAAGGCTCATGTATATAATACTATACATCATTGACCGGAGTCCCCCAGGGCTCTATACTTGGTCTGCTCCTTTTTTCCTTCTACACCAAAGCCCACCCTCACACACTAGCCTACTACATGCATTTACCTGACTTTGTGCTTCCATTTAGGCTGGTACTTAGCCAAACGAAATGCCACCCAAACAGCTAAAGAGACCCCATTGGATAAATTATATACATTCCCTTACGCAAGTGAGTTTTATGACCCTCGGATACCACAATAACACCGGGAGAACGTTAAGGTCTTAATAAGACATGCTGGCTTGTCAGCACCATCAGCTCTCTAATTCACCAGAAAATAGAGTCGGCTGCTAAATATCCAAAACAATTTAAAGTCAATCTGTAAGGCATTTACTAACCTTTTCACCCTCCAAATATCTTCATATCCACTCTCTCGCTCTCTGTCTCGCTCTCTGTCTCATTTTACCCACACAGACGCTGAAGGTGAAACTAAAGAGATAAGTACGGCTGCAACTATCGATTATTTTCTCACAACGATTATTGTGAGATTCTTTTTTATTAGATAGATTTCCCCCGAAAATCATTTATTTTATTAAAATGTATAATTTTTTATATTATATATATTCTGATATGAAAATAGCCGATCCACAAGCTCAACACAGGATGCATTGTGAGCTGGTAGATCTGCTATTTTAAAATCATTTCCCTATAATGACATGCCCAAAAATAGGGATGCCAGGTTGAAAGTGGTTAGTGCCGGCAGCCAGGCACGCCCACACACATCGCTCTGTCAATATGTGGATCAGCAAGGAGAGAAGGATTCATTCTTTTATTTTTCTTTGGAAGGCAGCAGAGGGCACAAATTAAATGTGGGGCTGTCGAAGTCATTGCCAGTGGTTGCTACCTGAGCCGGCGGGGGTATGGCACGTGACGGCTGGGGTTAATTGAGTTATTAAGCTCTGTTGGCTGGACTTCGGCCCACAGAAAAGCTACGCTGAGCGCCAGCATCTCAACATGTGTTTCTACCGGTCTGTAATTAAATGGGTTTCGTGCAGGACATGCACTGGGTGGAGAGTTGGACCTCCTTAGTAGTTTTGACAGGCGGGTCGCCATCTCCCTTCAAAGCCCCAGGACCTCCATCAAATAACTTAACCTATTTGGACCTGAATGGACAGGCCCCCCGTTATATTTCTGACATCCTGGAACCCTACACGCCTGTGCGTAGCCTCAGGTCCTCAGATAAGGCCCTCCTGGAGACCCCCACACCCCAGCTCATCTCAAAACGGTGGAAGGGCTTTTGCAGTCCGGGCCCCTAAGCTTTGGAACGCCCTACCTGTTGACCTAAGACGTGCAAAATCAGTGTCATCTTTTAAAACTCTTCTGAAAACCCATCTATATGCTAAGGCTTTTTCTAAAAAAAATCCTGCCACTTTTGTTTCATTTGAGTATATCTGTATGATATGTCTGTATATATGTATCTGTATTATACATATATACATATACATATACACGCACACACACACCCCCACCCCCCCACTGGTGTAGCTGCCATTTGGGTCTATTTGTACTCTTTAATAGTTAAATGAACATACAGGATTTTACTGTCACTTTGCAGTGTTTCCCCTATCATTGTATAGTGGGGATGACCCCCAGCGGTTCATAATTATGTGCAACAGAAACTTCTAAACATTACAGCAATCAAATGCAGCAGCGACTTAAAATATCTATCTATACATTCCAAAAATGTATACATAGATTAGATATCTATGCATTAGATATTCCACCTCACCAGGAGAAGCTGAAGGATAATTATCACAGCGGTTCTCCAAGTGGGGTCCGGGGACCCCCAGGGGTCCAGCAAAACTATTTACATGTTGGCTATTAAAGAATAGCAGATGTACAAGCTCACAGCGTGTCACTTTGTGCCGCGCAGCGAGCTTGCACATCTACTATTTTCTAAGACAATTTGAAAAATCTCAAAAATGTTTGGAAAATGTTGAATAATTTTGAATGTATGAACACAAATCTCCTCAAAAAAACATTTTCAGAAGGGGGTCCGTGGCCGAATACATTATCACTTTGGGGGTCCTTGACATGAAAAAGTCACATCTGTGTGGATGATGCATGGAAGCTGCTCACCTTGCCCTGCTCCACTAAAGTGAAGAACGTGTCCACTTCTTTGTTGAAGGCTGTGACCCGGATCTCCCCCTGTCAAACACACAGTACACACTTAACCACAGGGGACCAGGGCTGACACTAAAGGTTGCCTTATTGTCCGGGACAAGTAAAAAAAATAACATTCAGGCAAGTGAAGCTGGCTTTTCTGGTTTCCCCAAACAGGCAAGTATTTTATTTATTTATTTTTCCCCTTTTAGAGTGTTTTTTAGGGACTGGAAGCATCCTTCTTCTGTTGGCTATTCACACCATCTAAGATTTATCTGTCCATAAACACGAATGAACGTCCTCGGGCTCTGTTCAGAGTACTCTCTCTCTCTGTCTCCCTGTCCCTGACACGCAAACATATGCAACCAGCTGAAAAATGTGAGTGAGCGAGAAAAAGTGATTAAAAGGCATTTATATCAAACCAGACTACCCTGACACACTGAGCAGTGATGTATTTCAATGTGTCTGTAGGTGAGCGAGTGTAACGACCCACCCGAGTATGTGTGTCTGTCTTGTCTTGTCTGTCTGTGTGTGATACTTTTACTTAAGTAAAAAAAGGTGAGTACTTTTTCCGCCACTGCTTTAGCTTGGTGCAGCAGAGGTATTCTGAGGAGTTGTTTACACTCCTAGTTAATTTGATTGTTTCAGGCTAGTCTCAATAAGACAGGCATGAATACATATGAGGACAGTTTAACAAGATTCAGAGTCAGACAATATTTAATTCCCAGGTAGCTACACTGCATACAGCCCTGGGTTCTACCAAAGTTCAGCATCGCTTTAAAGAGTGAAGTATAAACTATCAGACGTGAGGAGAGGCTCACTTGTACACTAAAGCAGTGGTTCCCAATTTGGGGGTTGGGACCCCCAGAAAGGTCCCCAAATTATTTTGGGCGGTCCCCAGATGATTAGCTTAATGTGCAAAGTTGTTTTCTCAATCAACAGTAAACAAATCAACATACAGTATAAGTGCATACATCTGCACATTTCTAAAGTTACAATGTAATGACTTTTAAGACCTTTTTTAATACCAAATTGCCAAATATTACTTAAGAAAGAGGCAAACATTGTGAAAATAGCCAATCTACAAGCTCATAACGCCTCGCACGTTGTGAGCTTTGTAGTTCGGCTATAATTTCACAATATTTACCTGTGGAACCGAGTCAAACTAAATAAAATGCCTACAATTTCAAGTGCTTCTCAGGGTGGGCGGTCCCCAGTTCAAATATGATTATTTTGGGGGTCACAGCCTGAAAAGTTTGGGAACCCTTGCACTGAAGTACATAAGCACACTCACAAATGTGTAAGTATGCACACGTGCGCTTTCGTGTCATGCCCCACACATCTGTTTTTATTTTTTGGGCAAGTGGACGTGACTGTTGGGCAAGTACAACATGACCTGTACTTGCCCGATGGGCAAGTGCTTTTCAGACCGTAGTATCAACCTCTGCAACCTCTGTTGTCCCAATTTTGGGCATGTACTGTAGTTGTAGTTTTTTGGTTTAGTGGTTAAATAACACAGTTTGAGATGGAGCAGTTGTAACAAAAAGGAAAAATAATAATAATAATAAATATTCACAACTATAGTGTAGACCTTTTCTAAAATCAAAGTTTACACAGTGCTTTATAAATAAATAATATTGATGACTTTCACTGACACCTTATATGTAAGAGTCTTCTGTACTCACGCTGTCATCCATGAGCTCAAAAGAGAAGAGCTTGCCATCTCCTCGAGAGTTGCTCCAATTACGGACACTGCTCTTGTTAGTGACCCGGGCTCTGACAGTCCACCTGGGGAGACAAATAGAATGTAGGCATAGTTCTCTTCCTGTTACGACTGCTTTGGTCAGAGCACTCAAAATGAGTTTGACCATGATTCTAGAGATATTTATAACATCTTAACTATGATAGTAAGGTAGTTAAAATCACCTTCATATCGGCATAAGAAAGACCAATCGGTGGTCTCCCCTTCAATCAGTGATACACGATCCAATCCAAACAAGTCTAATTGAACCCACGCTGGGCATAGCAAGACCTAGCCGGTAGAGTGTCTAAACAGAAGTACCGGTATTCGGTGGAAGCACCGCCCATGGAAATTACATTGAGGCTTAAAAAAATCAGTTTACATTCTCCTTCAATGAAGCGAGTGTGGTGATTGGTTGAAAAAGATTGTTTCAGAGGGAAATACATACGACGGATGTCGCGCCCCTTATTGACACTGTCTGCATTAGGTTGTGACCAGGCTTTTCTCCTCGGAAGTGAGTAAAAGCTGGGAACAAGGCTAAATTGACACGTTTTCTTCACCGATATGTGGCCTCCTGTATATTGGTCATTGTTTGTATACTGTATGTCTGATGAAGGTCCCATTGTGACAGAAAACTATTTATTTAGATTGTCTAGCTAACATATCCAAAAAGGCCACTGGCAGAACCGTCTTGTCGTCTTCCCTGGCATTGTTCTACACGGTGAGCGAAGCATACATACATCACATCCTACCTGTGGGGACGGCTCACTTGGGAATCTCAGCATATTCATGAGGAATATATCATTAATGTCCGCAAGCCTGCCATGGAACTCAAGAGAAAACACTTCACTTGGAAGCAGTTATCGTCCCCACTCCCCATACGCCAGATTACCACCTTCAAACTACATGTAGAGCCCAGAGTTTAATATTTCCGTGGCCTCCATATCCAACCTGTACCCACCAATATGAAGTTATGAGGGCAGTTTGTGAACGAAGCTGCACTATGTGGAGTCACATTGACAAACGGGTGCTTGTGGGCAACAACAGCTAGTGTGGTGACGGTCTACAATCTACAGCCACGTTTATACAGAGATCCCGCAATAATGGTGTGAAGAGGAGCTGTCATGAATGCCTCTGTGTGGGCTTTCACATTGCACGCACCATCCTGGAGACATATAACACAACATTAGCTCTCTAATGCTATTAGACAGCTGTTGTCAGTAGATTTTATAAGATATTTGAACTATATCCTACGCATTTAAATCACAAAATACAGACAGAATATGACCGCAGACAGAGCAGTCACACAGGCTCTGGTACTGAAGCATTTTCCTTCACTGAATGGCTGTTTCCCCAAAATAAATAGAGCATGCTGAAGTTGAACACTGCACCAAGTTGTCAAAAAGATCATTCCAAAGTTATAAAAATCACTTTCTATAACATCATTTCACCCTCATCTCTCCCTTTGTCTTGTTCACTCACTTGCTCTCTTCCTCTCTCAAGCACACAAACATGAGATGACAGCTGTCGGTAGACATATTTACGATAGCCTACACCAGGGGTGGGCAACTTTGATGAATGATGGAGAGGGCCACTATATTTCCACACTCACTCTGGAGGGCCACATTGCATACACTGTCTCTCCGTATTTTCACTTTTTTCGCCATTCTATGTCACACAAAAGTAGCAAAAATAGCAGATCTACAAGCTTTTACAAGCAGGGACGTTATTAGCAATTAAATAAGAGGATGAAGTATAGCAGGCCAGTTGAAGGTAAATAGTAAAGAATGCCACAGAGCAAAGCCTAATTAAGAAAAACTTTTCCTCAACAAAAATGAATTTGTTTTCAACAAAAACAAGTAAGTGTTGGCAGTTTGGCACGACTCGCCAAAGCATAAATTAGCCATAATGCTTAAAAGGTATAATAATAATAATACTTCCTTTTCTGGTAAATGAGCATCCAAAATCACTTGCCATAATAACACTGTATACAAAATTGGGCAAAAGAACAATTACCGTGGAAACTACACAAGCGTCTTTTCAGCTCCTTAGGGAAAACAAAGAAAAAGAATGAGGAGGACAAATATAACAAACAAAAACAACAACTTCATTTAGCTATTTTCAAAGACAACTAGGTGTTGAGCAATTTCCAACCCGTGGGTCTGCTTTAAAAGGTGCTCCTTGCCCCCACCCCCCTCCCCCCTCCCACAATAACCAGCCAAGCATGGCGGGTTATTCAGCAATGAGCTTTTCCACTGTGTTGATAATTGAGGCAGTGGAGGATATTCACACCATAACTTTGCCAGCAATTAAATCCCCTATCATGAGAACAGCTGCTGGCCCCGAGTGAACCTCGTTCCCTGCTCCGTATGGATAAGGCTGCTACATCAGGCTTTATGGTGGCTAAAAACCAATTATAGTCTCCTCTGGATGCTATTACTTAACAGCGGTAGAACAGGATGAGAGGGCCATACAGAGACGTACATAAAGGAGAACGTGTTGCTGAGACCGCCCCGCAGAAACCTATCCAAGTCTCAGTGTCTACTAGTCTGTCAAATTCATTTGCAAAAGGACCCTTAGTTAAATGAACGCTTTACTGAGTATACGTACTGACATAGAGAAACAAAAGCATGTTCACAAAGGAAACGGTATGTGCACACACACACACACACACACACACACACACACACACACACACGACACAACTGTAATCAAACAGTAAACAAAGCTCCATTGCTGAAGTAATCCGTTTAAGTGGCATTAGCTCCTTCCAAACTTTCAAGTTAGAAGAGTCATCAGTTTATTACAACACCTACGGGCCTAGTTATCTCCACAGCTTGCAATTTCAGACTTCATGGCCACGTTGTCGTGAGCTTGAAAAAACTGTTTTTGACGGGACACCTGTGGCTCAACAAGGATGACGACTACACCATCCAGTGCTTGTCTCTCTTTCTGTGGCTACTTTTTAAAAGGTCACAGGGAGGGTGTTAAGCCTAATGAAACGATAAGAAAGGGGTTGGGTGGGATGGCAGTAAAATGGATTCCTGAAGGAGGTGAAGTGATTGTGAGGAGGGGAAGGAGGAAAAGAGCAGGTCAGGCCAAATCCCCACCGGGGGCAAATAACCGGGAATCAAAAGACTATAAAAAGAAAAACTCAGCAGTACCAGCCATTAAAATGAGTCGGCTTCTGAGGACATTTCATTTAATTTCCATGCAAATCAACCGACTACTGTGCGCACACACACAAAACCACACACAAGTCTCCCCGTTGCGCAAAGAAAATACACAAATGCACATGCATGTATAGCTGCAAAAAACACTGCATACAAATGTGGCTCTTGCAGAAGTCAAATTGTGTGCCATCTACACAAATACTGTAGCCTACTGCACCAATGCACCACCCTCAAGAGGGATCGGATGTGTTGGATATTTCTGGTTTTCGTTTCCCTCCAAGTCACAAGGAATGGTGGAGGAACCAGTTAAAACCACAACCACATCAATACTAGTGTTCCTATTCTAAGCATGTCATAATAGGCTAACATTTGAAGAAAATAAGTGAACAAGTGGCAGATCAACAAGCGTTGCTTGTCGATTGCCTATTTTCGGCAAATAGAGTTGGTGTAGAGGAGGAAAAGGAGGGGACCAAGAATAGATTCCTGTGGGACACTGGTCAACAAAGTTGTGTATATACACAAGTCAAATTATTTACTCGGGTCAGTGGAAATAGTGAAAATAGCTGATCTATAAGCTCACAACTTGTCACATTGTGAGCTTATAGATTGACACTTTTCACTATCATATGAAATGACCAAAATAGGGACAACAGATTGAAAGTGGTTTGATAGTTGTTTATGCTATATTATTATTTGGCATCATTACATTGAAGAAGAGATAGGAATGTCCACAGCTGCTGCTGCAGTATTAATATAGGACAGATACAGACAGGAAAAATTACAACAGTTTGTATCTGATTAATTTCACTAATTTGCGCATATACTGCTTAATTCCTTGCTGAACATCAGTATATACATAAGTTAGTTGCTGTTGGGCAAAAACCTTGCACCTCCCTATTTCGTGGGGAGATACATGTTTCTGTTTTTCTTCAAAAATGAATACCCTCCTTCCTTGTACTAGAGTCTTGCTCAAAAGTAGCAAAAATGGCAGATCTACAAGCGTGTCGCATGCTTGTAGATTTTTTAAACAATTTCAAAGTGAAAGTGGCTAAATGTGTCGTTGTTTTTGTATATATTGAACCAAATAATTAACAGGAACTTGTGAATAAATAATAACTACATTGGATGACAGGTTGTTTTTTAAATTTCCTGAAAAGTCACGCTTTTGGACACACAATTTTTCCACCCGACAGCAACTATATTAGAGTTGTTCTGATACAGATACCAGTATCGGAAAAGCTGCCGATACTGCCTAAAATTGCTGGCAGTGGCTTGGCAAATTATGATTTATTTCTGTCAGTCAAAGAGTTAATGGAATTTTTGATGTATTCCTAGATCAGCGGTTCTCAAACCTTTTATTTTGGGTCCGATCCGATACGCAAGTTATGGGTATCGGTAAGGAAAAAATGGTGTCGGTACATCTCTAAACAATATACAGTACAGACAAATACAGGCACAGAATCAAGCAGGCTCAGTAACTCACTTGGTCTGGTAGGGGTTGAGACAGGCAATAGGAATCACTTTAGTTGGAGAATCAGGTGGAGCGTTACGAGGAGGAGGGGTCTTCACCGAACCTCTGCCACGGCCCCGGCCAGGAGCAGGGGATTCTGGGAAACAGAGTTTATACACTTGAGTGTCGTAAAACTTTGCATACTTTGTTTTTAAGCCATCAAGACCTGAGGCCGATTCTAAAAATGCTTTCTAAATCCTTTTTTTACATTAAAAATATTAAAATATTAAAATATTAAAATATTAAAACATAAAAATAAATAAAAAGTATACACAAAAATGTAAAAATGTAAAAGTTTTAACATTTAAAAATTTAAAATTTTAAAATTAAAATTAAATATAAACATCTCAAAATATGATGTTCCAGAGAACCCCAGTAGCAAAGATTTTAGTTACAAATGTTCGCGTTAAAAATATACATATTCAAAGATTTGCACAAAATGTTCACGATTTTTCAAAAATAGCAGATCTACAAGCTCATAGCGCGGCACTCGGTGCCGCGCTATGAGCTTGTATATCTGCTATTTTTGAATAGCCCAAAGAAATCTTAAAATGACACACAGCTGCATTCCCGGTCTTAATGGGTTAAACTATGTCCATCGATCGGAGAAATGTCTCAAACAACAGTTTTGCACTTGCGGAGAGAGAGAGGAAGAGATTTGTGTTTGTTTTGTGCAATTAAAAGACACAGTAAACCTATCAGACATATTTTAGTGCATCACTTACATTGTACTTATACTATTGCAGAATGATTTATTTTGGTAGTATCCCATAAACATTGATTTTGCAAACTTTCTCAAATGTAGATCCCAGGCGTATTCTCCATGTATAGGTCTTTGGTCTGAATATGTAAAAGAAAATAAATGAGTTGAAAGCCAATAAATTATGCAGTTTGTAGTCTACAGTGTAGCCTATACTGTATGTCGCTTACTCGCTGTTATTATTATTATTACTGTGATGGTTAAAGCTGCACTATGCGTTTTACAAAGACAAATGGCTCCAATAATAACTCACAAATGCTTAGACACGATTTCATATCTGGCTACGTATGCAATAAATCTCCGGAAGCAAACTGAACTCACAGTAACTCAAGTATATGTTTATTTGCTTTGTCGAATTTAATAGGCAAATAGAAACACCACCGCAGAGACAGTCATATTACATCACCATCATGGTTCCAACGATCCAATTTATGAGACAAATAATTTGACACCTCATTTCTACACGAGCTGAATTAGAAACCATGTTTCCTTCTTCATTTCCAATGTGTTTCAACGCCTCCGACTCTGCACTGCAGCGTGAAGCTCTTGCAACTGATATTTGGCCTGTTGATGCAGTGACAAAGCAGCAGGAATACCAACACGGTACAGGGGTCACAAGTTCACAGAACATACAATCCAATGGATTTGATAATACACTTGAGGTTGCACTCAGTGGTGGAAAAAGTACTCACATCGTTTACTTTAAGTAAAAGTATGAATACCACATTGCAGAGATACTATGTTACAAGTAAAAGTCCGGTATTAAAAATGTACAACAATTTAGGCATCAACATATACTTAATGTACCAAAAGTAAAAGTACTCATGGAATGTCCCATTTCACAAGTTTTCAAAAGTATAAAAGTCCTTTGAGATCTACAAGCTCACAACGCGTCGCAAAGCGACACGTTGTGAGCATGTAGATCAGCTATTTTCAAACAGCCAAGTACATATGCAGCAGGGATGAAGTGGTTTTGTAATATTAATCAAAAACTAGAAAGTAAGAAAGTAACTTAAGTTTTAAAATAATAGTGGAGTAAAAGTAACATATTTACTTCCGAGATGTAGTGCAGTAGAAGGAAAAGTATTGAAAATTAGAGAATACTCCATTAAAGTAAAAAATACCTCAAATTTGTAAAGTACAGTACTTGAGTAAATGTACGTGGTTACTTTCCACCACCGCAGTACACTGATATTGGCCTCATGCCAATGGCCACAGTGCATTGGTGGCAATACTACAATTTAAACTCCTGTGTTACGGGTCAATTTGGTTACATTTGTGCACTCTCAAGAGTAACAAATGGACAAATTAACAGCGAGGAACAGTATAGCAGGACCTCGAGCGCATTATCACTATCATACCAGTAGTATTATTAATATTTATAATTACAAAGCGAAGAAAACAAAAATGACTTTGTTTGCAACAGCGGCTGGCGGCCGTTTGTTAGATCAAAGGTCAGATGAACGAGGCGGATGTGTTCCGAGTGCTTTATTGTGAGATTTTGGCACTCTAAATGGAATGCCTCTCAGCCAATAATACCTGAAACGAACTGTGGTATGGCCTAAAATACACAGTAGACAGCAGACACCATTCATAGTTCAACACATTAAAACCTGGAAAGCCTACAGCTCATTTTTAGATGCTAGCGTTGGCTATTCAAAAACAGCAGATATACAAGCTCACAGCTTGTACATCTAGTATTTCTTTTTTAATTGTTTTTATCTTGAAAGTGTGAGAACTACTTTTTTCAGAAGGCATTTGTAGAATCAGCCTCAGGTCTTTAACATTAACAGGGATTAACAGAAAGTCCCCACAAAGTACCGCTGAGACCACCGGCACAGCTGCACAATATCAGATCATTCCTCATCTTCCAGGAACGTGAGGTGAGAACTCAACCTACCCTGAATGAATAAAGACTAATAAATCATAAAACCTCTGCCATGTGCATACGGTCAGCCAAGTGAAGTCATGTGTGTGTGTGTGTGTGTGTGTGTGTGTGTGTGTGTGTGTGTGTGTGTGTGTGTGTGTGTGTGTGTGTGTGTGTGTGTGGTAGCACACCCTGCCGCCCCCCTCTCTTTTTAGCATGTATAAACAAACAGCCAACAAAAAACAGTTCCACAGAGAATTATGTTCTTGTTTTAAGCTCCTGTTGTGGTTCACAGCAAACACTCACCTCTTTAAAACCCTATGTTATGTGTGTGTGTGTGTGTGTGTGTGTGTGTGTGTGTGTGTGTGTGTGTGTGTGTGTGTGTGTGTGTGTGTGTGTGTGTGTGTGTGTGTGTGTGTGTGTGTGTGTGTGTGTGTGTGTGTGTGTGTGTGTGTACACACACGTACGCGTGTGTCCATGCGTGCATAGGCGTGAGAGCAGTCCTTGGGGAAATCACAGACTTAGCAGCTATTTTCAGGCGAGGGGTAATTAACATCAATATTCATACACACACGCCACCCGAATGGAGGGATTCGGAGAAGAAGGGAGGTAGAGGAGGAATATAAGTGAAGGGAGAGAGGCAGAGGAGAGACGGGACAAGATTGAACAGGAGAGAGAGAGAGAGAGAGAGAAATAAAACAAGAGTGAGGAAGAACAAACCCTCGGACTGCGAAAACACAACATTGCTCATTGTCTCCGCCAGGCGGACGGCGGAGGTTTTCGTTCGCATCTCTCCGTCCGTCCGTCTGTGTGTCACCCTAAGCCTAACCCATTGAGACCTGAAGCCGATTCTACATGTCTCCTAAATCTCAACATTATTCTGAAAAACGTATGTTTCTACATCAGTGGTGCTCAATCTTTGTCATGTCAAGGACCCCCAAAATGATATGTATTTGACCGCGGACCCCCATCAAAATATTTTGTTCCAGGGCCCCCCCAGAAGCAAAGATTTGAGTTAAAAATGTTCGCTTTAAATAAATATATATTCAAAGATTTGCACACATTTTCACGATTTTTCAAAAATAGCAGATCTCGGCGCTAAACCTTTCTAACCCTCTTGAACCGTAAGGTCATCAAATCAAAAATGATTTTCCCCTGCAAAACGCGCAGGTGGGGCTCATTTTGCACAACATGCTACAAGCAAACGCTGGACCGATCAGCGGGAAACTTTGCATGCACACACTACTAGAGGTCAGGGTTAATGCCTGGGAAAGGGGGGTATTTTTGTCACAAGTACATTTACTCACACGTGAAATACTGTATGTCCTCTGCATTTAACCCATCCTAATCATTAGGCGCAGCGGTGGGCGCTATTTATACAGCGCCCCAGGGAGCTGTTAGGGGTTAAGTATCTTGACTCAGGGACACTTTGACATATAGACCGCAAATGGGGGGGGGGGCAAACCATGGACCTTCTGATTCCCAGGCGGCCTCTCTACCCATTCAGCTATGGCCGTCACTTACAATGTCACATTCATATTACACGGAACGAGCTGAGGTCTACTCGTGAAGGATTTCTTTATAACGGTCTCTACTTCGCCCACAATGACTCTACACGGCTCTCACCCATCCAAAAGGAAAAAGGAAGTTGGCCAATGAGAAGACAATTAGGGAGAGGGCCCCAAAGAGACAGGAGCTAATGAAATGAGGGACTGCACAACCTCTGAACTCCTCCCAAACGCCACGCCTCCTCCCGCTCCCTCGGGTCTGGTGATGCCAACAACCTCCTGGACATCCCCAGGATAAATAAACTAACCTGGGGTGACCTCCTGGACATCCCCAGGATAAATAAACTAACCTGGGGTGACAGGGCCTTCTCGGCGGCCGCCCCCCTCCCTCTGGAACTCACTCCCAGCTCACATCAAAGATGCCCCCACCCTGGCCACGTTTAAAACTAGAACCAGGAGACCTGGTACTGCCAGACCCCTCGTGGTTGAAATCTGAATGGCCGGACTTCGCATGACATGTGTGCAGAGGAAAAGGGGAAAAGAGGGACAAAGGAGGGACGAAAGTGTTCCTCAAATCCCCCCCTTTTTTTACCTTTACTTCTATAACCCTTTTTTTAAAGATATTTTTGGGGGCTTTTTCTGCCTTTATTGATAGAGATAGTAGACTGACAGGAAATGGGGAGAGAGAGATGGGGAGTGACACGCAGCAAAGGTCGTCAGGATCGGGACTCGAACCCGCGACACGCTGTCAGGCTGGCATTGCAGCCTAGGGTGCCTGGACCACCACGCTGCGGCCTAGGCCAGCTTTTAACCTTTTAATTTGTTTTTCCTAATAACGGTTTTATTTTGTTGCCGTTTTGGAAGGCGACTTTGAGTACTCAGAAAAGTGCAATATAAATTGTATGTATTATTATTATCATTATTATTATTATTATTATTAGTATTACTACAAGGGAGCCATTATGGGTCCATTTGGTTGCATTTGTAGTGTACACTCTGAGTTAGGCTAAATTAACAGTAAGGATTTTACTGTTTACCGTTCCAAGAGTAGCTTTGGTTTTCTTCTTTTTTATAACTTTACCCTCAAAAAACACATATTTGTCTAAAACAGGGGTCTTCAACCTTTTCAGGCCAAGGACCCCCTAGCTGAGAGAGAGATCAAGCAGGGACCCCTACTCTATATTGCATAAAATTGTGTTTCAGATTAAAGTTTTTTTTTCTACTTAGTCTGCTATTTTTTCCCTCTACACCTATAGCCTCTTTGCCAAAAATAGCAGATCTACAAGCTCTCAACGCCTCGCAGCGCGAGGCGTTGAGAGCTTGTAGATCTGCTATTTTCGGCTAATGTTCCCCTCAGAAAAGGAATTCTAGGGTTCAAGTGGTTAATGTAAAAAAACTAAATCCTATCACACAAAAATTTGGCGGACCCCCTGTTGAAGACCCCTGGTCTAAAATGATCTATGGTTGATTGGCTGAGTGTGTGAGTGTGAGAGAGACAGAGTGAGTGTGTGAGTGTGAGAGAGACAGAGTGAGTGTGTGAGTGTGAGAGAGACAGAGTGAGTGAGTGAGTGAGTGAGAGAGAGAAACTAAAGTGTAATGTACAGTATAGATGTGTGGTGGGAGTATTGCATGTACAGTACGTAGGCTGCCTGCTCTTCCAGTTCAAGGCCTCATGAATATTGTGACTCGAGGCTCCTCATGAAGAGAGAGAAAAAAGTGAGAATAAGGAGAACAAAAGGAAAAAAGAAAAGCTAGCAGAGCTAACCTGCAAGGAATGGTTGGCGATGAATAATGAATCGTTTTTTTCAACTGCATTTCAGCAAATGTAAATATCTGGTCAGAATTTACATGCAGCAGCTCCCACTGGTAGCATTCTGCAGGTTATCTGAATGACAACCGTTTATTAACCCATTGAGACCTGAAGCCGATTCTACATGTCTCCTAAACCTAAATCCCAACAGTATTCTGAAAAACGTATGTTTCTATATCAGTGGTGCTCAATCTTTTTCATGTCAAGGACCCCCAAAATTATATGTATTTGGCCGCGGACCCCCATCAAAATATGTTGTTCCAGAGCCCCCCAGAAGCAACGATTTGAGTTAAAAATGTTCGCTTTGAAAATATATATATTCAAAGATTTGCACACATTTTCACGATTTTTCAAAAATAGCAGATCTACAAGCTCGTAGCGCGGCACTCGGTGCCGCGCTACGAGCTTGTATATCTGCTATTTTTGAATAGCCAAAGTGTAAAATAATGCTTTTTAGCTCAAATCTAAAAATGACAGTTCCAGGTCTTAATGGGTTAATATTTCAACGCGAACACAGACACCTTGCTTGGAGTGACAGTGCAGAATCCTTGGAGTACACACCTCGGCAAGAGAGAAAGAAACCTTATTTTTGTTTCGTACTTTCTGAGAACAATCAGTTGAAATGATAAAATATTTTGAAATAAAAGGTTTTTAAAAAAAAAAGAAATTAGACTTGAACGCTCCAATGACATTCCAACATCCCAACCCATTGAAGGCAACCTTGAGGACCAAACACGACATACTTAGAAAAAGCCTAATGATGGTTAATGAATGCCTAATGTCTAATGAAAAGCCTAATGATGATGATGATTGTGATCGTATTATTGCTTAAAGGGATAGTTCACCGTATCAATTACTTACTTGTAGTCGCATTTCTGATCTAATACTTCAATTTCTATGCGCCAATCGTCTTAACAAGAGCAGGACTATATTTAAAACGATCATTTATAAGCCGGACGGCAGTAGGCCTCCCAGTGATTACACGGTTGTTTTGGAGTTTATTATTTTTCATTTGGTTACACTCCAAAGAGTTAAATTATCATTGTAAATTAGCGCTGGAGGGTTCCCTGTTGTTCCATCTGTTGTATGGAGCCTACAAAACAAAACAAAACAAGCCCACAGAATTGGTATTAGAGTCAACAAACTGTGTTCTATTTACTCCTGAGTCCCGAGGTGACATCTCACTAAGCGGGAGGTCCTGCTCAATCATGCTGCGAAGGTGGAAAAAACACAAGCCCCCGCCTTGGCCTGTGTTTTTGACAGCTTGATTGTAAAAGACTTAAAACAGTGGATTTAAAAAATAACAAATATCAAGCTCACAATCTTGAAAGTGTTTGAAAAAGATGTGTAATTCTTTTTTTAACACATAATTTTCAGATGGGTTTCCGCAGCCAAATACATCCTGGGCACGAAAACCGTTTGAAATCCACTGATTTAGAAGGCATTTGTAGAATCGGCCTCAGGTCTTAATGGGTTAAGTGAGTGTTTCCACAGTACGTGTAGTGATGAAGAGGTGATTAGTTGAACACGTGAACGAACACTTTTTTTATCCCATCGCAACACCCAGCGGCCAAAGTGAAGCGATTTCAAGCGACTTTCGAAAGATATCTCGGTGGGAACGCAGCTTGAGTTTCAGTTACAGTAGGCAGAGACCGCTCTTCACTGACACCAGATTTGCACACTGCCATACGCCGTGTTCCCATATGTATTCCCACCGTCTACTTGTTTCACAGAGCTGGATCATGTATTTCATTCGCTTTTACATCAACCCCAAATGAGAGCGGGCACTGTGACTGGTTTTACTCCTGTGATGAACAAAAAACAGCTGACTTCAAAAGATATGCTTAAGAGTAATGACTAACAACAACCTTCACAGAAATGTAGTGGAGTACAATATTTATCTTTGAAATGCAGTGGAGTAAGAGACATACATACACAGACACACACACACACACACACACACACACACACACACACACACACACACACACACACACACACACACACACACACACACACACACACACACACACACAAACTCAAACAATGCACTCAAGTAAATGTAATTGGTTACTGTCCACCACTGCATCCAATCATAACACAATTTAGATTCACACAGTACATGCGGGAAGTGGTCAAGTGTTTTGGGTCAAATGTGTGTGAAAACAGAGTCATTCTGCGCTGGTGCAGAAGGCTCATTCTCAGTCATTAAGATCAAGGCTCTATGTGGTCAACAGAACAATGGCATGCAGCAGTAGAGACACTTTGTATCCAGAGGGATCTCTGAGGTAGCTAGCACGCACACGGATCAAAGGAGAGAGCGAGGAAGCACTCTGATGAGCTCCTTAATGCAGCGCTGAGTGTTGAGGCAAATTACTCTCTCTCACCTTCTGTCATTTCCTCCCTCTCTCTGTCTGTCTCCCTTTCTGTCTCTCCCCATACCACCCCTACTACCCATCTCCCTCTTCACATCTCTTTCTATGTCTCTCTCCCTCTCCCTCTCTCTCTCCCTGTATCCCCCTCTACCCATCCCTCTCTGTCTCTGTCTTTATGAGGGGCCTAAACTCAGCGCAATATTCATGAAGCCTTGAACTAGAGGTACTGCCGGCCTACACAAGCCCCAACACTCAAACAGCACACGCACACACACACACACACACACACACACACACACACACACACACGTGCGCGCACGTGCGCGCACGAATGCACACACGCACACACATACACACACACTATGCCCAACACTCATTATACATCCCCCACACACCCACACAGCCAGCTTCTCCACAGAGAACTGTTGGATATGTTTCTGGCACATAACAAAATCAATGTCTGTCTTCAAAGCGGCCAGCTGTAGAAAACAACTTGACTGAGACAAAGGCCAAGATAAGAATAACAAAAGTCAAGTACAATTCCTGGGCTTATGATACATGGCACTCCATCAGTGTTTCCCAAATACAGGGTCGTGACCCATTTTTGGTCACGGACCCGTTTTTATGGGTCACAAGTAACCCCCCCCCCGCCCCCCTCCCTCGCCCCAGGGAGGCAATCGTTCAATAGATTTTCAGAAAAATAAAATAAAAACTATAGTAAACTAGGGAAAATAGCCAATCTACAAGCTCACAATGTGCATCACAACGCGAGAGAGACTGCATGTAGATCTGATATTTTTACTAGTTTTGAAATAGGGCTTTGTGCTTGATTCATTTATTTTATGTTTGTGTCTCGAGCTGAAAAGGTTTGGGAACCAACCCCTGAACTAGATAGTGGTCGACGTGGTAAATGGTGCAGTTACATAGCACTTTTATCCAAAGCGCTTTACATAGAAGATTGGGCCCATTCACACACACACACACACACACACACACACACACACACACACACACACACACACACACACACACACACACACACACACACACACACACACACACACACACACACACACACACACACACACACACACACACACACACACACACACACACACACACACATTCACACACCGATGGTGGAGTAAACCATGCAAGGCACCAACCTGCTCATCGGGAGCAATAGGCTCTATGCACAGCAGCCATATTGGAAAGAAATTGGGCCTCTTCTTACTTCCTTCACAGGTGTTACCAATGATACTAATGATGGCTCTGTTCCATTCTGGTCAAACAGAGTCAGGGTACTGATATTGTGCATGTTGGCTCACTGGAAACACTCTGTTACACCAGTTTGTCTCACATTGGGGTCCAGGGACCCTCATGGTTCCTTGAGGGGTTCCAAATGGCCCCTTGCAAGTGTGTAACTCTGAGAGTGTACAAATGGAACCAAATGGACCTCCATTTGGTTCCATTTGTACACTCTCAGAGTTAAGGGGTCCTTGAAATGTTTGAGAACCACTGTGCTACACAAAATGGAACAGAGCCTTCATTAGTATCATTGGTAACACCTGTGAAGGAAGTAAGGAAGAGGCCCAATTTCCTTCCAATATGGCTGCTGTGCATAGAGCCTATTAGAGGTTCAGCGCCTTGCTCAAGGACACCAACTCTGGGGGAGCCCGGGATCGGACTGGGAACCTCGCGGTTGCCATCCGGCCCGCTCTACCGGCCACTCTACCCCTGAGCCACTGCCGCCCCATATGTGGCACACATGCCGCTTGCATGATGCACATGCAGGCAAATAGTAGAAATTTGCCTAATGGGATAATTGGGACTTTATAGTTTCCATTTCATTAACGTGGCTAAGGGGCGCTGCTGCATTCTGCTGATGTGTTATCATGCTGATGCTTACTAGAAGACAAAACTGTGCATTTTAGTTTCTTTCTTTGTCTTTAGGCTATCTCAACGTGGGGCTCACCTAGTAGGAGAGCATACTCCACAGAATTGGTTCCCAAAGTGGGGTCCGGGGACCCCCAGGGGTCCGTGAGGGAGTTCCAGGGGGTCCCCAGCTAAATGATGGATAGTTAGGAACCAAATGGACCCTTATGGATCTGTAACTCTGAGTGTACAAATGGAACCAAATGGACCCTTATGGATCTGTAACTCTGAGAGTGTACAAATGGAACCAAATGGACCCTTGTGGGTCTGTAACTCTGAGAGTGTACAAATGGAACCAAATGGACCCTAACGGGTCCATTTGGTTCCATTTGTACACTCTCAGAGTTAAATGAACATTGATTTTACAATATGAATTGGGGTCCCAGAGATAGAAATGCCATAAAATAGGGGTCCGTAGCCTAATGCATGTCAAACTGGGGGTCCTTCAATTAAAACGGTTGAGAATTGACTGCTAGAGCTGTAAAAATCATCTCTTATGGGGGGTCCGTGGCATATCTTTTCAAATTGGGGTCGGCGGGCTAATAAGTGTCAATTTGGGCGTCCTTGACATGAAAAAGTTTGAGAACCACTGCCCCATTGTATGTAACGCTTCAGTCCTTCCCATAGCCGGCCCAGGTTTGAATCCGACCTGCGGACCACAGCTGCATATCATCCTCCCTCTCTCTCCCGGCCTTTCCTAAGTCTGTCTCACTTTTACTGTCAACAATAAAACAGACAAGCAAACTAACAAAAACTAAAAACAGGGGTTGTTTGGGGGTGGGCTGGGCTTTTTTTTGCAGGACTAATCATCTGGCCGCAGTATTAACATTATGTTAATCTATAAATCAGATCCTAGTTTAATTTTGTGAAGAAAATATAGTGTATAATAGTGACATTTGAAAGAAAAAACAACAACTAGAAAACAAAAAAAAAGCACATGCTGGGCATGTACAGCATTCAGACAATTTACCATATTGAAACCTTTGTAAACACATTTGAAAGCCTTCAACTGTACGCACAAGCCACCCACTAGAGCTTAAAGCTTAAAAGTTGTTTATATTATATGAACAATCTGCTCTCCCACTGTAACTACAGCTGTATGAAGTTAACGGGACCATAAATGATAATGCAGTATCCCTTTCCAACCAAGTCTCTGGCTCCCTCTGCTGGCGATACAAGGATTTCCAAATAGAGAGAGATTCTCAATTAACAATGCCAAAATGATCTCTTAATGGCGTTCTCATCAGGATGAGGTCTTTTGGTAGGCTAATGCGGAAGTTCTACAGGTTCCTACAGGCAGATTTCCAGTAACAGTCTTGCATTGGGTTAAGAAAATAAGCTACAGGTAGGCTATGCAGCAAAAAAAAAAAACATCACACTTTTTGAGATTGAACAATATGTGGTTCAAAGATCTCACTGATTATAGATATTTTTTTGCAATCAATGTAATGTTTGATATTAATACAATTAACTTCCGGAAACAAACTAACACTCTTGTTAATAGGCACAGCCAGTACTGGAAATATTTTTTAATGAATGTTCTGTTATTACCACTACGCAAAGAGCTGAGTGATATGATGAAAATGAAAAGAAATTTCATACTGACTTTGACATGAATTTCATGGAGTTCCATTTAAGTTTGAAGATGGCTTATACTTACATTAAACCTTAAAAGAGTGAACATTTTTAACCACTTACACCCTACAATTTGGTTGACTGGGGTACGTACCTCAGGCATCTATAATTGTATAGAGCCCTGTAGATCTGCTTTTTGTCAAATGTTTGCCACAGAAATAGTGATGCTAGGGTTCATGCGGTTAATTCTACTTACACTAATAATGATTACATTATGGAATTTTGCATGATCAGCGCTGGGTTATGCTAAAGGAAATGTCATGCAATAAATGTTGGAGGAGCTTCGAGTGCATTGTTTCTGCCGTGTTTGAAAAGCATTAACGCCCTCAGCAGTCAAACCAAGTTGAACTTTTCTCTAGCTTGCCAAACAAGTTCTCTGAGGACGAAAGTTGTTTTATACTCCGACGGTTCCCAACCTTTTCTGGATCAGGGCCCACTCGAAAATCTCAAAGGCGTTCACAGCCCACTCACCCATCTGACCATTTAACACGGCAGCCGAGTACGCGCACATTTTCATGTTTATTTAAATGATCAGTCAAACTAATGATCAAACGGTTGTATTCCGGCTTCAATCAATGGATCTAACCTTGTATATTTTGAGTTCCTATTTATGATGTATCACTATGAAAAGTAAGGTTTTAACCCATTAAGACCTGGAACGCATCTATGTCACTTTAGATTTCTTTGGCTATTCAAAAATAGCAGATATACAAGCTCGGTGCCGCGCTACGAGCTTGTAGATCTGCTATTTTTGAAAAAACGTGAAAAACATTATTATTTTTTTTTTTTTCCTTTCCATTTAAAAATATATATACATAAATGTTATATTATTAAAATCTTAGTGTTTTGCCAATTATTTGGGGGCCCACTTGCATTATCCTCATGGCTCACAGGTTGGGAATCACTGCTCGATAAGGCTCCGCTCTGAGATCTCCACTGTTTGTTTTCATCAACCTACAGTACGACGAAGCTATGACATAATTTGTCTGTGACATTTTGCAATTTCTGGTGACAGACACAGTATAGACACAGTGTGCGCCATCTCTCTCCAAGAATTAATTGCCATCTGGTTGTGTTTGTCGTCCATCAGATAGGGATTCTAGAGATGTGTATCTGCTATAACCTCCTCAGCCAACCTTTCCTCCAAACCGTCCATGGTACGTTGCTGGCAGTCACATTGCGGACATAAATCACAAGCCCACCTTGAGTTTCTGACTAAGGGTGCCACTAACAGATGGTCTTGCAATCGGTTAGCAGACATCCTTATTCCGTTACTTAACGGTTATTAAAAAAAAAGTACAAAATCAAATATTAGTTTAAAGATTTAATTAACGGTGTAGCCTCAGGCTGAAATACAGATACGATGACCCACATACCCAAACCGAAATGAAAGCATAGCATGTCAGCGTGTTTTGGTATCAATCTAGTGAGCACTGCAGTCTATTGAGTGTAAGGTATACTGCCGAAAACACCCGCTCCAATAGCACTTTGTTTACTTGCCCTTTTCCCACAGAAGTAACATGGTTATGTCCGAGCGAGAGCAGTTGCATCATGTTCTTCTTTGTACCCACCCCCTCCCCATCCATGAGTAGTGGATCGCTTGGACACACAGGTGCTAATTTTAATTGATTGCATGTTGCTTGTGCAGCTGTTATATTTGAGCACCGATTCACAAGGTTTACATGGAACTTTGTCATTGTCTTTCCTTGTGGTCCCAAACAGAGCTACACCTTCACTCTTGATCCCTCTCTGAACTACTGCCCGGTGCACAAATGCGTATTTACTAGTATACAAATGGACCAATAAGTCGAAAAGCATATTAAGATTTTGTATTATTTTCTTTTCACGGCGGACACTCCTGACAGGCTAACCCTTGATATCTACAAAATCCCAGAAAAGTGCAGGTCTGCTGCTACACTGTTCTTTTAAATCATGGCTTTCTGTGCTGCCTTATAGTGATGCGCGGGTCGGGTTTTTTCATGACCCGCCTCGCCTCGCCCCGCCACGGAACCCAACCTGCCTCAACCCGCCCCACGAACCCATATATAAATCTATGGCTCAACCCGCCCGCGACCCGCGATTTTTTTTTTATTCTGTAAAATCATGGTTAGAAAATAATCCCCAAGTGTATTCAAACCGTTTTATTGTTATTATTCTTATTCTTATTAGGAATAAAGACAAAACAAGAGCATGTGATTTTGTATTTTAGTTTTTGCGTGTGAGAGCGGCTGACCCACTCACCCGCAGCCCGCATAATTGCCACTGAAATTCTGACTCGACCCACCCGCGCCGCGGTTTGACCCGCGGGTTACGGGTCAACCCGCGCATCACTACTGCCTTATATTAAAGTGTGTTAATAATTTCTTCTGCACTGTAATTTGATTACAATGTGTTTGCACTTTGCTCTTAATGTGTCTTAGTACTTAACGTTTTGTGTGAAGAACTTTGAATTACCTAGGTTCTGAAATGCGCTGTACAAACAGTCTTTCCTTGCCTATGTTATTATCGGCATCAGGTATGATGAGGATACACATTCAACTGCCTGGCACTCACCGGACTGGGGGCTGTTTGATGGGCCAGGACGTGTAGCAGATGGAGATGCAAACGTGAAGCTGCTTGGAGTAGGCTTCTCGGGAGAGAAAGAGGTGCTTCGAGCACGCTTCTCGGGAGAGAATGGGACGCCTGGAGCACGCTTCTGGGGAGAGAACTTCATGGGAGAGATCGATGTGGTGCTTGGACTGGGCTTCTGGGGAGAGAACGATGTGGAGCTTGGAGCACGCTTCTGGGGAGAGAACGACGATGTGCTGCTTGGACTGGGCTTCTGGGGAGAGAACGAGCTGCTTGACATGGACTTCTGGGGAGATTTAGTCGTACCTGTAGGTTGAACACACTGCATAAAGGAGTTGTAGATGCTGAGGTGTAAAGTTTCCCCAAGTTAAAATTCCCTCACTTTTTAAAATGTCTCCATGACGCACAAATACATGTCCATGGCCAAACTTGTACATGCTATCCACAAGTTTCCTAGGGCGCTGTGGGATCACTTCCTGTCGATTTGATCAGGTATCTAGGGATCAAATCGACAGGAAGTGATGCCCACAACGCCCTAGGAAACGTGTGGATAGATCAGAGGGAGTTGGAGTCATTAACCCCGTTGGCCGAACCCACCAAATGGGGATACAGCCAATTGCGTCCCAACAGCTGAAAATAAACATAAGATAACCAGGCCTGGGACAAGGGGCATTTTGAAACTCCATGACTTTTGCAGTTTCCTTTTTTTTTTTCTCTCAGGAGAGTGCAGACAGTGACACTGTAGCATTTTTTGAAGAATCTTACCATATGGGGTGGGATTTCCAATCCTGTCTCCAATTTCCTCAGCCGACTTCATTACGTCCATGTCCAATATAATAACCACACGTCTGAAGGACAAACACATAAATAACATGAACAAAGTACAAAACATAATTATGCCTCTGCCAGCGGACAGCCGCGCCCGGAAGCATTATGTTTTTGGGCTGTCTGTCTTGTCTATCCATACGTCCGTCCCACCCATGCGAACATGATATCTCAGGAACGCCTTGAGGGAATTTCATGAAATAAGGCGCCAACGGTTATTGTGACAAAAATTATGTTCATAAAATGTCTTCAAAGTCATCACTACATTTACTATAAAATAACATAGCATGTACTGAATACTACAACATAGCGTATGAGTATAGTTCAATGTACATTATTAATCTGGACAGACATGGCTGAAAACTGCAACTGGTTGGCGGAGGCATACAACCACCATGTGGTATTTCTACTTTAATACATACAGTAATATAGAGCGGGAGAGCCCAGGGAGTGAGTGAGGGAAGGAGGGAGAAACAGAGAGAGGAACATACGAATGTAAAAGGGGGGAATTAAAAGACAAAAAAACGCATGAATGAATACTCTACCTTCCATCTGACAGTGTGTTGGTGGTTGTCCTATTCAGCTGGCACACACAGTGAACCGCCATCCGCTCAGACAGACTGTTTAACTGGGATGCTAGCATGAAGTCTACACACACAGAAAAAAAAGTGGATAAGCACTTGTACAAACAGACCCACTTGAGGTACCGTCTCAAAGACTATACACACAAATGGAAAACTTGTAAAAACGGTTATAAACACACTGCACATTTATCTCAAGCTCAGAAATTCAAATCCCGATACCATATTCAACTGAACATAGATCAAATGTTCTAAATACATGCTAAATGATATGATAAAGGCTGACTGGGCCAAGACATTCACATTTTGTCTGGCCAAAATAAATTGGTGAAATTGACCCTGTCCTTATTTTAAAAGTTGGTCAGTGCTACCATACATCCTTGGATGTTGAGTGTTTTTAAACATAATGTTATCATCTGCTATATATTTATTTTTGCTTAATCATAATGTTAGCCATTTGGATTTTCTCAAAGTTTACATTTAACAGGCAGGAAATTCTAATTAAAGTAAAGGAAAGCAAGACAAACTGGTAGCAAGTAACAACCATGTACACAGTAAAAGAAAAACGATGTCCTCTCCCGACCTGGGATAGGGAATCAAACGCAGGTCTCCTGTGTGGGAGACCATACATCTACCGCTCATGCAAGAGGGAATCCCCACTTGGCTAGGGGAATTATTGGGCTTAGGAGCTTCAGGCAGTTGTCAACCAGCAGGTGTCCAACACAACGATCTAAAATGTCTAAATGGAACAGTATGGAGACCAGACCACCTCTAAGCACTGCAGTTGTTCTAGCATTATTGTAATAACATGCTCTACGCGGCAGGGGTCTTCAACGTTTTTCAGGCCTAGGACCCCTTAGCTGAGAGAGAGATGAAGCAGGGACCCCCATTACATATTGGATTCATGTTAAATGTGTGTTTTAAACATTTAACCATTTACACCCTCAACACTTTCGGCTCCAAAAATAGCCGATCTACAAGCTCACAACGCGAGCGTCTGCGACGCGTTGTGAGCTTGTAGATCGGCTATTTCCGGCTAATGTTCCCCCCAGAATGGAGATGCGAGGGTTCAAGTGGTTAATGTAAAAATATAAAAAATAAAGTCCCTATCACACAAACATTTGGCGGCCCCCTTGCAGTATCTCTGAGGACCGCCTAGAGGTCCCGGACCCCCTGTTGAAGACCCCCTCCTCTACGGTCTACCATATAGATAGGTTAAATAGGATATAGGAATAAGGTTAAAATGAATACGTTCAGAATCACAGCTTTAATGCTCAGCTGTTTTTCTTTTACCAGCAGAAAGACTATTGTTCAATCTGTAATAATGTCTGTATTTGATTATGGGGATACACTGTATATGCATGCTTCACTCTCTACACTGAAGCCTCTGGTTGCAGTCTACCACAGTGCTTTGCGTTTTATTACTGGTGATGATTATCTCACCCATCACTGTATTTTATAAGATAAAGTGGGTTGGCCATCTCTCGCAGTTCGTAGAGAGCAACATTGTATGTTATTTATTTATAAGGCCTTGTGTGGTAAACTTCCTTTATACCTAACCTCGCTTTTGGAACCAAAGGTTACTGGTCACTCAACACGTTCACAAACACACATTAGATATACCAGTCCACGTAAGAGCAGTGAACATGGAAAAACTGCATTCATGTATTATGCTCCACACAAATGGAACAAACTTCAGGACTCTCTGAAACTGGTGCGATTGGTCTCAATAGAGACATTCAGGGTGCTTCTTGAGGACACACTACAGTACATAGTGACTGTACCTGTTTCATGTAACACTGTTTATTTGCATCTGATTTTTAAATCTCTGTGTTGTTATCCATGTCCTCACTGTATTGTCTGATTCACCACCTTTTGCGATTATTTTAATGCTGTTTTATGCTTCTGCTTTTCTTTTTTGCTTTATTGTCAAAGTTGTGACATTGTAATGTGATTCAAATGTTTGTTATCAGGGCGTCCTTGAAAAAGAGAGCTTGCTCTCAATGGGTTTCCCTGAATAAATAAAGGAAAAAGAAAGAAAGAAATATTTCACATTGTACCAAGATACATCCTAGCGGCTAGCCTATTATGTAAATAGATGCCATGTGATCGTGTCGACTGTCTGGAGTGTGTTACTCACAGATGCTGGAGTGCACACCGTCACTCATCATCAGCCGGAACTTGGGTGGGCCGGGCCGGGCGGAACTGGCAGCCACCTCACCGATTTTCTGCAAAAACACCACAAAAAAGAGCAACTGTATTTAAACTTGACATTGTAGATACAAATGGGAAAGGTGGTTATTATTACATATAAGTTTCTATGGATGTTTTTTTATGCAGGATGTAAAGCAAGTCTGGTAGTGAAATAATATTACTAACAATAACCCTGTGGGTGCTATTGTGAACACAAATGATCTCCTCTGCCAAACTATTGGTAAAAATAAGTATCAGCTTGGGTTTCACGACTATAACTTTTACTGGCCTAAAGCCCTGTGATGTTAACTGTAGTTGTTTGCCGTTTGTCATTGTAGAACAGACAAAGACATACCTGTCAACATTGTGTGAGTTGAAAATAATGTGCACATTATGTTCAGCTTAATTTCCGTTATGGGGGGGGGGGTCATGTTGATACAAGGACATGCCCAAAATTATCATATGTTAACTGGGGACCCCCCACCCACCCTGACAAGCACTTGGAATTTAGAAAATAGCCGATCTACATGCATGTAGATTGGCTATTTTCTAAATGTTTGCCTCTTTCTTAGGTAATATTTGACAATTTGGTCAATGTTTGACCATTTTCTATAGCATAGTTTGTTGATTACTTTTGACGCAATAAAAAAAATATTTCAGAGGTGTTAAAAAGGTCTTAAAAAGGCCTTAACAGTCATTAAATTGTCACTTTAGAAATGTGCATATGCCCTGCATACACTTACGTATGCTGTATGTTGGTCTGTTTACTTTTGAGCGAGAAAACAATGTTGCACATTAAGCTTATCGTCTGATCATTTGCCCACAGGTTGAGAACCACTTAAAAGCACTTTACTTACCAGCACTTGAAGCACCGGTCTGTTCACCTCCACATCTTTCATCAGGGCCTACAGGACACACCAATTAACACCGTTCAACACGTACCACTGTTTGCAATGTCGCTGCAACAGTCTACTTGACAGGGGTCTTCAACAGGGGGTCTGGGACCCCTACTAGGGGGTCCTCACATATACTACAGAGGGGCTGATGATTTTTTTTTACATTAACCACTTGAACCCTAGCCTCCCTATTCTGAGGAGAACTTTAGCCAAAAATAGCAGATCTACAAGCTCACTGTGAGCTTGTAGATCTGCTATTTTCGGCAAAGAGGTTGGTGTAGAGGGGGGAAAAGAGCAGACCAAGTACAGGTTTTCAAATGATTGAGGGTTTAAGTGGTTAACAGTCTGAAAATACATGAATCCAACATACACTGATGAAACAAGTTACTGTCAAACAAGTCTATGAAGCCATCTATGAAATATATGAAAAAGTTTAATCTGCAACACAATGGTATACAATTATGTTGTGATGGGGGTCCCTGCTTCATCTCCCTCTCAGCCAGGGGGTCCTTGGGCTGAAAAACGTAGAAGATCCCTGGTCTTTACATGCATGGACCCCCAATGGAAACAAGCCATATAGTGCTTTCTTGGGTTTAATCCTTTTAGCAGACCTTGCTTGTATAGAACTGTACTTTCTGTGCTTTTTTTTTCGCAAACTGTTAATAAAGTATTCAATGAATCTATCAAGTCTAGACTCTTGAGGGGGTTCCAGGGGTCCCCAGCTAAATTATGGATAGGAACCAAATGGACCCTTATGGATCTGTAACTCTCAGAGTGTACAAATGGAACCAAATGGACCCTTATGGGTCTGTAACTCTGAGAGTGTACAAATGAAACCAAATGGACCCTTATGGGTCTGTAACTCTGAGAGTGTACAAATGGAACCAAATGGACCCGTTAGGGTCCATTTGGTTCCATTTGTACACTCTCAGAGTTAAATGAACATTGATTTTACAATATGAATTGGGGCCCCAGAGATAGAAATGCCATAAAATAGGGGTCCGTAGCCTTATGCATGCCAAACTGGTGGTCCTTCAAATGGTTGAGAATTGACTGCTAGAGCTGTAAAAATCATCTCTTATGGGGGGTCCGTGGCATATCTTTTCAAATGGGGGTCTGCGGGCTAATAAGTGTCAATTTGGGGGTCCTTGACATGAAAAAGTTTGAGAACCACTGCTTTACTGTACTGCACGTTATTGCTGCATCTGCTTCAACAACATTAGCATGCAAGAAGAAGAAAAACTCCCAGCATCAATCATAATTTCATCATTATTGTATTGTTGACAGCCTACCTCCACGGCCCCCTCTGTTAATGTCACCACCATCCTCTCTCAATGCTTCATCTGTTTAGCGTTTAAAGACACGGGGAATCGTTGAACTTGACGTTGACGTTGTTAGTTGTTACACGTCTCCAGTGTTTTGGTTTGGTGTTTTATTTTACAGGGCTGCTGTTTGGACATGCGTGGTACAGCTGATCGGTTCTCGCGAGACTTTACGGCTTTCACACTTCCTGGTTTCCAGGAGTTAAAGAAGGAATGGCCGTGTACGTCACGTTATGTGTGCTCCGTCTTTTACTTTGGATACAGGATAGGTGGGCACTTATAGGGACATCTGGGCACCTCGATGTAAAATGGGCTATTTTGTCCAAAATGGTAAACTAATGTATATATTATATAATATTTCTACAATTATTGCTACAAATTGCTACAAAAACTGTATTTCCAGTCATTTTTTCATCATTATTATCATTATTATTATTATTATTATTATTATTATTATTATTATTATTATTATTATTATTATTATGTTATTATTATTATTATTATTATTATTATTATTATTATTATTATTATGTACCGTGAATGTTCACATCATGTATACTTTTAATAATAAAGAAAAACATCACATGGATGCAACTGGGACGTATCATCAGTGTTGTAGCCTGGGGTCATAGGGTGTTTCGGGTCTCGCAACATACAACATACACATACGCCCAGGTGACCCAGCCAGGGTTGATCAAGCCCCGACTAACGTCCCAGTAGCACCCACGGTCAGTCCTATAGGGAAAGACAGGGCAGTCCGCTTCTCCCGAAGTACTCTGCCGGGACTCGGGGAGGCTCTGGCACGTGGAGGGACTAGGCTCTGTGGGTTGTCTCCTGGCCGGGCTCCTCCTTCGTCTCACCAGGTCCAGGACCTGAGCGCTGCGCCAGATCAGGTGCACCGCCCCGATCCAAACATTTCCTTCTGGCGTGATGGTTCCTTGGGCCGATACCACTAGATTGGGCCGTCTAATGGTATTAGCCCCGATTGCGGTACGCTGGAATGGCCCTCCTAAAGGCCTCACCGCGGGTTTGTTGGGCTTCTTCCTCACGGAAGACACAGCATGGGGCGCTAACCCATACTGCTCCCGGGATGCCGTCTACATTCCGGCTGTCAACAGTCTCTCCTGTGGTCACCAAACTATTCCTGGTTGTCACGTAGTCTAAAAAATCCTATGAGCCACTATAAATAGAATAACTGATAAAGAAAAACATCACATGGATGCAACTGGGACGTATCATCAGTGTTGTAGCCTGGGGTCATAGGGTGTTTCGGGTCTCGCAACATACAACATACACCCTCGCCCAGGTGACCCAGCCAGGGTTGATCAAGCCCCGACTAACGTCCCAGTAGCACCCACGGTCAGTCCTATAGGGAAAGACAGGGCAGTCCTTTACATTACTTATAAGACCATTGTTCAAATATTTTATTTTTTAATGTTTTGGACAAATTTGCCAATTTTACATTGAGGTGCCCAGATGTCCCCTAGTGCCCACCTATCCTATATGCTTTACTTTCATCAACCAATGAACCATGTATTTCATTGACACATGTTAATTCAAAGATAAGTGTATTTACCCGGCTGTCATTGACTACAATCCATTGCATGCAGTGGTGGAAAAAGTACTCACATTTTATTAAGGAAAAGTATCAATACTGCAATGTAGAAAAATACTCTGTTACAAGTGAAAGCCCGGAATTACAAAAGTACAAAAGTATTGGTATCAAAATATACTGAAGTACAAAAGTACTCATTATGCAAAATGTCCCATTTCACACGTTTTTAAATGTATAAAATGTATACAAATATTTTGAAAATAGCAGATCTACAACCGTAGATCTACAATGCATCACGATGTGACGTATTGTAGCTATTTTCAGTACAGTACTTGAGTGTATCATGTACTTACTTAACTTTACACCACTGATTGCATGATGACACATTTTCTTGCTTACCAGATATACGTAACTGACCGTTCCTTCTTCACATAGCCTTGGTTAACCCACGCATGCTGCTCGATCCTGCCTTTAGCGAGCACAGAGAGTTATAATCATATTATACATACAACAGATCTACTGGATCTGGTTTCATAATGGATCTCCCATGCGTCCAGTGGCAGGATCATGTCGCACAGAAGTGGACCGGACTGGACCCTGCACGTAAACAGTGTTTTACGTCTCTGCTGGAGATAGATGATGTTTTCCAGTTTGCCTTGACTCAAATAAAGTGAGTTATAGCGTTGGTTCTCAAAGTGGGGTCCGGGGACCCCCAGCAGGGGTCCTTGGGGGAGTTCCAGGGGGTCCCCAGCTAAATGATGGATAGTTAGGAACCAAATGGACCCTTATGGGTCTGTAACTCTGAGAGTGTACAAATGGTACCAAATGGACCCGTTAGGGTCCATTTGGTTCCATTTGTACACTCTCAGAACATTGATTTTACTATATAAATTGGGGTCCCAGATATAGAAATGCCATTATATGGGGGTCCACTCCGTAGCCTAATGCATGTTAAACTGGGGGTCCTTGAAATTAAAATGGTTGAGAATCACTGCAAGAGCCGTAAAAGTCTTCTCTTATGGGGGTCCCTGGCATATCTTTTCAAATTGGGGTCTGCGGGCTAATAAGTGTCAATTTGGGGGTCCTTGACACGAAAAAGTTTGAGAACCAGTGAGTAGAGTATCTCTTTCTCTTCATGTCACCTCACACACTGTTCTAGAACTGTTATACATTGTAAAGACTGTGCTGTATTCGTAAGACTCCTTTAATTGCTTTTGCTTAACCCAACTCCTAACCCTGATGCATCTAATGTGGCAATGAAACAGTTTACATGTAGGCTACTATTTTACTACTAAGAAACAGTGGTAGAAAGTAACTAAGTACATGTACTCAAGTACTGTACGTAAGTAAAATTGTGAGGTATATTTGCACTTTACTTGAGTACTTCCAATTTCCAATACTTGTACTTCTACTCCACTACATCTCAGAGGCAAATATTGTGCTTGTACTCCACTACAATTGTTTGACAACTTTAGTTACTATACTAGTTACTTTGTAGATTTTGATTATTATTATAACACATATTTTAACCACTTCAGCACTTTATACACCAATCCGCCATTTGAAAATAGCAGATCTACTGTAGCTCACAATGTGTTGCATCTGAGCTTGTAGACCTGCTATTTTCAAAAGATTTTTATACATTTGAAAACTTGAAATTGGACATTCTTTATACTAAGTACTTTTATTTTTGGTACTTGTGGTACATTTTGATGCCAACACTTTTGTACTTTTACTCAAGTACATTTTGAATTAGTATTTCTATATTGCAGTATTGATACTTTTACTTAAGTAAAATGTTTTAGTTTTTCCACCACTGCTAGTGAACTGTTTAAAAAGTGACATTGCAATTCAGGTCTTCTTGTCTATTTCTCCCATCCAGTCAAGGGGATTTGGACCTTCTCTCCAGCACTTCCGAGGCATACTTCATTCAGAAGGACCCAGAGCAAGCAGCTCGATGCAGGGAAAGGGGCAACTCTTCCTTCAAGACCAGAGACTACACAGGAGCTGCCCTGCACTATTCACAGGTTTGAACCAGTGCTGTAAAGTAACTGTTACTAAAGTACTGTACTTTTTTTTTTTTTGGTACATTTACTTTACTTGAGTATTTCCAATTTTCAATAGTTTTACTTCTACTCCACTACATCTCAATGCTGCATAGTCAACATCTTCAACTCTGAGAGAGTAGAGATGTAACCAAATGGACCCTTAACCCATTGAGACCTGAAGCCGATTCTACATTTCTCCTAAATCTCAACAGTTTTCTGAAAAACGTATGTTTCTATATCAGTAATCTCTCAAGAACAGATTCCGACCTGATCACAAACAGCAGAGGTCGCTGTTTTTCATTTTCTGTGGGGTCTGGCTAGCGAGACTACTATATCAGTGGTTCTCAATCTTTTTCATGTCAAGGACCCCCAAAATTATATGTATTTGGCCGCGGACTCCCATCAAAATATTTTGTTCCAGGGACCCCCAGAAGCAAAGATTTGAGTTAAAAATGTTCGCTTTAAAAGTATTTATATTCAAAGATTTGCACACATTTTCACGATTTTTCAAAAATAGCAGATCTACAAGCTCATAGCGCGGCACTCGGTGCCGCGCTATGAGCTTGTATATCTGCTATTTTTGAATAGCCCAAAGTGTAAAATAATGCTTTTTAGCTCAAATCAAAAAATGACACAGTTCCAGGTCTTAATAAGGTAATGTATGGATGCATTCCATTTGGCTACATTCTGAGTTAGAACTGTGTGCCCTGCACTGTAAACAGGTGAGGTGGATACATTGCTTTGGTTCCTCTGTACCTCAAATACAGAAGAGAGCATTTCCAACGAACCGCTCCTCAGTTTCTATGATCTTTTAATGGGCCCAGCTCCAGTGACCTCATCACCCCATTTAAATACCCAAGCTCTTTCAAAATGGGTTCATTTAAACATGTTGCATTATTCAGCAGGTGTTAGTCAAGGGGAGTTGGAGGCAGATTAGCCCTAGAATGGCTTATATTCCATACTTTGCATGTGTAACACTTTTATCGTGGCGGGATTAATCTCGGCAGCATTCTGATTTGTGCCGCTTGTGTACTCACCCAATAATTAATTGCTGTGACTTGGGGTCAGCCCTTATATGTAGGGTCATATCCATTTGTAAGTTCTGGCAGAAAACGCGTATTTAGTCAAATATCTCCTTACAAGATGGGATGCCATTCACGGCAGCACTAAACACGTTTAAGTGTCCTTCAATGAGAACATATGTACGTAGGCACACACAAACTGACAGGTGTGATTATAATGACCCCTGTCAGTTTGTCACAGCAATTCATTTTTTGAGTGATTACACACAGCGTGACAAATTAGAATGCCACTGTGATTAATCCCTCCACGGAAATGCCTTCAGTGTTCTATGGCTGTGTATGGAACACATGCAATGTATGCAATATCAGCCATACTAGGGCAGATAGATATGGGCAGATCCGTTCCTGTGGCAATTGTTAGTCTCAATGTTGGAGAGCAAACTATTGATATTTTAGCATTTCACTAGAGAGGGCATTTCACAGGATATTGAAAAGTCGTAATAACAATCTGTCACACGACTTAATGTACACACGTGATGGTTGCTCTTGTCCAGGGACAAGATCCTTTAAGAAATGCATGATATATTCTTGATAATGTAAATTTGTGATTGTGTGATGTCAGTCTTCCTCCCTGTCTTATTTTACACACGTATCAACACTCGCCTCTCTGTCATGTCATCTCTTATCTATGTGACACACAGGGTGTGTGTTTTGCGCCCCAAAGTTCAGAGCAGCTGTCTCTGTGCTATGCTAACCGCTCTGCAGCTCTCTGCCATCTGCAGCGTTACCAGGTGAGATGCTTCTCCTGTCGAGTTTTCACATGCTGCTAATTATCCTACTTAAGATGCGAGACATGATTTAAGACTTGTAATGTAGCATCATTAATGGTTCCTTTAACCGCATTAACCCCAGTGTCCCTTTTTTGGGGAAAAAGTTTTCAAAATCATTCAAGAACTTTTTTAAATTTGAATTAAAAAATTGCTAGATTTGCAGATCTAGTACAAGCTTGAGCCCGTAAATCATCTATTTCAACTATATAGGTTAAGTGGTTAACAAGCACTGTACTGTTCCTCCATGTCTGTAGGCTACAGCTTTTTAACTGGTACTGCATAGTATTTTTGCTGCACCCAGAAAATCAAAATTTTCATCAATAAGTTAAACTTCTAGCTTTCGAGGCTCCTATTTTCTCTGCAGTTCTGACAGCAGCGTTTCTCGTCTCCTCAGGAATCTCTTGATGATATCGACAGGGCCCTGGCGTTTGGCTATCCCTCTCATCTGCAACACAAACTACAGGATCGTCGTGCACAATGCCTCGACCATCTCTCTTTGAGTCAAAGGGGAAAGCCAGATCGCCCTGAACCAAACTCGGGAGATAAGAGAGGAACCGGAGACGGAACAAATGTAAAACCGGCCAACGAATCCATCCATCACGGCATTGATCAACCGTCCGGCATTTCTCCAGGAGTAGCTGTTTCCTTCAGCCCAGAGAAAGGCCGACACCTGCTACGGAGAGAATAACACCTGGACGGGTGATTCTTGAAGACAGGCCATACAGCTGTGTCCTCATACCCTGGACGGAGGAGATGAGAAGGAATGAAAGGAGGACAGAGACCAAGGAGAGAGGATTGTTTGGGACAGAGGACAGGCACTGTCACAAGTGTTTGAGTGAGACTTTATGTCCCGTGCCCTGTGAAGGTTGCAGCTACGGCCGTTACTGTTCAAGCGAGTGTCGGCAAGAGGCGTGGGAGGAGCATCATCGCTGGGAGTGTCCACTCGGAGCGCAGCTGATGGCGCTGGGTGTGATGTCACAGCTGGCCCTCAGGGTCACCCTGAAGGCGGGGTTAAAAGATGTCCAAAGTGCCAGGGAGCCTGTGGAAGATGGGGACGGCAGTCATAAACCGGTCACAGAGCCCGGGACCGGCTGTTCAATCACTGGTACTTTATGTGACAGTATTAACATTCAGCCATCATCCATGCATCATTATGGTGACTCATACCCCAGCATCTACCACCTGCTGCATCACCTCAATAGCCACAGTCCCAGTCTGCGTTTCCTCTGTGCTATTACCGCGGCGGCGCTTTACATGAAGCTCAGCAGGGCAGGGCCTCCGCCGCCCGTGTCTTGGGACCTCAGGGGATCCTCTGTGACCAACGGCCAATCACAAGGCCCGGAAGCCGAGGAGGAATCTAAAGGTTGGAGTCCAGAGCTGTGGCTGCTGGGAAGTGTGGTTTTGAGGCACTTGCTGCAGCTGAGGTGTAATGCTCAGGCGATAAGCATGCTCCAGGATACAGGTGAGTCAAAGATACAAGCAAACATAAAAGAGAATACTTAGTTTTGACACTTTTACACTTAAAGGACCATACAGAGGGCGGCAGTGGCTCAGGGGTAGAGTGGCCGGATGGGAACCACGAGGTTCCGATCCCAGGCTCCCCCAGAGTTAGTGTAGAAGTGTCCTTTTTTTAAATTTTTTATCCCGCGATTTTTGTAACCCATTTTTTCACCCGGTGCCAATTTCCTAAGTGATCCTGGGCGCTACACCAGCCCTACACCAGCCCTACACCAGCGCTACACCAGCCCCCCACAGCCTGGGGAGGCCAGGGCCGAGCTCATGCTTCCTTCAATGCATGAGAGCCAACTGACCTTCTTGTCACCTGACAGGGGGGAGTTTCCCTGGTAGGACGTAGCGCGTGGAAGGAACACGTTATTCCAAACAGTTCCCTTCCCGTCCATCAGGCGCCCCGGCTGTCATGGGGGAGGCAGTATAGCGACCAGGATTACTACATGTTTTTGTGAGGGTATTAACTACCCTAGGAGACACGGGGAGAACATGCAAACTCCACACAGCGTAGGCCCTTTCAGTGTAGAAGTGTCCTTGAGCAAGACCCCTAATTGCTCCCGATGAGCAGGTTCTGTGCCTTGCATTGTATCCTCCGCCATCGGTGTATGAATGTGTGTGTGAATGGGTGAAATCTATGTAAAGTGCTTTGGATAAAAGCGCTATATAAATGCACCATTTACCATTTACAGATGGATGGGCTGGCATATGACTCACGGTAATACTTGACATTACTGCTGATCATTTTCCAAATATATATTTATATATTTATATATTTACGGTATATATACATATATTTCACTACTCCTTTGACTTGAGTGTTGCTTGAAATAGGTCATCCAACTCAAAATTTCACCGTGCTGTTACATTATTGCATTTAAATACATTTTGAAGCGGTATGGTCATTTAACTGAACGTACATTTCCCATTTTACCAAACAAACACGAGATGTTACCATCCCATTACAACACAACTGAAATTTCGTATTCGTCTCGTCTCTGCATCCCACAGGTGTGACAAACTCTGCGGTCCAATCCAGCCAGGAAATCCGGATAGCCACGGCAATGTTCCCGACACTGAGTCTTCTGAATCACTCCTGCTCCCCAAACACAAGCCTGGCGTTCAGCCCAGGAGCCGCTGCACCCGGGTTGTCACACTCTGTAGGTTCTGGCCCAGACGTATCGTCCTGCCCCAGCGAGCGCAAAGACACATTCAGTAGCAGTGACGTCACCATCACTGTCAGAGCATCCAAAGACATCGCTCCTGGACAAGAGATCCTGCACTGCTATGGTAAGAAAAGGTTTGCTACTGTTTCCATATGTCTGCAGTGTTGATTTCGTCGACTAAAACTATGACGAATAATATTCGTCAACTACCTATTTTCACTGAAGAAAACTAGATAAAAACTAAGCTATGAGGACGAAAACTTAGACTAAATATATTGACAATTTCGTCAACAAATAAAAACTAGACTAAAATGTTAGGGAGGGTCTAGTGGAGAAGAGATCCAGTAGAACTAAAAGACAAGTCATTTTATGTTTGGTTGAGCTCAGGTGTTGCGCTCTGAAAATAGCAGATCTACAAGCTCACAACGTGTCACAGCGCTCACAACGCGCTGCGAGGCGTTGTGAGCTTGTAGATCGGCTATTTTCAGCATGCAACCAAGTGTAAAATCAGCCATCAAGGCCCACCAAAATACATTTTTGTCGACTAAATCAACTGTAGATTTAGTTTATTAACTAACAGTAAAGACCATTTCAGATGACTGAAATGTTTCTAAAACTAAATGGAATTCGATTCAAAAGACTATGACTAAGACTGAATACAAAATTGCTGTCAAAACACTACATGTCTGTCTGTCTGTCTGTCTGTCTGTCTGTCTGTCTGTCTGTCTGTCTGTCTGTCTGTCTGTCTGTCTGTCTGTCTGTCTGTCTGTCTAAATATGTGTGCTCATCATGCAGTGTTATTTCATGATCCGGTGTCTTGTCATAGGTACACTATATAACACTACCCCGCCCCATCTTTCGTCCTTCAGGTCCTCACAGCAACAGGATGGCTATGTGTGAACGCCGGCGACTCCTGCAGGAGCAGTACTATTTCCTGTGTACGTGTGAGGCGTGTATCCAGCAACAGGAGGAGGTAGAGGAGAAGTCAGAGGGCGGTTGGCGGGGGTCAGGCGCGCAGGGCCGCCCAGGTGGCTCTGGACTGCAGTGTGGCAAGTGCAAAGGCCCTCTCAAGGTGGATGTGGTTGTATTAGTTTTATACCATATATACATACAGTGTATATATACCTGTTTTTTTTACACAAACAGCACTCACTTAGTACACATCTTTCCCCCAATGTTTTTTTGTCTTTAACCCTTTAAGACCTGGAACGCATCTGTGTCATTTTTAGATTTCTTTGGCTATTCAAAAATAGCAGATCTATAGCAGATTTTTCAAAAATAGCAGAGATACAAGCTCATAGCGCGGCACTCGGTGCCGCGCTATGAGCTTGTATCTCTGCTATTTTTGAAAAATCGTGAAAATGTGTGCAAATCTTTGAATATATATATATATATATATATTTTATTTTTTATTTTTTTTTAAGCGATTTTTGCTTCTGGGGGGTCCCTGGAACAACATATTTTGATCCGCATATTTGATCCAACATATTTGGTCCGCGGCCAAATATAACATTTTGGGGTCCTTGACATGAAAAAGTTTGAAAACCACTGATATTACGTTTTTTCTTAGGACTTTTGTTAGGATTTAGAAGACATTTATAGAAGCAAAGATTTGAGTTAAAAATGTTTGCTTTAAAAATTGCTTTTAAAAGATTCCATGACCTTTCAAAAAAAAATAGCAGATCTACAAGCTCGTAGTGTGCTTGTATATCTGCTATTTTTTTAATAGCCAAGGTAATCGTAAAATGACACACAGATGCGTTCCCGGCCTAAGTGGGTTAAGTAACCTTAGGGGTCTTTCAAATTGAAAGTGTCAGCCGTCAGCCAACTCACTTGCAGCCATCTTGCCGTTTCAGAAATGTGATGTGCGAGAAGGGGTCAAATATATTTGTGCACAGTCATCCTGCGGTCAGCATGTCTCTTCCTCTGAAGTGAGTCGCAGATTGCAGGAAGTGAGGAAACACTTGGAGAAAGCAGTTAACCTCATGGAGAGAGACAGGCCAGGTGCGTGGTGACAAATGCTACTGTACTTTCACGCAGGACTGTGACATTCTAATGTCCGAAATGGTGGACTAATGCAGTGGTTCTCAAACGTTTCAATTTCAAGGACCCCCGTAGCTCTGAGAGCATACAAATGAACCCAAGTGGTTCCATTTGTGTACTCTATAGTTACAGACCTGTAAGGGTCCATTTGAAACACCCTCAAGGAACCCTGAGGGTCCCTGGACCCCACTTTGAGAACCACTAATGTACCCTATGAGTCCCTTTTGGAAATGTCTCATAACAGCTTCCTATTATTCTTGCTTCCACCTCAGATGAGGCCCTGAGGTTGCTGCAGAGGACTGCAGTGTCTCAGTCGGGGCTGATCCTCACAGAGAGCCATCCATTACAGGGGGAGGTAGCAGATGCCATGGCCAGAGCACACGCAACAATGGGTGAGAAAGGGACGGTCCATCCGTGTTCCATGAGTGTATTTTTCTTTTCTTTTTTAATCTTTTATTTACCCAGGGAGGTAGCTAAGCTAGGGTGCTTATTTTCAGCCGCACCCTGCACACGGACACACACAGACACACACACATTTAAACCTGGGAGCTGACCAGAAGTTTAACCACAGTCTCCACTGGAGCAGTCTGGGGTTCAGTGCCTTGCTCAAGGGCACTTCAGCCCTTTTGTTTTTCTCCTGCCGGTCCGAAGAACCGTTAACCTTCTATCAACAAGCACGCTCCTCTAACCTTTAGGTTACACTGACAGAACAAAAATAGCACCCACCTCCAATCATTAGTTATCTATACCACGAGCAGTTTATGAACAAAGCCACACAAATCCCAATGCAGTGTTCAGTGGTGAAGCTGCACTATACAAGCTGGCTACTTGCGTGCAAGTCATGGTGTGGTGATGGTCTACTACGCTTTATTTGGCCAAAATGGAAATAGTGAGCTTGATAGCTAATAGTGAGGTGAGTACTTCACCGATAACATTACATTACATTACATTACAGTCATTTAGCAGACGCTTTTATCCAAAGCGACTTACAATAAGTGCATTCAACATAGGTAGGGAACGAAACTACTAATCACCAGAAGTCTTAAGTGCATTTCCTGTAAAAACAAGCAACCAAGAGTATACCTAGCGCTAAGGTAAAAGTGCAATATATCAGCTATCTACTTTCATAAACACATGAGATAAAATAGCCAAATCAAATGAGCACGAGCTAATAGATCCAATACAACAATACAACAATAGTTCCTACAACTAGTTAACAACAAGTAGGCCAGGCAAAGATAACAACAAAACTGCTTCACAAGAGCAATGTTGGTGTAACTAAGAGATAGATTTTATGTCAAATATTGACGTATGCTTTGCATGCATTGGCTACGACCCAATGAGTGGTTGCATGAGCTGTGACAACGAGTCTGTTGCTAAAGAAGCCTCTCTACCCTGCCACAGTGTCAATGTAGAGGGTCAGAGGCTGAATAGTTGAGTGGTGCCTGCTGCTGGACATTGGGGGTTTTGCAGTCCTCTCACTTTCTTGTTTCCACTCTGCTGTTGCCGTAGGTGACTGGAACAGTGCAGCTTCTCAGCTGGAGCGCAGTGCTGTGGCCATTCACTCCCAGTACGGAGAGGACAGCATTGAAATGGGCCGGCAACTCTTCAAACTGGCTCAGCTACACTTCAATGGGTTAGTACAGTGATTCTCAAATATTTTCATGTCAAGGACCCCCATTTGAAAATATTTGGTGCTTTTTTGGAGATTTGTTAAAAAAGAAATGGCCGATCTACCATTTAAATGGCCGATCTACAACCTCACAACATGTTGCATCGCAATGCGTTGTGAGCTTATAGATCGTATTCAAATTTGTCCTCATATTGCTCGGGACCCCCTGGAATCCCCCCCAAGGACCACTGAGGGACCCCACTTTGACAACCAGTGGTTTTTAGGGGTGTGCCGATATATCGTCCCGCGATATATCGCGATACGTTTTCGCGACGATATGTATCGTTTTGGGGGGGGAAAATATCGTTTTGAATTTTTTTTTTTTTTTTTTTTTTTTTACCCCAATCAAAATAATCAGGCATGCAAACAGCCCCGAGGTGAAAAGGGTGACAACATGTTGTTTTTTTTCGGGTCAGGTGTCACACTATTGCCCTATTTGGATTCAAAACGGCTGAAAAGCTACAAGTTTGCATGTCTGAATAATGCAAAAACAGAATTATTTGTTTGCATTTCCTTTTTTTCTCCCCCATTTATTTTCATAATAAAAAAAGTGCGTATCGTATCGTATCGAAATCGTATCGAAGTTGTGAGCCAAATATCGTATCGTATCGTTTCGTGAAATTAGTGTATCGGCACACCCCTGGTTAGTATAAATGAAGAAAAGGGAATATCAATATATATATTGTACTACAAACTACAACAGTGTAAAATCATAGCAGGCTAGTAAGCCATGCAGTTGCAGTTTGCAGCTGCAATCAACACAAATAGATAATGGCAACTCTAACACAAATTAATAACAGGTGTGTTAGATTTATGTGTGCCCAGAGTCATGGGTGTACCAATGTACAAGCATAGACAGCAGTCAGCCTAAATTTAACAGTCAGCCTAAATATTATTTTATTTGTATTAACTACAGCTGTGTTGCTTACATCACAGTGTACCATAAGGTCAGCCGTGTGTTTTTACCCTGCTGTAGATTTTAACCTGAACTGGAAAAAAAAGGGTGAATGTGTGCCCTCTGCTGTGGATATTTTAAACAAGAACATTACAAAATAACCCAACCACCCAACCCCCACAGCTTATGATCACTGTTGCTGTTGTTATGGGAATGTATTTTTATGAGGTTTGTATTTTATGTAGGCCTATTAGTTGTGTTTTTATTGTCCGTTGTATACTGTATGCCAGAGTGCCAAAGGCAAATTAGCATTTTATGTAACATTTAATGGATAATATCTTTACAGCAGCCATCTAGGATTTCCTCCCCCTTTAGTGCATCGCAGCAGCAATCACAAATGTTCTGTGATTGCTGTAGTGATGTATTAAAAGAAGCTATATTGTGCAGATTTTTTTTCAATGTAAATTCAAGAATCTGCACCTGGCATTAAGTTTTAAAAGTTTTGTGAGTTGAGAGTGCCAATCGTTTGGACTCCTTGAGAATAAATTAAGCCAATGGAGAGGCAATTTGATAGCCTGGAATCCTGACTGATTCGCCCCGTTCAGCTGGGGTTTTTTTCCCTCAAAAACCAAATGCTGAACGAGCAACTACACGTCTGGATTCCAGGCTAGCAACTTGATAATTAAATAAATCCAAACATACAATCCCCAAAGGAATATGTGATATTTGTGCAAGCATGCAGTTGAAAATGTATGACTTGATTGGAGCATTTATTTTTGTATTGCTTCCGTGATTAAAATGATGGCATTTCATGCTTATTAGTTCAAGCAAGTCTCCGGCAGGAGGTGCATCAGAAACCTGTCCTGGATGGGAGTCTCCAGACAGATGATGATTAGTTCAGCTGTGCAAAGCAGTATGAATCTAATATACTAAAGGAAGAAAGAGACAGACTGCATCATTTCTGTCTCTCAGTGTCCTTCAGAGAGCCATGTTTCCCAACAGACAGTGAGGCCTTGTAGCTATGTGTTAGGACGGGGGTCTTCAACAGGGGGTCCGTCCGGGACCCCTAGGGGGTCCTCAGAGTTACTACAGGGGGTCCGCCAAATCTTTGTGTGATAAGATTTTTTTTTTTACCATAACCACTTCAACCCTAGCATCCCTTTTCTGAGGAGAACTTTAGCCAAAAATAGCCGATCTACAAGCTCACAACGCCTCGCAGCGCGAGGCGTTGTGAGCTTGTAGATCGGCTATTTTTGGCAAAGACGTATAGGTGCTGTAGAGGGGAAAAAGCACAGTAAACGTGAACAAAAAAAGTTGAATCTAAAACACAATTTTATACAATATAGAGGGGGTCCCTGCCTCATCTCTCTCTCAGCTAGGGGGTCCTTGGGCTGAAAAGGTTGAAGACCCCTGTGTTAGGAGGTAGTCCAACATTGCAGATGCATAAAATCAAAACTTGATTTCATCCACTGGATGTACTTAATGTGATCAGTCCACCTTGTCTTACAAAACTCCCACATTGTGAAGCACACATTGCAACCACTTTCAACCTGGCTTCCCTATTTTGGGCGTGTCATTCCTGTATATTGTCAAAGATAGCACATGTAAAAACTCACAAGGTGTCGTTCTTATTATTTTCGGCTAATGTCCCCCCCCCCTCCCCCCAGGATATGGATACTACGGTTGAAGCGGTTAATAACTTGTCTCCGTGTTTCTCAGTGGCACCTTAGGAGCAGCCCTCTCTGTCATCCCAAGAGCCAGAAGACTCCTCTGCCTCCACTGTGGCCCTCAGTGCTCTGAGCTACTTGAGCTACAAGCCATGGAGGACTGCCTGCAAGGGTAGTCTTATGTAAATACAACACACCATGTTTATTTTTGGGGATGATGGGGATGACCCTGATGAAGACCTGTGTTACTGTCTATTACATGGAAATGTTATATTTTTGTATTTTATTGTCTCCGCCAGAGGTGGAGAGTATGTTTTCGTTCTTGTCCTTCCGTGTGTCCATCCGTCTCAGCCAAGCTAACGTTGGTCAAGCTTCACGTGACACGTGACAATATGTTGTCACCAATGCTTTTGATTGGCAACGGGACGCATGACGAAATAGAAACCTATAAATAGGTGTGTCACTTCAAAAAAAAATATATATTTTTTTGAAGTGAGCTCCCATTAGCCAAGCTAACATTGGTCAAGTGACACGTGACAATATGTAATATAAATAGGTAAGACAGGATTAATCAGGAACAGTACTGGCGGAGACCTGTGCTCCGAGGAGCACATTTTCTAGTTATTTTTTTTTTTTTGTTAAGTTGGGCGCTTCAATCTTGTCTTGCACCCTGCTGGTAAGGAGTCAGTGACTGAGTTGATACATGAGTGATTGAGTTGATACATGGAAAGAGCCAGAAATTACATACATGTAGCTCCACCTCTTGGCCAGGAGGTGGCAGCCCCCATTGACAAATTCAGTCTAGCATAGTTTCGGGATGAGCTTTTACCAGTGTGTTAAATTAACAGTGGGGGCATGGTTGGAACATGGCATGGCTTCTTGAACTGACCTGTTACGACCCCCTGTCTGTCTAGGGTAGGGGAGGTGACATAATAATGGAGAACAAAGTCGCTTTCAAAAATGAATTGATTTTATTTTCCTTTTTTTGTGCAGAGATTTCAAACTCTTTTTGTCTTTTTTGAATAAGTGCAGAAACTTCAGGGTGCCGGTTTACATTTGCAAAAACTTCGACCTAATAATTAAAATTACCCCCTAACCTAAACCTAACCAAAGAAAAATATACAATTGCTAAACTTACTTACCTAACTAATACAATTTATATTGTTCTGAAGCTAAATAAAATGCGTTAAATGTTTTATAACTGTCGTCCCTTTTTTGCTGATGTCCATAATACGTACATTTTGTTTATACTGCACATGAAGGTTTATACAAGTCACAAAAAGCCACTGGTACACCGAAGCATGTATGAACGCTTCAAGTGAGCACTAATTTATATACCGTTATATACCGTGCTTGATGCAGATCTACAAGCATGTTTGGCATGAGACACCGTTGTACGACTAAGGATACATCAGACCATTAAGACCTGGAACTGTGTCATTTTTTGATTTGAGCTAAAAAGCTTCATTTTACACTTTTGGCTATTCAAAAATAGCAGATCTACAAGCTCGTAGCGCGGCACCGAGTGCCGCGCTACGAGCTTGTGGATCTGCTATTTTTGAAAAATCGTGAAAATGTGTGCAAATCTTTGAATACATATTTTTAAAGAGAATATTTTTAACTCAAATCTTTGCTTCTGGGGGGTCCCTGGAACAAAATATTTTGATGGGGGTCCACGGCCAAATACATATCATTTTGGGGGTCCTTGACATGAAAAAGATTGAGCACCACTGATATAGAAACATAGGTTTTTCAGAATACTGTTGAGATTTAGGAGACATGTAGAATCGGCTTCAGGTCTTAATGGGTTAACGTAAGTATGAAAGAATGAGAACTGAACCATGAACCTTCACTCACTGTCAGGAGGAGAAGAGGAGGGAGTGTTGCTGAGCAATGCAGACGATGCAGTCAATCACAGAAGGGAGATCCTTAAGCGTCATTCTGGATGGCTGCCAGTCAGATGTCCCTCGAGGTCAGGTCACAGATGGAAAGTCAAGGTCAGAGGCTAACTTGGGGCCGTTGCAGAGGCAAGGGGTGAAGCTAGAACTTAGTGAAACCAGGGTGGAGGACTGACATTGAGGATGTCATACGTTATGGCATTGGTTCTCAAAGTGGGGTCCGGGGACCCCCTGGGGTACTTGAGGGGGTTCCAGGGGGTACCCAGCAAAATGTGTTAATATAGCATCACAATAATTATGACCTTTTATACTTTGGCTATTCAAAAATAGCAGATCTACAAGCTCATAGCGCGGCACCGAGTGCCGCGGTATGAGCTTGTAGATCTGCTATTTTTGAAAAATCTTGAACATTTGTGCAAATCTTTGAATATATATTTTTTAAAGCGAACATTTGTAACTCAAATCTCTGCTTCTGGGGGGTCCCTGGAACAAAATATTTTTAGATGGGGGTCCGCGGCCAAATACATATCATTTTGGGGGTCCTTGACATGAAAAAGTTTGAGAACCACTGCGTTATGGGATGTCTGTGCTCATTAGTGATGTTTATGTCATCAACCAGATTTAGGACAGACTGTTGCGGTGCCAAATTACGAGTGTCAATGCAAGTACAAGAGTGTAAAAAAAGAGGTGCTTATGTGTCAATTTTTACACTCAGCGGTAAATTAACACTCAGGATTTACTGTAGTAAAGCCATTAAAAACGGCTGAAATTAAGGTCAACTGGAAGTCAGAAGGAGATGAAAACACTGTAGGAGTTTCTCTGGAGGGGTCCAGGACCTTCTGGCGGTAATGATGCTGGCTGAAACCCAAATCCATTATTAAACTTTTCCGAGTAATTAACGCGTATAGTTAAGTTAACACATAAGCCCACCTTTTTAATTGGCAAAAATAAGATGGATTTTCTCATGGACCCTGTTACATTTTTGATATGTTGAAGTGCATTTTATTTTATGTATTCATCAATTTATTTATTTTGTTTGAGAACACCAAATGATCTGATGCCACTGGAAACGATAAGTAGTTATATTTAAGGATAGTATAAGGAAAGAAACAGATCTGTCTGTCTGTCTAATTTAATCTATAGATATCTATTAACCCATCTCAAAATATTTTGTTCCAGGGACCCCCAGAAGCAAAGATTTGAGTTAAAAATGTTCGCTTTAAAAAAATATATATTCAAAGATTTGCACACATTTTCACGATTTTTCAAAAATAGCAGATCTACAAGCTCATAGCGCGGCACTCGGTGCCGCGCTATGAGCTTGTATATCTGCTATTTTTGAATAGCCCAAAGTATAAAATAATGCTTTTTAGCTCAAATCTAAAAATGAGACAGTTCCAGGTCTCAATGGGTTAATAGAGTTGGCCTTGGCTCCAAAAGAACAAATAGAGTATTTACATATAGTGCTTTCCATGTCATCCACTTTATTCGTTGTGTGTGTGTACACTGTGTAGCATATCAGATATCTGATGTTTTATTTATTGGAGGCATTCAAGCAGATCAAACTGCCCCAAGGGCACAGAACTAGAGATAACATAATGTAGCTATTCACAGGCTAAAGCTTCTGTGTTACAAACCTTTTAGCATGGGCATACACCTTCCAAGTGTTACATGTGTACCTTTTAACCTGATAGTTACATTATTACCTGTGCTCTCATATATAGAGTCCAGAGGTAAGCACGCACGTCCCAAAAAAACGTATCAGGTGCTGGACAACAATACGTACATTAGAGGTAAAGAGGGGAGGTCCGCACACTGTTAGCTCCCAGTAGAAAAATATATGAAATATTTAATCAAATGTTCTACTGGGAGCTAACAAAGTGCAGACTTCCCCTCATTTCCTCTAATGTACTTTCACATATCTCATATTCTCCTCCTAGTTCATTTTGTAAAAAGCTAAAAATACATACTGACTCCTAGATTTAACTCTTCTATCAGGAGTTTTGGTCATTCATTTCAGTTCAGTTATATGTGTGATAAATAGATGGGATAGATGTATTGTGTTTGCCTGTCCACATATGCTATGTACAGTATGTTATTGAGATGGCATGTGATTATTATGTTATTATTATGTCTAAAAACATTTAATGACTATACCTGGTATCCTACTGTAGTTACTTTGTACTGTAGCACTGAATTGTTTTCTTTGCACTCTACTAGTCTACGAATGGGGGCGGCAGTGGCTTAGGGGTAGAGTGGCCGGGTAGGTTCCCAGTTCGATCCCGGACTGGGGGGCTCCCCCAGAGTTAGTGTCGAAGTGTCCTTGAGCAAGACGCTGAACCCCTAATTTCTCCCGATGAGCAGGTTGGTGCCTTGCATGGTTTCCTCCGCCATCGGTGTATGAATGTGTGTGTGAATGGGTGAATGTAATGCACAATCTATGTAAAGCGCTTTGGATGAAAGCGCTATATAAATGCACCATTTACCATTTACAAACATGTCATTTGTAGACTATAGGGTTCCTGCAGTTAAGTCTGATCTTGCACTTTGTACGTTGCTCTGGATAAAAGTGTCACCTACATTATAAATAGTGTGTGTGCGTGTGCGTGTGTGTGTGTGTGTGTGTGTGTGTGTGTGTGTGTGTGTGTGTGTGTGTGTGTGTGTGTGTGTGTGTGTGTGTGTGTGTGTACAGTATGTGGCTGCACTTGTGGGTGCACTTCTCGAGAACAAAATATTTAAGTACTCGTTTGTGTGTCCATGCATGCATGCATACACACACGTACACGCATGTGCGTGCGGTGTGTGTGTGTGTGTGTGTGTGTGTGTGTGTGTGTGTGTGTGTGTGTGTGTGTGTGTGTGTGTGTGTGTGCGTGCGTGCGTGCGTGCGTGCGTGCGTGCGTGCGTGCGTGCGTGCGTGCGTGCGTGCGTGCGTGCGTGCGTGCGTGCGAGAGTTTGTGTGGAACATTCTCCAGACGGCCAACAGGAAATCCATATTATAGTGGAAGGAAAGCCAGTGAAAGGAAGAGCTGAAGGCAACTGGAAGGGCAAATGAGACACAGGAAGGATTTACTGTAATGGAGAGCTCGCATAAAGGGTCTACCCACGTGCCTGGTCCTCAGATATCAGATCTCCGAAGATTTATCTGTTACTGTGCACCGCTACTTGAAGCCATTTCTAACGGCTGTGATCTTAGACTTATCAGATGTCTTTCTATAATGCAATTAAAATCGTCCGACTAAAATGGAAAATCTACCCTGTGTGTAGCCTATTCTATGACAAGACGTGCGTCACCATATGTAACAAAGACCCACACAGTTACTGCTGGCCACTTTGGCCTGACAAAGTCTTTACTGGCAGTCACCCGACATTGACATGACAGCCGTAACTACATGAATTATACATACAGAGTGGTCACTATGGCGATGAACTTTGACCTCAAGTCACTTACTTTGAGAGTCCCATTTTTGAAACGACATGAGTCATTGTAAAGAATTACGTTATGTGCTGGTGGTGGTAGGCTATTATGTAACTTGGAATTGCCTGTTATAATGACTTTTACTTTCAGTATGAACTCATGTCAATGTCATAATGATAAATATAGTTATCCGCTGGCCATTGGTTATCCAACCAAGGGCCAGCGGCAGCCTGCCTGAGGTTGGAAGCCAGACAATAAGTGGTGTATCACTGTAATGATGTATCACATACCCATAACCTTATATTTTCACAAAGATAGCCTAATCTGGAAATAGTATTAACTCTTTGAATAAATAGTGTACCATTGCTACATGGTACGGCCCCAGCGTGGTCCCACTGGAATGTAAGTGTGGGGAGTTGACCGAAAACTCACATGTCAAGTTCCTGCAGCAGTAGTCTACTGTCTCTTGCCGTGACAGTTCAGTGAGCAGTGGCAACTGGTAGCACTGAAGGCAATATTTTACCGTCCTTTTGGCGACTCTGGACTGTGTCACTTGAACCTTAGCATCCCCTAAAGATATTTAGTATTGAGCGAAAACTGGAGGGGGTCCGGCCTAGTATAGAGCCCTCGGGAATCAGGCCATCTAAGTTATAAGTGGTTAATCTTGTTGTGATATGAGTGACATAGATAATGAAGGGGCTGTGATGGGGTCATACGCTGGTTGCATAATTATGCCCTGCTGGAATCTAATGAGTCATGATGACCTATAGATAGCCCTGGGGGACCCCGCGGTCAGCAAAGCATATAGGGTTTGAGTGGTTAACATTACTGTCCACAAGTAACTGACCGAACAAAATGGTACATGTAGTCCCACTGGGCTTTCTGGAGTAGGATGCACAGCATGTGCTGCTGGCTCTCTCTCTTGTTGGTAAGCAGTCATTCTGTGAACCTTTAGTCCACAGCAGTCGGTCAAGTTTCCTCCATTTTTGACAGTGCCGTGCACAGACATTTTGAGGGGCAGGTGCTCAAGTAAATTATACTTTTTTTTGTTCACTTGGTCTGCTCTTTTTTTCCCTCTACACCTATACCTCTTTGCCAAAAATAGCCGATCTGCCAAAAATAGCCGATAGCAGATCTACAAGCCCACAACGCCTCGCAGCGCGAGGCGTTGTGGGCTTGTAGATCGGCTATTTTTGGCTAAAGTTCTCCTCAGAAAAGGGATGCTAGGTTTTGAGTGGTTATGGTAAAAAGAAAAATAATATCACATAAAGATTTGGCGGACCCCCTGTAGTAACTCTGAGGACCCCCTGTTGAAGACCCCTGCTGTAAACTGGAACAAAAAAACTTTTTTTTTTCTTTTTTTCAAAAGGGCACTTCTGGTCAAGAGGGCAAAGGGCAGGTGCTCTAGCACCACCTAGAGTCTATCTGTGCACGTCCCTGATTTTTGACATGGTGATGACTCAGCAGTGATGTTGCTCACTCATCACTAGGTGCAGATGGGTCAGTGGACACTCAGCGCTGATATGGCTTTTCACCCTCTTGGTCCTTTTATCCAGTGTTGGGGAATCTAGTCACACTACCTATATTTTAGCTGAAATGTTTAGTCTACAATCTACAAGATCAATGTGACACGTTGTGAGCTTGTAGATCTTTTGCTGAATGTTTGCCACAGATGCTAGGTTATAGGTTATAGGTGGTTATAAGCGGCACTATGTAACTTTTTCTTTATGAATAAAATGGCATGTTGTCTGTATGGTAGAGTTAGAGTAAGTTTATTCAATATCATTTATACATTTGGGGTGGCTGTATTTTGTCTCCCTGCTCCTCTATTGAGACATTTACGGTAGATCGTGTCAAAGGTCATGTCTCACATAGACACAGGATCTGACACGAATTTTGACCTGAAGGTCAAGAGGCAATTTATCCCCTGAGCAAGCAGGCCGGCTCTATTAGCTCAATAGTAAAAAAAAAATCAATCAGCAATGTTGTGAATAAATAAGGCTATGGGTATGTGATAAACAAATTATCGCTGCCCTCATCCACCCTGGGCCAGCCCTCTGTTGGATAACTTCGAGCAATGACAAATATCTGGGTGATATTCTATATCTATATTTATTGCCATTATTACATTATTATTAGTTGAGGCACAAAGCAATGTGACTATTGTAATTAAGCTGTTTGGCCTTGTATATTTACCTACTGTATGTACATGTATGTATTTACAAAGGTATGTATGTATGTATGTACAAAGGTGTGTAGGCTACAGTATTATGTATGTAACGTACATGTATGTCAATTCCACACATTTCTCCACCAGAGGGTGCTGAAAATGCCTAAACGTACACACTACCTACCATGCATGCACCCCAAAGGATGAGACACATGGCTCAGCTAGCACACCTCTAAGTGACCTTGTAATTATCAAACAGCAAGACCACAGCAAACCAATCACTACCATGCTCATCTTCCCATTATCATTAGGAACAATGTTTCTGCTTGAGCAGGTTTAGCACCACATCCCCAAACACGAGGGATTATCTTACCTCTGGTGGGATGAGTTGTTGGTGTAGCAGTGTGTGACATTTCTCTGCTGTGGCCTGAGGTTTCTAAGCTGTAGAGGAACTCCATGGGGGGTTGTTGTCTGTCACCGTAATATAGCAGAAAGGTGGGGGTAAAGCCTTAAGGGAGGGGAGCCTTTCACCACTTTACCCATCAACCTTCTAGCCCATTTTCAGCCCTTTGTGGTACAGATTAGAAGATACCTCTTTCCCCACCTCTATAATCATACTGTACAGTACTAGCCCTCACACATAGATTAAATTCAGAGTTAAATTAAAGCTGCGATCCATAACTTAGTTTTTGTGAATGAAACGTTATTTTGACCAATCTGTGTATGTTAACACTCTAACAACTTATTCAACTCTGGTTGTAGTTGGTCTACTTGCTATATCCTGTGTTCAGGTTTAAGATCATTACTGGTTAACAAGTGGTATTGCATGAAGCTCAAAGTGGAATTCCTCCTCTTCCCAGACAGGCTTTGTGTATTAGCTCAACGGTAGAAATGTTGGCACTTGTGCCGTGCGGCGGACACAGGTTCGATTCTCGGATCCTGGTGGGAGGTCGTGGGACATGGAACTTAAGTCACAGGTTGCAGCGTTAACCAGGGCTGCCAACACTCCTGGCTCCCGCAGGAGTCTCCTGGTTTTGACCATGTCTCCTGACACTCTCCTGGATCGTCAATTATTCTGGTTTTCTCCTGGATTTGGTATCAAACTCCCCAAATTCACCAGAACACAGGAAATTACATCTACTATGTTAAAAAGTTCTGGGGGAGGACGCCCAGACACCCCGGTTCGGGGGTGTGGTCAGTGCATGCCATCATACAGAGATATTAACTTGATATCTCTGTATGATGGGTAATGAATGGTTATTATTAAAGATGGGCCTTACATTGCTTCAGTCATCAAATCAATTTCTGTATAGGCCTACTTTTTTAATGGATGAAATTGTACCCATTATTTTCCAATGCTAGTAAAGCAAGCCTGATAAAAGTATCAAACTCAAAAAATTCACCAAAACACAGGAAATTACATCTACTCTGTTAAAAGAATTCTGGAGGAGGACCCCCAGCCCACCCGCTAGCCACGCCCCCCAACCACTCTCCTGGAGTCTGACAGTCCAATGTTGGCGGCCCTGGCGTTAACACTGAACAATTTTGCAGTGCATGATGTGCATCAGTTCCCCTGAGATCCCTGAACGCCACACGCACCCACCACCACCCCCCGTGTTACTCACCACACCTGCCCTCAAGGGGTTTGTTTTCTTGGTTAGTCGCCTCCTTCACTCTGTCTTTCATCCCCTCTCTTCTGAGAAGGACATCTGATACATGATGCAGATGATAGGAATACCTCAGGTGCTCATGTAAAAATAAAGTCCTCTACGTCCCAATTGCTCTCCCACATCTGCAAGGTTATATCGACTATCACAGCGGTGTCTGGCAGTAAATCATAGTCGCTGAAGCCTGGTTTTTTGAATGTTTAATATGGTGACACGTTAAAAATAAACGATGCTTTGGCATGACTCAGGGTTTCTTCACTTCTGTTGGAAGGGAAACAATTTGTTTCTGCCCCATTTACAGTAGCCTACATTCTTTTATGTTTATGCTCAAGCATGAGCATATGCTCATAGCAGAAATGATTAATGCTGACGCAGAGTGCATAATGCATAATGCATAAACCCCAAACCCCTTTGAATCTTTGAATTTTGGAAGAAAAAGACGGCGAGAATCACATAGGCTACTGTATTCTAAGAGCTGACGTAATTTCAGCTGTGGAGGGGGCTTACAAAATTTGGTGTGTGTGTGTGTGTGTGTGTGTGTGTGTGTGTGTGTGTGTGTGTGTGTGTGTGTGTGTGTGAGAGAGAGAGAGAGAGAGTGTGAGAGAGAGAGAGAGAGAGAGAGAGAGAGAGAGAGAGAGAGAGAGAGAGAGAGAGAGAGAGAGAGAGAGAGAGAGAGAGAGAGAGAGAGAGAGAGAGAGAGAGAGAGAGAGAGAGAGAGAGAGAGAGAGAGAGAGAGAGAGAGAGAGAGAGAGAGAGAGAGAGAGAGAGAGAGGCACATACAGGGCAAGGTGAGGGTCACTCGAGCCGACAAGCCCAACGGCAATCATTCTCCTCAAACACTCTGTTCACCTTTGTAGAGCGCAGTGGTACACTTGTACTTGTGGCTGAGCAACCGCAACCCTTTTTGTCTTATTCAGGGACGATGGAGCAATAGGACAGGAATCCGCATTTGATATCCCCCTCAAGTCATTCATTTTTATGGCCGGTCACCGGTGGGGATATGTTTTATCCCTGCTTCAGGTCAGACTGTATTAAATACATGCATTGCATTTCCTTTTGGGAAATGTAGGCTGTCTGATATGTTTGAATTTATGTTTGATAATATCGCATCTCGGAGAATTAACCACTTTGAACTAGGTCCCTATTTTTGACAACATCCCAAAATTGTCTAACGGGTGGGCGGGCCAAACTTGGTTCCAACACTGCCATCAGAATAGTCCACAGACGCACCATTGCTCTGCCCCCTCTGTGTTCCTATTGGCTGGGGTTTAAACAGCCATAACTCCAGTTCCCAGCATACTACAGGCTCGAAACTTTGGTGGGTGGTCTTACGGGACAGGCTGTAATTTCTTAAGCCCCGACCCCCTCTGTGTTCCTATTGGCTGGACTTTAAACAGCCATAACTCCAGTTCCCATCTTGCTACATGCAGGCTCCAAACTTAGTGGATGGTCCCACCAACTTCATATTTAATCCAAAATAACCCCTTCCATTTTTTCCTTCCTACTTCCGGTTTGTCGGATTGCCTTGAAACTTCACCCACACACTCTCTGAGGGGTGTGGAGGAGTTCAATGATGCAACCCGGAATTGGATCTGTTCACTTCTGGTTTTACAAGAAAGTGGCCTCCCGTATTTTTCAGGCCAGAAAATCTATAGCTTTCAAAATTTTCCAAAACTTGAATATTTGCAGATAAGTAAACTTGTTATTTTAGCCATGCGAAAACGTCATATTACAAAGTTTAAAATAGGACTTAAAAGCATATTTCACTTTCAAACATGTTTGGGGTCATTTTCACGTCTACTCTGGCTTTTGTGAGCACCCCAGACATTTTTTAAGTTGCCCATTGTAAAATCAAACACCATTTTAACCATGTTAGATTCATTGAAAACACGTGTCCTTGGTTCTAGTGACTGATATTGTCCTAATGCGTGAGGGGACCGTGTTTTTTCAATACATTTGTTCATTTATTTTGTATTTTTTGGGGGGGATTTTTTCCACACAGAAAGGCCCTTTCGCGAACCTCACCATTAGTGGAGGTGCTAAGCAACATTTGACTTCAAGTCATGATGCAAAGGGGACCTTTGCATCATGACTTGAAGTCAACAGCCTATTTTTTGGTCCTAACACCTCCACTACATAGGCACTGATGACGTGGAGGAGAGAACACGCCCCCTGGGAAACGTCCAGAACCCAAGATAACGTGATCCGAATATTTACTGCTCCATTCACTTCCTGGTTAACTTATTACTTATTATTACTAAAATATTATTACTATATCCTGTATCTCGGCTCCTGTGTGTTTTTTTTACTATGTATTTTTGGCGAAACATGCTATTTTCAACTGGCTGCAATTATGGAACTGATTACCGCGATCGGATTTTTTTTTTCTTCGATTCTACGAGACTCCTGTGTGTGTAATGAGGGGATGACCGTGAGGACGGTGATCACGGAAAATATTTTGTGACTACTTGAAAAGGTGAAAAAATCGTTAAAAACGCTGGCACTGGCTGTACCCTGTTTTAAAAAACCTCCGGCAGTGAATGTGCTAGCTGTGAGGCGACAGCGCTACCGACTGCGCCACCGTGCCCCCAAAGCATTTCTCATCTGCTAAGTATAATAAACAACAAGCATTGTTTATTATACTTAGCAGATGAGAAATGCTTTCTCGTTTCCCCCCGCTAGAGTCCAATCTGTCGTTATGGTGTTCGAGATGATGAATACTGAATATTGAAGGCAGTATTCAACCCGGTTCATGGAGCAATAACCCACACAACAGTTCTGGACCTCCAAAAAGCAAATAGCTCCTATGACGATATTGAGAGATTAAAATGTATTTACATAGTCTATAGTCTGTGTACAGTCAGTACTCATGTGCAGCTTTGGGAGTTATTAAATATGTAAAAGAACAATTATGCATGCAGCTTAATTTCTTGAGGACCATTAGCATGTTATCACAAAGAACAACAATATGGAGGGAATGCGTGTGTGTGCGTGTGCGTGTGCGTGTGTGTGCGTGCGCGTGTGCGTGTGCGTGTGCCTGCACAGTAAAAGACTTTAAGGAGTAGTTCACCCAAAAAACATATTTTCTATTAATTACACGCCCCATGAAGCTTTGGATTTTTTTTTTTTTTTTGTCACATTCCTAAGCCAATAATTTGATGACCGGCGGAGTCTATCCGGTACTGAGCACAGTGAGCAGCCACCGGGTCATCGAATTATTAGCTTAGGAATGCGACAAAAACTAAAGAAATCTCCATGAATTCAAGGCTTCATGGTGTGTGTAATTGATAAGAAAGTAAGTAATGTTTTGGATGAACTACTCCTTTAATTGAAATCTGAGTGTGTACAAATGACACACTCAGAGAAAATTAACACTCCGGATACAGTGCAAAAAGTATAGATCTATCTATCACGTCAACCAGGCATAGGACGAGAGCTAAGAATAGACCTCTCCCCCCCACCCTCTCTCTCTCTCTCTCTCTCCTGTCTCCTCCTCCTCCTCCTCTCCTCTCCTCTCCAGATAAAAAATAATGACCTCCCGTTGTTTAATTTGCTCCGCTGTAATAAATGTAAGATAATCTCTTCCTCTTCTCCTTCCATCCATCCACGCTTCCTTTCCTCCATCGACCTCCCACTTTGCTCTCGGCTGTAATGGAGGAGTATTTTCAGCACCGTCTTGAAATGTGGGCCGATGATTAAGCCTTTACTGTCCCGACTATCGCTCTTGGACTGGCGATTAGCCCAGTTCCATGCATCCCTCGAGAGCCATTTCTTTACATCAGTTTGCCGTGAACGTGCAGACAGTTCCTTTTGACTGTAAAAGCCTGATTTAGGGTCTGGTCCCACACGCACAAATTGAATATTCACATCCCGTTCACTTCCATTCCATGTTAATGAAAGGGTGGAGCTCCCGGTTTCAAAGCACATTTGCATGACATTCACATGCCTCACGTCAGAGAACTATGTTGAACTTTGACGTGGATTTCGTCAAAGTTGCGCATGTGCGAATGAAGGGGAGTGGCCAGCGCATACCGAGGTGTCAATCATGTCAATGTTCAAAAAGTTTAACTCCTCGGGATGACACGGGACGCATCAAAGTGCCGAAAAATGACATAAGCCCCACCCCTTCACTTGCGTAGAATGGAGGTGAGCGGGATGCGATTGTTTCAGTGATGCATGTGTGACTTTATACTTTGTTGTATCACGAGTCACGAAACGTTGTGAGCTTGTAGAAAGGCTATTTTCAGTGTGCAACACCATCTTATGAATAACTTAAGCATAAACCAGGTGCACATATTCACACTGTAGTGTAGCTACAATGAAAATAGCCACAGTGCATCTGTAGAGCTGTAGCCTACTTCTATTGAGCTTGCTCAGCAACCTTATCTTCGGGGCGCTAACACTTACTAACTCCTTTTACCGCACATGATGGCCCTGCTGGATCTCGATTCACTCAGTGAACCGCACACATTAATTATTGAATGTCGGAGAGGTGAGAGCGCTGGACTCAGCCGGCCATCCATCTCTGCAATGCCATCGTGCTCTTGCCCCACTGCCCCAGGGTGCTGAACAGCACTCACCTGCCCAGAAACATTCACCCGGACCCGGGTGGTGGGGCAGCAGGTATGATGAACAGCCCCAGTGATGGGTGATGGATGGGGACTAACTGCTCTGAGGTTCGTGTCCAAACATCAATATTGTCTCATTCCCAGCCACACCATCAGTCCAGCGGCCTGGGTAGACGCGACAGCATTTAAGGTTTATTGAGAATCTCAGTGCTGCTGATGGGCTAGCTTGGGGCTGTGATCGGAATGCATGATGACCAACTTTAACAAGAAGAGACAGAACTGTGTACTGTTCAGCTTCGCTGCAGTAGCTAACCTGCAAATAAAAGAACAGCCACTTATTCTTTTTTTCTTCTTCTCACAACAACAAATGGGATCGTTTATCAATGCCCCTTCTAACAGGAGTTGGCGGCTGGCCAGCCACAGCTCCTGCGCTCTGGTGTCTTGGCTCGGCTCAGTTGGTTGATTCTATTTCCGAGGTGTCACTGATAGGCCTATGTTTCACCCTCCCTAACGAGTGTCTGTCTGTCTGTCTGTCTGTCACATGGGCCTCAGGATTGCCAGTCAAATCAACCAGAAGGACAAACAGCGGTCACTTGAACATTAGATCTGAACCGTGTGGTAATTCAATCTTAATTCAATCTTATACAGCAGGGCAAGTATCCATATCAATTGATTGATACATGATCATTGAACTTAATGTTCCATAAAGGCCTTGAAGCGATCTCAGTGAACAGCTTTTACAATTTAATGAATGATTCTCTCTCTTAAATCCTCACTGTTGATCTATAAGGACTTGGACTTTCCCA
>NC_139949.1:40028073-40033073 GCF_963454915.1 Gymnoscopelus microlampas | reverse complement strand
TCATATTGTAAAATCGTCAATCCATTTGGTTCCATTTGTACACTCTCAGAGTTACAGACCCATAAGGGTCCATTTGGTCCCTGTCCATCATTTAGCTGGGGACCCCCTGGAACCCCCTCAAGTACCCCTGGGGGTCCTCGGACCCCACTTTGAGAACCAATGCCTTAGGGGTCCCGGATCCCCACACCCACAAGATCCAGATAATAATAATAAGTGTTCTGCAGCAGCAAGGTAACAACAACCACCCTCCAACCCACTCACCCCCATAATCGTAGACAGCAGACCACGACTATATTGCACCATAGGAAACAACAAAGAAAAACATCAGGAAAAACATCAGCTCATCATTACCATCCTCCCAAAACGGTGATGGGCCTGTCAGCTGTCCCCACAACTGAACAACAGCTACCTCCTCCTGCTTCCATCACTGATGGCACGAATGGAAGTAGGTATAAATGAGAATTTGTACCTGTTGTTTCTAGTTGCAGGGGCCGTTAACCATTGGACGGAAGGCAAGAGCCTGTATTCAGGATTCGGGGGATGAGAGCTGTCCGCTCTAATAGATGTCGCTTTCTTAAGCACCTGCTTGTCAGTCATAGTATATATGACTCAGGCGGCTGAATTGTGCCCCCACAATCTTAATAGCCCCCCTCACAACCCTGTTAAGGGCATTTTTCTGTGTAACGCCAAGGTTGCCATGCCAACAAATGACAGCAAAGGAAATTACTTTTCTATAAAAGCCCTGTAGAACAAAATCATCAATTTCTTGACGATCTGAAATTTGGCTAGCTTCCCTAAACAGAAGAGGTGCTGCTGATCTTTCTTACACACCATTTCAGTGTTAAAATCAAATTTCAGACCATTTTCAATAATGGAACCGAGATATGTATAAGTGATGACCAAATCCACTGTCTGGACATTTATGGCACTACTCTGAGGAGCTGGTGGAGGTCGTCTAAAATCAATGCTCACGTATTTGGTCTTCGTGACATTAGGTTGTAGAAATGCCTCTACCCACAAAGTCATCAACAACTGTGCCATGGCTGGCCTCACTATCACTCAGAACGGACTGGCAATCACAGAATCATCTGCAAATTTAACAGTGTGTCTGTTGGTATATTGACTTCTACAATAATTTGTAGGCTATACGGGACAAGAGTGAGGAAAGAACACAACCTTGAGGTGAGCCGGTGGATGATGTTCACCAGACAATATCCCATGCACCCTTATCCTCTGAGTTCTATTTGTGAGGAAATCAAGAACCCGACCTATAATACCTACCTGCATCTTAGCCAAAGTTGTTTACACATTTTTCAACTAGCATACATAACATGTTACAGACTGGCAAAGAACACTGAAAACAGGGAATATAATTGCACACAAGGCCAACAAGACACAATTGGAAACAGCATATAGACAACACTAAAACAAAAATATCAAAATCAATTGCAATATTATATAAAATGAAACACATAGTAAATAATAATTCACTGTACATACTGTATTGCTCCCTCATACTTCCATACTTAAAGGAGAATTCCGTTCATTTTAAGTGTTATGTTTGATGTGCGTCAAATCACTTACCAACGTAGAAATGAAAATCGCGTGACTCCACCGATCCCCCTATCGACCCCCACCGTTGGCATGATAGTAGGATAGTGGATAGCCCAAATTCGCCTATTTTAACAAATGCAAAGTCTGTTTTTTTGCTTCTAGTACTCATTGTTGAGTCCCATGATAATGTAACAGGCGCTAAAACTCCGAGAAGCTAACGGCTAATAACAGAACGAGCTAATGCTGGTTGCCGGTTTCTCTCCCGACCTGGCAACCTGGGGCTGCCATGCAGAGAGATAAGCAGCCCCAGCATTAGCTCGTTCTGTTATTAGCCGTTAGCTTCTCGGAGTTTTAGCGAATTTGGGCTATCCACTATCCTACTATCATGCCAACGGTGGGGGTCGATAGGGGGATCGGTGGAGTCACGCGATTTTCATTTCTACGTTGGTAAGTGATTTGACGCACATCAAACATAACAGTTAAAATGAACGGAATTCTCCTTTAACCTACTGTGTGGAGGTATGGGGGAACACATACAAAACAATCATCAAACCAATATACATGCTACAAAAGAAAGCAATAAGAATTGTAACTCAAAGTGACTACATTGCACCCACAAACCCACTCTTCATCAATACAAAAACTCTAAAACTAGAAGATCTAGTGGATCTAAATACAGCTGTAATCATGTACAAGGCACATAATAAAATACTTCCACCCTGCATGCAGGAGCTGTTCGAGGCTAGGGAGTCCCAGTATTCACTCAGGGGGACGTGTATATTTAAAACAAGAAGTGTAAGGACCAACATAAAAGGCAGGTGTATATCAGTAAAGGGGGTTAATTTATGGAATAACTTAGATAAAGAACTAAAAATGTGCAAAACAGTCACCACATTCAAAAAGATGTTCAAAAATAAGGTATTAAACAAGTATAAAACATTACTATGATAAAGCATACCAACTAACATTTAATAATAATAAAAAACTAAATATCAATGTATAGCAAACAAAGTTGACTTGAATAATAATGCCTCTCTCTGGACATAGTGACGTGCCCGTGCCAGTGTACTGTAGGTACTATATGTATGCGTATAAATGTGTAAGTATGAAATGGGTGTATGAGCTGAGGTGAGTATGTATGTGTATGTAAATCTGTGTGTGGAGACAGAGCCTTACTCTGTGACCTAATAGCCACAGAGTATGGTACTGTATGGTGTAGCGTTGTGTGTAAAAATTGAACCATATTGTGTGGTCAAAAAACCACACAGTATGGTCAACCATAGAACCAAGCTGTAGTAGGTGAATGCAGACTCTTGTTCTCTTTTCTTTATTTTTCCCCCTCTCTTTTCTTTTATTCCTGTCTTGGTGCCGGGATAGTCCATCTGAATTATGCTTTGTTTTGCTCTAACCATGTTTGATACTGATATTTATTTTGTCGTGAAACATGTATCGGTACATTTTGAACTTTTATTACTCTTTACACAGTGTACTGCAGGTAAAAGCTAAGTCTTTACTCTGATTAGTACTAGTTTTGTTAAAATCAATGTTTGATTAGTTTCTTCTTTTCTATTCTATCAAATTATCTGATGAGATTAGTTTAGTTAAATAAATGTGTTACTACATTTTCTTATATTTTATAACCAAAGATGTTTCAAAAAGGGTAGGCAAAATAAGCCTTGGCTTCAGCCTACACCTTTTCGGTGCTACTTGTATAAGTGGACTCTAATGTATGTTTGTATTCTTTTTGTTTTTTTTAAATGGACCGAAATAAAGATTTACTACTACTACACAGGTGAACACAACGGGCAATCAACACAGGATAGGTTGAGGGGAAAAGAGCTATGGAGAAAAGGAATGTGGGAGTGGGGAGACTAGACAAATGTGACAGGAAAGGAAGAGACAAGAGAGTTAACAGCTACAAAGAAAAACGGTACCTCAATTTAAAACGAGAAACAATAGAACAATAGAATAGATTAATGAAAAGATAGTGACAGACCGTGTTGGCCTCTGGGTCACAGGTTTGATGACACCTATTTGCTTACTTGTTCTAAGTAACTCTGGATAACAGTGGCAGACAATTACCGAAGGTGCAGATGTTCACCCCCATTGCCTCAGCAGCTAGTAAATCACTGTCAGGGTCAGTGTGTCCTTTCAATACAGAGTGCATATATAGCACAGAATTTCTCCGCTACAGTAGTTCTACTTGTGTTTTTGTTCTAGGGTTTTAAGTAAACTAAAGAAGGTTACTTTACTAGGCTCGGCTCATCTGCTGGTAATGCCTCCGACATGCCGGCTGTGTTGAGTCATGTTGGGAGTTGTAAAACCCCATCTGTTTCAGTATGCATCTCTCATGCATACTGATAGATAGTGCTTTTGTATCAAGTGTGTGTGTGTGTGTGTGTGTGTGTGTGTGTGTGTGTGTGTGTGTGTGTGTGTGTGTGTGTGTGTGTGTGTGTGTGTGTGTGTGTGTGTGTGTGTGTGTGTGTGTGTGTGTGTGTGTGTGTGTGTGTGTGTGTGTGTGTGTGTGTGTGTGTGTGGCCGGCCTCTCCAAAAGGAGGGCTAAACAATTAGCAAGGTACTGCTCAATATCAGCTATTATAGAAAGCCGCTCAATTTGGAGGAGGCGTTGCTTCCTTTACCCATGATTGTTGTCTGCTGTGTTCGACAAGTATGCCATCTTTTGTTTTGTATGTAACAAACGCTCTGCTTTACATGCACTTTGTAACTGGCTGTTTTCCCTTCATCTGACTGCACTGGCAGTGTTTATGTCCTTTGTACATCCTGTACTTCTTATTATGTGGACGTAAATAAATATTTCAAATGTGTGTGTGTGTGTGTGTGTGTGTGTGTGTGTGTGTGTGTGTGTGTGTGTGTGTGTGTGTGTGTGTGTGTGTGTGTGTGTGTGTGTGTGTGTGTGTGCGTGTGCGTGTGTGTGTGTGAATAAACTTCAATACCAGGGAGAACTTTCAGTAGTATAGTACACATACCTGTACAATGTAAAGTTAAGTTAGGTCAGGTTGTACATAACACTCTTTTGAAGTGCAGTGTTTGTGCCGTGAGCTGTGGTCTCACAGAAAAAGAAATAAGGACCTAGACCTTGCCAATTTAACACAAATGCACAAGGTGGCAAAATACCTGGGGAGAGGAATCAAACTCTACTGACAATGTAATAGGTTATTGATCACTCATTCACCCACCCACCCACTCACCCACCCACCCACTGACTCACTCACTCACTCACGCACACACACACACGCACACACGCACACACGCACACACTCTCTCACTCACACACACACACACATTTTGCAAACAGGTGATAGGGCTGGGCAGCCTTAGGTGAATCGCAACGCGTCGTGAGCTTGTAGATCAGCGACTTTCAGCACGTGACACCATCATACAATGGAGTATGTCATGCGACGGTGTCGGGCGCCGGAAATAGCAGA